>NW_024355327.1:853098-1215144 GCF_902729225.1 Pteropus medius | reverse complement strand
TTTTTTGCCCTAAATATGCATTAACATTACTATTAGAAGAAAAATTAAAGCACCACTGCTTTAATTGCAGAAACGAACACTTATACTTTGAAGGTAGATTCCACAATCTTAGTAATAGTTGAAGGCAAGAATCTAAAACACTACTGCGAAAATAAATGACAGCATGTGAGTATTATGGTTTTATTTTCAAATCAATTATTTTGTAAAAGTCCAGACTTTATCGAATAGAAGTGATCCAAAATAGTCTCTACCTGGTGCAGAAGTAAGTTGTGATATGTATATTTCTACCTTAAAAATATGAATTAAATGTTTCAGAAGGAATCTTGAGTTTCCAAGTTGAAAAGAAAACTGGAGCAATATTTTATGCTTAGATTCTGACATTACAGTGGGAATTGATAAAACATGCAAGGATAAAGCCGGCTTTTACTCACATAAAAATTGCCAAGTGCTAACTCCATTCTGAATCACTATGGGACATAATTACAAAACCTGAACAACAACAACAAAAACACCCCTTTGAACTTTTGAACCATGGTAGCCCCCTCAGCACACTCAACAGATATATAATTGTTTAAACAACGGAACAGATTTGTTATTCATTTCCCGAGTACACACAACACTTCAGGACAAATGCTGGGAAAGAGGAACAAAACTAGGAGGTGTTTATGTACTAGTTTAAGTACTAAGTTTTGTGACCACTAAGCCAATCATCCTTGTTTGAGAGGCATATGCTGTGGCTGAAGCTCTCAAGTCCACAATCACTTTTGGCAATGCCTTAAATCAGTGGTCCCCAACCTTTTCGGCACCAGGGACTGGTGCCCCTATGAGAATCTAATGCCTGACAATCTGAGTGGAGTTGAGGCGATGATACTAGCGCTGGGGAGTGGCTGCAAGTACAGTGAAGCTTCGCTCACTCACCTGCCTCTCACCTCCTGCTGTGCAGCCCAGTTCCCAACAGGCCATGGACCCATACGTACCAGTCTGTGGTCCAGGGTTTGGGGACCCCTGCCTACATCATCCCAAAATACAGTATATGCAGCTTTGTGTATAAAATTCTTAAGTGTGATACATCTATGTCACCAGGTACAGCAAATAAAAAGCAGCTTTTGTAAAAACTTAATTTTACATAATTTTATCACTAGAAATTAGAGATAAAAATGCAAAAGAAGAAAAAGAAAACAGCAACTATGCACAGTCATATAAATGATTACATATAACATGTATGTTAGTTATCCTAAGAGCATGTATACTAGAATTCTTATTAGTTAAATATCCGTATAATACAATTTTACGGTATTACTCTAAGAGATGAACCTTGCATTTCTTCATTGCCACAGGGAATCTGTCAAAAGTTGGTAACATCCTTCCTTAGGTAAAATAATAGAAATAATAACTCACCCTCTAGTGTTAACAATGTAGCAAGAGATGCTCTGAGTGTTATACACATATTATCTGATCCATCTGTTACGTATGAAGAAACTGAGGCACAGAGCAAGTGAAAAACTTGGCCAGAGGCACAGAGTGAGTATGTGGCAGAGCCAAGATTCAAGTTCAGACAGTGTGGCTCCAGACACCATGCCTGCTGGTCTCTCTTGCCTTCAGAAGATCCCTCCCTTCCCCACTTTCTTCTAGCTTCCCCACCTTCCCATCCTCCGATTACCATCAAATAGCCATGATCTGAACCCAGAGATCCACAATCATCATGTGTTAGTTGCACATTTGTGAGGAATAACCTTTCTAACAGCACTTTGAAGGATTCAAGGACTCAGAACACCATAAAACAATTCGGCAATAATGACGAGGGGATGACCACTGAAGTGCAAACTCACCTTACAGTGTCATAAAAGCATCCGCAGTTATTATACCATTCACCTGTTCCTCTTCCTGCACTCTGTCGTTGTTTCAATAGAAACCGCTGAGTGCCCTGTCAGCTCTCTCACACACTCAAAGAACAAGATTCACGAATGTGCCGGTAAACAGTAGCCTTTCTTCAAGCTGGCGTGATCTCACACTCCACTTCTTGCCTCTTCACTAAGCAATTTTGTCTGTTCTACACACTGCTATAGTACACACTGCTGAAAACCACTAACGTAAACACAGTACCGTACCTGCTAAAGAATGGCGCCAACAGACCAACCAGCCTACACCCTCATTAATGAAGGGCCTACCCTGTGTGCCAGGTAATAAATGGAACATGGCGAGTGCTTGACATGCATCGATAGCCCTTGAAAGCAGAATGATCTCCATTATATGCACGAGTACACTGAGGGTTCACGAAAGACAAGCAATATGTCCAAGATCTCATGGCAAGTGAGTGTCGGAAGGCAGGATTCTAACCATGTCTGTTAGAGAAAGTCCACTCTTGGTAATATTTGTATTTCCTCTCCTTTGCCTAAGGATATCTTATTTATTCTTCAGTTTCTCTCCCAACAGTCTGCTCTCTCCTTGAGGGCAGGGAATATTTATTCACCACCATTTATTCGCCACCGTTTCTATTATACTTCCTAATAAATGGGTGCTCAGAACTTCTTGAACTAATAAAAATATAGGATGACAGTACCTAACACCCAATAGGCATCTAAGTAATGGTACAGATGCATACAGGTTAGGATCATTGGAATTCTTAGGAAAAAAAAAAAAACTTTTTATCTTAAGTCAAAGCCTTTTGATACACCAGCCCTGAATTCCAACTTCTTTCTCACCTTCCTGCCTCTTCTCCCTCCCTTCTCCATCTCTATTTCTGTTTCTCTGTTTCTTTCTTCTCCATTTCTGCCTCTGTCCATCTCTCTAACCCATCACCGCTGTCACCATCATGTCATTGCAGGTACCTCATCCATTAACACATCGCACCCAGGATCAACACTCTCGAGTGAAATGTTCCCAACCATATTTGAGATAAACTCCTAAATAAGCACACTAATGGTATTGAAATGACAAAGAAATCACCTTAGCTGTACCCCAGGTAGGTTTCTGCATAGGAGAAGTCTCCCAGGCTAAGGTAGCTCCAAATCTGACAACCAGAACTGAGAAGACAAGTGATACCTTTCCATCTCTCCCATATATGTTGGTATGGTCTGAATGTGTGTGTTCTCACAAAATCCATATGTTGGGATCCTAAGCCCAAGGTGATGATGTTAGAAAGCAGGACTTTCGGGAGGTGAATAGGTCATGAGGGTGAAGCCCTCATGAATGGGATTGGTGCTCTTATAAAAGAGATCACACAGAGCTTCCTAGCCTGTTCCATCATGAGGATACAATGAGAAGTCTGCAACTCAGAAAATGGGTCCTCACCCAACTTTGATCTCAGACTTCAAGCCTTGAGAACTATAAGAAAAAAAAAAATCCTGTTATTTATAAGCTACCCAGTCTGTGATATTTTGTTATAGCAGTCCAAACAAACTAAGACATATATGCAGTTATATATAATTACTTTCCTTAGACATATATTGATGTCTCCATGTAATAATATAGCCCTCCCTACGTGCCAGTTCTTGTGCTGGAAGTTTTTCATGCGTCATCTCATGGAATCCTACAAATAACTCCACTGCGTAGGAAAGATTGCCATTTGCATTTGATCGATAAGGAAGCTGAGGCACAGAAGATCTCACTGTCTTGCCTGAAGTCACACAGTTAGCAAACAGAAGATATTTATTCCAAGAATCCACATTCTCTGAACGAAAGCCTACATTTCCCCCAGCACCACTCTGGCTGCTTTCAGCCAGCCTGGTGTTCTTTGGCAGTAAGTTCCTGAGAATTACCCTAATTTCCACCGCACTAGAATGTCATCTTCCTCATAAAGGTGTTCAGTTTAGTAATTCATCTGCATTCACTAACTGGTTTTCTATAAAGCAAACTGTGGTCCCTAGACCAGCAGCATCAGCCTCAATTGAGAGCATGTTAGAAATGCACATCCACAGGCCCTATCCCAGACCTACCACATCACAATTTCTGAGGCTGAGGCTCAACTGCCTGCAAATATATGAGCCGTCCAGGTAATTTTGATCCACGTTAAAGTTTGAGAATTACACGTTACCCAGTATTTACTGAAAGATTTAGGTAACGGTCCCTTTGAAGGCTCACTGTCAGAAATGGAAGATAGAAAATGCATGGTGAGACATTTTGTTTCAGTAACACCCAGGGGGACATTGTGTCTGCAGCTCCTCACACTGTCATCTGTGCTCACACATAGGCTTTCCATTCATAATTACCAAATTATGACTACCTAACAGCTTCTAAAATGAGTGTCTGGCTTGGCAGATTTTAAAATGTTAAGAGAGTAAGCATCTTTGTTTCTGGATTGGGCTTGTCCGATGCAAATAAGAGAGGCAGGGCCACAGGTGACCCATCAGTTCACCTCTGAGAGCAAATTAATTATCCCCCGACGTAAGTGTCATATTTATGTGCCAAGTATAGTCTATAATGAGGTCTTTACCATGTAATCATATTCAAGCAATTGTTCACTTAAGTAAACACATTTTAATTACTGTCATTTCTTTCATTATTTATTCTCTAGCCTACAATACACCTGTCAAAAGGAACATTTCTTGTTTGATTGTCATTTCCTTCCATTTTCCCTGGGTCCTGTATACACCACCACCACCACCACTTCCACGTTTCCCCCTTAACTAAAGTCAAGCAGAAGTTCTTGGGGACCTGGAGGCCAGAGGGATGGCTGCCCAACCCTAATGGCTGGTGGAGCCTTTCAGCTGTTCCTTTGAGAACACTCTTCACACATGCTGGTAGTACACCTGTCTGACGCAACTAGGGTGCTGCAAAGCTACTGTTAATGATGGGACGTTTGCTCTAAGAACTATCACTTTGAAGAATACGCAAGAAGGAAAATGAAAAACAATGTAATTACAAGTTATCAACTTCAAATTTCATTCACTTATTTGCTTCAAAACTGCCAAATGAAAATGATTTTAATTCACCTGAGTAATATATGGATATTCGAAATGTTTTAAAAAGCCTAATTTCAAACCTGAATTGCTAATATTAAAAAGAAGAAAAACATTCCATCCAATTTTCTCTAGTTAGAGATCTTTAACTCTTCACAAAACACTTGCAACTGAGGGGCTGCCCGATAATTTACTATAATAACTATTGAAATGTGTGTTTTAAGTCAAATGCTTACTAAACTCTTCGCTGCTGCCTTAGCTAATTTTTTTTTTAATTCTAATCATTTTTGGGGAAAGAGGATGGCACCCAAATGATTTGACCATTTATGATCAATTCAACATGATGAATACTCTGATTACTTGATATTTATTATGATTCTTTTAAACTCAAATTTTCTGTACTCATTGTTATGAAAAAAATAACAATTTTACAAAGGAAACAATTGAGGTCAGTTTCTTCCAAGCAACTTCAGAATCAAAAGACAAAATTGAAAAATTCCCTCTAGCAGACAATATGAGCAACTTTCATATGATAAATGTGGATAACACTCTACTTAGCAGAAGCCAAACCTGGTAGATGTTCCAAACAAAATAATCTTCTCCTGGTAATCTTTTAAATTTAAGTTAATTATCAACTTTAAAAATTGAAGAGAGTGCACTTAAATATCTAGAGTTATATCATCTATTGAAAAATTGGGCCCCCTGGCAACAGTGGACTCTTAATCCCATGTGGCAACGACTGGCTGGCTTTACTCTGTGATCTTCCTGTGTGGCTCCTTGGGCCCCTCGGTATGCCACCCTGCATTGTGTTCTGTGGTAGTCAGAGGAAAGTTCTCTCATTTCCAGCTTGAAGTCATCCATGAATATATCAAAAGGAGGTGGGACAGAGGGTACACTTTGAAGAATGGGCAGGAAGAAAAATGGGAAGGGGGAAGTGAGGTGTCTCTTAGGATGAGGTTATGGGGTAAACAAAGCTTGAGGAGTAAAGGTGGGAGTGAGGGAAGGAGGTGTAAGGCAAGGCGAAACAGTAAATGAACGGTCAGACCTGGTTTTGAGGAAGTATCAGGAGAAAGGTATGAGAAAATTAACTGGAGAGTGATTGAAGAAAGCCCTGAATGCTGATTTAAGCAGTTTCTGGATCATTATCCAAGTTACAGCTCTTAGTTTCCTTTTGAAAATCAAACCAACCCACTCTACGTGCAATTTCAGCGTATCTGTATGCCCATTTAAGTTTGGGTAACTTGCCCAACCTTCAAAGCCCCAGTGCTTTCAGGCAAAGAACAGCATTTATTAATACTATAATAATCTGGCAGCGATGGTACCCAAACTCAGGAGGACTGGTATTGGAAGCAAGGAGAGCACTTTGGCAGGAAAGGCGAAAGGCTCGCGAGGCAGTGGGGAGGCATTCACCACATGCGCACCCGAGTCACACTGGCTGGGTTCAAATCTTGATGCTACCAAATGTAAGTACCATGGCCTTTTGCAGGTCATTTAATATCTCTGAGCCTCTGTTTTTTCATCTCTGATGGAGGAAACATTATCTATGTCAGGGGGCTTTGAGGATTAAGTGAAGTGATACAGTTTATATATGCTCAGAAAAGTTCCTGGCCCAAAGTAAGAGCTCGATAAATGTTAACTGAGCTGCTTATCATCACCCCTGCCCACCACCACCACCACCACCACCACCACCACCACCACCACCACCACCTAAGAAATTGTACTGAGTCCTGAAGAGTGGTGTCTGAGGTGTGATCTGTGGCCCTGGACATAAAAAAAGAAATAAACAGATGACAAAAAGGTTACGGGGTAAGACTATCTAGCACCTGATTATTTTAGAAATGTGAGGGAAAAGCTATTCAGAAGTATTCTAAGACCACTGCATGAACTCGAAGCTGATTGAGTGATACTATAAGACAGTAGAGTAGGGGAAGATCATTAAAAAAAAGTAATCTTTACAGAAGTTGCATTGCAGGTGACAACAGAATACTGGAATGGCACTTCAGAAATCAGTTGAAAAGGCTAAAGAAAAACTTGAAAGAAAGGTCTAAGCCAAGAAGCAGATTCAACAGCTAGTCATGTTCAGTGAGGTTAATAAATTCTACAAAGCAAAAGAATTAAGAGCATAAATAAGCCACATCATCAGGATCATTATTATTAGATAACATTTAATACATGCCAGGAACCATCCTAAGCATTTTGCATGTTCTTTCTCATTAAGTCCTCAAATAACTGACTACCCATTCTATAGATGAAGACACCAAGAATTAGATAGGTTAAAATCCTTGATCAAACTGCCTTTAGGGGGTATAGATTAAAAGTAGAGCTGTCACTCTTAACCATTTGCTACTCTCCTTCCCATAAAAGGGAAGAGAAATCTACGTGTTTTCTTATAAGCACAGAGGAGGAAGGTATGTCAAGAGGCAAAAGTGAATGAGCCATGCCTCTGAAGGTGGTGGCAGCAGTGGCTTTATGAGCTAGGCACAAAGCCGCCATAAGGTTAAGTCGTGCTCTGAACATAGAGAAAAGGCATTACTACTTGGGGCGGGCAGGGGGTGGGGCGGGGTTGGGGAAGAACGCTGTGGGGGGGAGTGGCTAAAAGGTAAAAAGTACACTTGACAAATTGAATACTAGCGAAGAAAGCAATTCATCCCAAGATCAAGTTCCAATTTTAGTTAGAATGTAGGACAAGTGGCAAGATTCCATTTGCTTAGAGTCACCAAAGACATGAATAACAGAATTCAAATTTCATATTTATTTACAAGAGAATTTTGCAATTATCTGTTGTCCTTTTCTCCAGCTTAGATAGTTATTATATTTTGCTTGGACTTTGGTTGCCAGTACTTAGATTTCCCTCTCAAAAAACACACTGGCTTCAGAGACACACAACCTGGGTAGTAAATAACATCAACTCCACAACAACTGCTGCACTATCATACACACCACAGCCCACTATACCCCGGCCACGTCAACAGCTAGCATACAGAAAAGCTAACACAGGGCTCACTACCCATCAGGGACCGCACTAACTGTCACTATCCATCAGAGACTGCTCTAACTGGGCCAATACTCCATTCCATTTGCTCTTCAGAACTACCTCCATGTGCTCAGTACTGTCATTAGCTACATTTACAGATGATGACCTAAGATTTAGTCCATGATTATATACTTAGTAAGTGACCAAGTTATTCTTTAAAACCAGTTGGGTCTAATTCTGCTACCCACAGTTTTAACTTCTCTTTGATATCTGCTTAAGTCCCTTGGAACTTGAGACATCTATTTATTTCATCAGAAAATTAAGAACTGATTTTGTTCTGACAGCCACTATAGCATTTATGTAAAGTTTATGATCACTCTGTGCACACTCTCTCTCACTATCAGACAGGGATGCAGAGAAAGTAGCTCTCTGATATGGGGAAAGGAGCAAAACTCCCTGCTTTTCTGGCAAAGTTCATGAAGTAAAAGAAGGGAAAAAAAGGGGAAAAAAATACAATGAACATTTTCCTTATGCTTTAAAAAACAAAAAAGGTGCTAGGAAAAAAAAAATCATTCTTATACAGTGTGAAATGGTGATTATTACCATGGAGATTTTTGATCAGGAAATAAAAGATAAAATTATAGGTGCTAAGTGAAAAAAAAAGGCAGACACAAAGGTTACATATTGTATGATTACGTTTATATGAAGTATCTAGAATAGATAAATTCATTGAACCAGAACACAGATTGGTTTTTCCCAAGGGCCAGGAGTGGGAGTGGGGGTGGGAAGGGAGGCGAATGGGGAGAAACTGTTTAATGGGTAAAGGATTTTACTTTGAAATGAGGTGATGGTAGCAGCACAACACTGTGAATGCACTAAATGTAAATGAATCATTCACTTCAAAATGGTTACTTTTATATTTTGTGAATTTCACCTCAAAAAAGATTTTTTTAAAAGATTGAATTCCAGTATGAACACTAGCAAAGGAATCATCCATTTTTTCTCCTGAACATTTAAAAAATCACTACAAAAGATATAAACATATTCTCTCTCATATTTGAGTTTAATTTAAGGGTAGTGGGCGGGAGGCTTTGTTCTTCTTTTTTTTCCCTCCTCATTCCTCTACAAAATTACAGATAAAAATTATCCAGGACAACAATAAAACTTCTTCTTCGTTATAACCACTACAGTTAAGTACATAGAAAATGAATCACATGAATAAACAAATTCTTCATTGTGAAGATAGTACAATCTTCCCTCAAAAACTGTTCAAAAATAATTTCAGTAGCAGAAAAGAAAGGGAACTTTTAAGTTCATTCAGAGGCAGAGCTTAATTTGTTTTGCTATTAGCGTTAGTTCAGGTTCTCTGACCAACAGACACTGAGTCAGTATTAGACTTGCAAGAGATTTACTGAGGGATAAAAGGAAGGAAGCTGGAACAGGCAGGACTTCCAGACCACGAGGTAGGTCTGACTCCTGAGAAGGAAGAATAAGAGGTAGGAGATTTGGGTGGGAGGAGTTTTAGGCTCCAGGATAATTCTGAGAAAGGTTTGGCCAAGCCCTTAAGGAGCCCTTGAGCTAGTCTTCCCATGAAGGAAACTCACTTATCCTAGGTGTGGGTGGGTCTGTACTAATAGCCCTTCTGCATTGATTCATAGGCCACGGGAAGTGTTGTCTCAGCAGGACACAACGGTGAATCTAAAACAGCAGCAACTGAATTCTCAGTCCATGATAGTCCTGCCACAGGAAATCTGAGTGGCACATCTTCATGGAACCACATCAACACACATATTTTCAAAGTCCTCCCTGTACTAAAATTTGGCAGTGTATTAGCTCTCTTCTCTCCTAGCTTTGAGGAACAAGAAGGTTTGACCAGCTGAAATCTGAAACTAATATCTAATTTTATTTTAAGTAAAAGTTTCTGTAACCTCTGCCTCCTAAGTCTATCAGGTATATTACTGAGGAGGGAGAAGGGGGGAAAAACACTCAAAAATGTCCATACTCTAAGCAAAATTCCAGCCAGCAAAGATAATAACAAGGTGAGCAAGTGTAAACCAAGGGTACAATCCACAAATGGCGAGTCACATCCTGTATATCAAGTGTGATAGTTAATTAAGATTAATTAGACAGTTTACAAAGAAATACAGATTTTTGCCCATTTAACCATATGGGGAAAAGGGTCACTCACATAAGTATTCACATAAATGTTAACATTCCTCCCTCTAAAATGAGTAATAAACCTGTTCTATTAGAACAACATGAGCATTTTATAACACATATCCATCAATTTTGTACAACTCTAATTTTTGTCTGAAATCTAGAGAGATATTTAGTAAATTACACAGTCGATATGCTAGAAAATATTAAAATTACTATATGACCCAATAAATTAAATTACAGAATAAGTTACCTGGAATCGATTTATTTGATTTCATTGGAACCAAATAAAAACATTATTTAAATACCACATGGGTCGAAAGAAAAATCTGTTTTGAGAAAAAGCAATGAATCCTGGATGTTACAAGAAAAGATTTTTAAAATATAACCCTACAAATAATAAAACATTTGTGTATATAGGTATATACATCTATAATTTTTAAAATAAGAAGGATTAAAAGAGGAAAAGTACATATAAGAATGAAATTTTGTGATATTCTGAGAAGTAAATACTATGCTTCACATAGAGTTTCTTGAAAGCTAATTCTAATGTATTTATTTTGGGCTGGATAATAAACCTCTTTTAGAATATAATTCATTTTTCTGTCAGCTTTCTGGTACTCGCAATAACAATTTGCTAAGCAGAAACTAAATAAACCACCTAAAAGTTAAAGTAAGTTTTAAAGTATTTCATTTATATCCTAGGAATTGTTTCCTCCCCGCTGTGGTACTTGGTTTATTAACTTTAAGGGTGTCTAAATATAAGTTCTAGTGAATATACCTTTCTCTCCCTTTCTTAACCTTCCTAATGGGAGGAAGTAGTATTTTCCAACATTTTGTGAAGAAAGACTAGTTTCCCCAGAAGTTAAGCTAAAGATGCTGAGAATACCGACTGCCTGTGATGTTGGCTGTCTCCTGCTCTGGGAAGGCCTAGCCGCTGACTGGAATCTGATCACACCTCTTCTGCCTTACACTCCACTTCGAACTCGTTTCATGTGGGACTTAGAGGAAATACCCATTTCATGGTCGGTAGGCAATCTAACAGTCACAGACACAATGGAGCAATCAAAAAGGTGAGCAGGTGAATACTCCCTTTCAGAAGATAAATAGCCTTTTCCTGGAAAATGATTATCGACTGACAAGGAGGTAGTAATTTACTTCCCTCCAGCCTATAATAAACAAAAATACAAAGTAGGATACCATTTGCAATAGCTGTATAGGTGATTACACTCACCTTTTGGCCTTGAAACCAATCCCTTTCTCATCAACTATGACACCTAAATTTCTTTTTTTTTTAGATTTTTTTTTTAGATTTGAGATTAAAAAAAACTTTCCTATATCTCAGTTTGGCAAGCTGTTCCTAGTGCCACCTATTACTGATCTATACAGAGAATAAGTTTTTTTGTTTTTTCTTTTTTTTGAAGTAAACCCTGTTTCCTAATTCAGAGTGCCCTCTTGGTCCCTGCCTTCAGGAAGGAGTCTGAGGAAGGTGATTCTATTATGGGAAGAGGACAGAAGAGGTGTATTATATAAGTCAGCAGTGGCTGAGCTGGTTGCTCTAGGATGATAGTGGCCATGGTAGCATTCAGGGTAGAGAAATAATTTTTTTTTTTTTTCAGGTAGGATTGCTTGTTTCAGTGGGTCTTTTGGTTATCTAAGAGACTAGCCTGAAGTAGATGCTCCAACAGAGATTATGACTATAATTGAAATATACGGCACAGAAATTCAGGAGTTGTCTCAAATTAGGTGCTATAGTAAAGTAGGGGACAGGAGGTGACAGCACAACTGTGGAACCTGGGGAAGACACTAGACAGAAAAAAACTGAATAGGAAACGGGTGATGGAGGACCCTGGGGCCTAAGAAGGAAGCAGCTGGAGAAGAGGCTCCATGCAAGAGGGAGGCCATGCTTGTGGCCTCAGACTTTGCATCGGAAGTGGATTTCTGCTTTGTCGTAGAATTAATTACCGTTTGTTTTCTCCACACTTTCAGACAAAGTCTGTTAGAAACTGTCACCTTGGATCGGTCGTGCTCTGGAGATTAGAAGAATATGTGAGAGAGATCTGCTTGTCACCAAGACCAGAGGCTGAGTGGGGATACCACATGTTTGTAAAAGTAGGAGTCTAGAACAAGAGGTGATAGAAGAACACAACAGAAACTCACACAAGCTTGGAAGCACTGGGTGTAGGATCTGGTCCTCCGACAGTAAACAGGGGTATGCCATTTCCTTTGGAACAGGAGATAGGGGAGCTCAAAGACCAAAGAACTTAGGGACCTTCAGATCTCAATGAGAAGTTTGTAAATGTCAACTTGAGGTCTCTAAAAGATAAAACTGAATTAGCTATTAACATTTAAAAATGAAACAATTTCATTAAAAAATAATCCAGCTATATGGTTCCTTTGGTAAAAAAATGAGATAATCTGAAAATATCATGAGAGAATTCCCAGGTGCTGCATAGCAACTGCCCCCTTTACAGACAGTAAGGGCTTAAAAGTTTTTAGCCAACCCAGCACTCTCTATTATCTACCCATCCAAGCCCTGCACCACCCCCGACCCACCCACCTCCCCACTCCAGCCCAGTTCACTCATTTTTATGGTCCACCTGCCCCAGAGGCACTGGTTCTGCAACCCCTGATAGTACAGGATTTAAAGGATCCAAGAGGGAAAGACATTCCCTATGCATTTGTAATGGTTATTTTTGCCTTGTGCATAGTGGCTGCTCAATATATTTATGGCAGATTCCTTAGTTCTGCACTTTGAGGTGAAATAAATTTAATCTGCTGATATACATGTAATCTCCATGTTGATTTCACGTTAATGAAAGGCAGGTGTGCTGGTTATTCTCCATTTACCCCTAAGCCTATTCTCTGTCCTCTTGCCCTGTGTCCTGGAGTTATTTTCTATGTATCTGCCAGACTCATTTATGCCCTGCCTTCTGGTTAGGTTTGACCAATGAGAATCATCAGCAGAGAATAGCAGCCAGGAAAGGAGAATAGGTAGAGAATTTGCTCCCTCCTATACTCATCATGGTTCTGTAAGTCCCACTGATAACCCCCCTTGGATAAGGTCGGATATTGTATGGCTCTGGTAACAGGCTCAGAGAAGGTACCAGCTTCTCTCAATCGCTAGTCCCATTGCTTCTCTACTCCTTTTAGCAACCTTAACCTTTCCCAAACCTTACAAATAGTCCTTTCACAAAAAACCCTCTTATGAAATCCTCCGATTGTGCCATCTGTTTCCTCCTGGGACTTGATAGATCAGACGTAAACGTTCCAAATTCGGGTACAAAAGTAGTTGGAAAGAAAAGGCAAAAGGAGGTGGAGAAATACTTCAAATGAGCCTTGAAAAAAATGTGGACAAGTGCAATCTTGCAGTTTGGTCTTTACAAGGCTTACTTGCCTTAATCAGATACTTAAACGATTGAGTGTTCTGGGTCATTTCTTCTGTAAAGCCTTTCATTTCATGTGTAATTAGAAACACGCCAGTCTGGAATGATGGCAGCCTTCAATATGGTCAGTCTGTCACTTTCACATCCCCAACTCAAGACACAAATGCTTGCCTGATTACTCAGAGTCTTATTAAGGGGCTATTGTTCCCCCCTCCCCGCCAACTCCTCCCATCTCCTGATCTTTATCATTTTGCATTCTACTTAGAGAAGGGTTTAAAAGAAAAAAAAGAAAATCCCACAGACAGCCACATCAGACAGTATTCACAACCGAGGTAAAGTGCATCTGGTCTTGTCACTCACAGTTTTTGTTTTCCTGTCTAAATCTAAGAATAATTTGCAGTCAGTTGAAAACAGGGAGAAAGTTTTCAAGGACCACGTGGGCGGCAGAAGTCAACCATGCCAGAAATTCCAAAGTCAAAAGTCTGGTTGGATTCTAGCTGCCACTTAACTGTTCTAACTTTTTTGGTCATGATATTGTGTTAGAAACTTTAGGTACGGCTACTCTCTTTTATAAAACTAATCAGATCTGGCAGATAGTATGCTTTAGAGAGGACATTCACTAATTCTTCAAACTGCCTAGCTTTTCTGTTGGCTGAGACAGAGAAAAATAAACTTTATTTTTACAAGTGATTAATTCTAGTCATATTTTTAAAAACCTATTACTGCAACAATATGCACAAGATTTCAGACAGACACCTGTTTTCAAATTATCCAAGTTTCAGAACAGGAAGTAGAATGCTGATTTAGAAAAATACAATCTTCTACCTGTAATAAAGTAGCATTGCACTGGAGGCTAGACAGAGTCCAAAATGGAACATAACAGATATTTAGCTCCTTGAAGGTTAAGAACGCTACTGTGTCTTCATCCCTAAACACAGTGAGTGGCACAGAGTAGATGCTCAATCAATGTTTATTGAATGAAAAGAGTGCCTTTGTGGCCAAGTGTCTTGGCATACTTTCACAAAGTCTTATACCAACACTTGGGACAAGTATCCATGCTCAAAGACCACCTTCTTTGCAGTGACATTCATGTCCAGAACCCAACTGTTATTTGACAGAGGTACTTATGATACCACACAAAGGTTCTGACAGTTCTCCGCTTTAATGTCCAAAGTGTGCGCTCTAATCTACAAAGAAGAAGTGGGAGCCAACAGTCCCACTTACTTCCTCTGAAAATAAAAGCCCAGGTCAACAAACATAGAAAAAGCGGTGCTGAAATAACCAGTGTAGGAAAGCAGAATTGTAATGACACAGTTGGGCAAAGAAAGAAGCAGTTAGTAGGTTCATCTCCATGTAGCTTCAGGAGTGCTGGCTGTCAAAATTATCTCAGGAGCTGCTGGTGCTTGGATTTCCGTTTAACAGACCTTGAACTATGCAGTTTAACCTCCTTTCCTAAGACCATCTGGCGACAATCAGTGGGGTGAGTGTGCACATCTTTGCTTAGATCACTGTAACCAACAATTCCTGAGCTTTCTTTAGTAGCACAACAAATGTAGTGCTGAAAAGAGGAGCAAAAGGAGGCGGGGGGTGGGGATTTGTGACACTAACTCTCCTTAGGTGGTGAGGACAAGGGCTATGTCGATAGATCTATTCAGTGGTATTGAATCATTTAAGAAAGAGTTATACTTAAAAATTTGTATGGAATATCTACCCCATACAAGAAGAATACATATGCCATTAATCAGAGTGAATTAAAAATATCTTCCAAGAGTGTAATGCACCAGTTTAAAAAAAAATGTATCCTTCAATAAATATTTGTTCTGATTATATCAAATAAGGAGAAGATCATTTAGGTGCTATGTTTTCTTTAGCACTGTACATGTCAACAAGTTAGTAACCTCGCTTTGAAAGAGGAAAGCTCTCATAACTTAGCGCTCTCTGAGCAGCATCAAGAAACCCTGTGGCCATAAAACTAGATGGCCCAAGATGCGAAAAGATCGTCAACACAGAGCAAACCATCAAAACTGTGAAAAGGATTCAAAGTCTCAGATCTTAAACCTAAGATTGTATTCATTACCTAACCAAAAAGAAAAAAGGCATTTTAAAACTGAACCCCTAAAATTAGAATCTATCATTTCAGACTATCAAGTAGATAAATACCAGAGGTCGTTTCAGGATATGACGTAGCTAAGACCCTCTTCCCGACCTCAGGAAAAATTGTTCATTCTTTAGGACAGGGTTTAAAGTTATCACCTCTGGATGCCTCCCCCGAGACCCGACAGGTGTTCCTTTCACAAGATTTATTACAGATACCTCCCTCCATCATAGCACTGGTATTGCATTGTTATTAAATTTGTCTCTAATGAGATTATAGGCTCCACAAGACCTAGGACCTTTTCTGTCCTCGGAATTGCCAGTACCTACAACTGGGCTTGGCTTATAGAGACATTTAAGGTATAGCCCTTGGATTTGTTGAATATAAGAGTTTTTAAAGGTCCAGGACCAAACCACATAACAAAAGCCTAAATATATAAGTTTCCAGTATTATGCATCCCAACTCACTAAAGCAGAAGAAAGAACTCACTTTTCCAGGTCCCCATCCAACGAGGGCACAGAAATGACGCTCAGACCTTGCTTGTGACTGACTCCAAATGGGAGGCATCAGGAGCCACCACAGAAATTTGGTTTCTGAATGAGCATGACAGGGCCAACGGTAGCAGAGATCTTGTAGTATAATTTCTCCTTCAAACTAGTTAGACCAGTAGTTCTCAACTAGGGGTGATTTTGTGATTTTTCAACTCAACCCCTACCCTGGGATATCTGGGATATTTGGCAATTTTTAGAGGCATTTTGGCTGTCACAATGAGAAGGGTGCTACTGCAACTAAGGATGTGCTAAACATCATGCAGTGCACAGAACAGTCCCTGATAAAATGTTGATAAATGCAAAGTTTAAGAAACTCAAAGCAAGGCTAATTTTTTGTTGTCTACAACTAAAGATGACCATCGTCACCTTTCTAAGCCTTGTTTCCTCATCAGTATCAAGGCAATACTAATCAACTTTGTGTTAAATGGTAGAGCCAGGCATAATTATATTATAATTATCAGATATTTATCATAATTATTATCATAACAAAAGCTAACATTTATTCTGCACTTATTATGTACGTGTCAGGTACTGTGCTAAGTGTCTTAAAAATTGATATTACAACACACTTGGTAAAATGATAAATGTTGACATATGACTGCTTATTAAATGATCACATATATAAGGCAGATAGGTAAGTCATAAAAATGTTTATCAGGACACAATGCTAAAAACAGTTAAATTCCTCTTACTCCATTAAGGATGTTTTTCTTTAAAAAGTTTCTAATCTTAAGAGCCTGGCAATCTTACATACAAACTCAAAGCTGTTTTATCCTTCTCTTCGGATGAAACACAATCAAACGAGGCATGGCTAAAACCTATTACTGCTGGCCTGGCAGACCGCTGGAGCCAAGACTGCCACTAATGCTGTCCTGCTAGATGCAGGAAAGTGAAAGAGACACGCGGCACTTCAAATAAATCAATTTCCTTTATGAGCTTCCTTTCTTTATCGTTTGCTTTTACTGTATGTTTTGTGGATCAAGTTAATCATTTTCATGTAAAGATCAATCACAATATGCACTTTCATTTGAAAGTCGTCGTCAGATTTTGTGGAGAGGCCAAAGTCTAGAGGAAGATGGGAAATCATACACTAGGCTTTTGGTGTTTCCAGAGGCCCGACCATTCCGTGGCTTTTTGATAACAGTACCCAAACATCTTCTTCCCCATTGTTGGCACATATTAGTTAAGATGTGCCCTGGCCAAGATAAGGCACATTTCCCAATTTAGGCTAACTGGATACTCTCTCTTTGAAATCTCAGTCTTGATTTTAGCAACCAAAAGACTCAAAAGAACAGGAAAGTTTTCTCCCAGTGGTGGTGCCCTCATAAGACTGTTGAGTAGCACTGTCTGTCACTGTCTGCATCTCCAAATCTACCCTGCTTCCTGTACATTCCCAATGAAATATCCAAGAGCCTGCCAATAATTTTTTTTTTTTTTTTTTTTGCTTAAGTTAACTAGAATTTGTATCTGCCTGTTTACGACCTAGGCGATGCTGTTACTGGTAAAGATACAAGGATATTAAAAACTCTACTGACATTTATGGATCTGGGGTTAGTATATCATTTCTGTCCCTCCTCCATTTAAACCCCTATCCACCTAGCAAGTAAGTCTGTGAAACAAAAAATACTGAGGAAGCCTACAAATTAGAGATGCTTGATAGGTGAAGAGGTTGCTACTACAAAGTTTCCTATAGATCAATTCACCTACAAAAAAATAAGCAAGTGATAAAATTTTTTGGAATCCCCTAAAATTTATGTAGATCAGACACTAAGAAGGACTCACGGAATTTCTGAGTTAAGAAAACTATACAAGTTTAGACAATATTCAAGGGTAATATACATATACAAAGATGTGCATATGTATAAACACATTTATGTATATATTTTAAATTAGACCCCGACATTCCTTTCCCTTTGATGAACTGTTGATCCATAATGAGAAGAGTTTTATGCAAACATTAATGGGGCCTGTGGAAGTCACTAACAGTGAAAGCACAGTATTTCAATGTTTAAGTATCAGTCATACTGAATGAAGATTCTATGGATGACAGCACATGCCTCCCTTTGAAGGTATCTAAGAACTTCCTTCGAGTTTCTTCAATCGGCACTTATCAAGTAACTTTTTGATAATACAGACAAGTTCATATGTGCATTTATATGTACATACACAGGCACATTTATTCTGCAAACACTCATTTCAATTGAGCTGCACTGGCAACATCCTAGCCTATAATGTTCAAGCTAACTAAACATCTTCAACATTATGTCACGTTTCAACACACTTCCTCAGCTGAGACTTGAGCTGAGCAGTAGGGGTAAGCTGGGCTTCCAGAATTAGACCTGAATGCTTAGTTCTAAATAAGTCCCATCCTAGGACCCTTCCCACAACTCTCAATCCACATTTACCTTCTGGGCATCCCCTACAACAACCACCTATGTCCATAACATTTAAAAGAAGATGAAAATCCCAGAAGTTCACTACATGTACAATCTAACGTGGCAAGACATCACAGTCAAAAGAAATAAACAAAGGAATGTGATTTGCAGATCTTTAAAGATACACGGCAGAAAATGAAGAAAAAGACGAAAGCAAAAGGATCATGGAAAAGTCATGGGGAGACTGAAACAAGGGAGATGGAGAGAGATAAGTCATGGAGAGAAAAAGGATGCTGAGAAAAGGGATGATTTAGTTATAGTTTACTCAAGCTGTATAAAGGGAATGTTTATATTTTAGGGATTACTGACAAAAGAAAAGGAAAGTCAGTAATTTGTGCTAAGTATGTCATCAGTTTATCAAGTTAGTATTTCCTAAGATCTAATAGTGTAGTAGATACTCCAAAAATTGGAAAAAAAAAATATAACTTTAATATTGACTCAGTTCTATTCTAGCACCTGCCCTCAAAGGAAAGATCAATTCCCATTTTACGATCCCAAATAACTCTCCTGAGAGAATTTAGAAGAAATGTATGCAGTAGATTAAAGAATGCATATCCTTTCACAGATGATAACAAGGAGCTATGTAAGGATACTGGTCTTAAGTCTGGAGTCACTCTCCGAGCTCAAACCTCATTACTAAGCTTAAGAGTTGGGTGACTTCTACCAATTCCTTAGGGTGTCCCTCAGCTTCTATTTCCTCCTTTGTAAAACAGAAGAATACCTACTTCGCTGGATTCCTATAAAGATTAAATAGGATAGTATATATTATAAAATTACATCATAAGCTGCAAGTTCATTTAGTCTGCCTTAATTAAAATTATAATTAAAATAATTGCCATTCATTTCAGAGCAGTTAGTGAAAAATTTGTAGGTAAAGGAATTGTTGACCTGAGGACTACAGAAAATATAAGTCCTAGATTATTCATAAATTTTTGTTTATACAGAAATGGTAGGTCTAAAGACAATTTAAAGTCTAATTTAAGACAAATTTGGAATTTTCAAGTTCTCATAAAGTTGACTATTTGCATAATTCAGTTTACCAAAAGTGCCAATAATCTATGTTCAAATTAAAAGATTTGCTTTAAGAGGAATAACAACAGTCAATCTGTCTGTCATCTTGGACTCTGGATGTTTATAATGAGAAATTACATTCGTTGTATTTTTTTGTTGTTTGTATTTTTTTCCCCGTAGGAAATTGGTTTTGCTATCTAATCTTGTAATTACCACTGACTAAAACCTCAATGATTTAGTTATAATTTACTCAAGCTGTATAAAAAGCTAAACATTTCTTTGCTGTTAGTGATACATCTAAAGTCATTCTTCCTTGGAGAACAAGTTATTCTGCAATTAAAAGAAATAAGAAAGGAACCGGTTATCATCAAAGCACAATCTCCATTTTTCACAATAATGCAATTCACTTAGCAATGCTAAGTACTTCTATGCAACACTAAACTGCTTTAGGTTTTCTCCTGGATATATCTTTAAAGAAGTATTAGGAATATTTACTATGTTTCAAAAAGCAAAGAGATATGTGGCACCATCTGTTTAAAAGCTTACAGGACGTTATAGACAAAGCAACCTATAAAAAAAAATTCAACTTTAATAATAAAAATCATTCAACTTTAAATAATGGGAAAATTAAGCAAAAAGAATACCTTAACAACAAAAATACCATTTTAATGCTTAATAATTCTATTGAGATAATGAATTTAAGAGAATAGAAGCAAAATAAAGAACATTTAGAATACTAAGGATCCGTTATTGCTTAACTGAGTATATAGGTAAAAGTAAATAGAAAAAATGATGTCGAGTTTTGATGTAACTGCTTAGCTTACTAGCTGCATAGAGAGAGAGGCAAGTGCATTTTCCATCCAATCTCGGTGAAGCTATTTACCACTGTGCAGAAAGCAGGAATAAATGAATAGTTACTAAGACAGAATAAGATGGCAGGTAATTTTGGATAATTACAAGCCTCTGTGGAGTTTAACGGAGTACTGAAGAAGAGAAAGTCTACATCTAAAGAGAAGGAAAATAAACTTTCTGGTTACACTGAGCATTTTTAGTTACCAGACTAACACAGGTTAATTTCATTCTCAACGTGCAATTATCAGAAGAGTCACAAGAGGTCTTACTGTGGTAAAAGTTCCATAAGAAATGGTTTAAAATATTTTAATCGGCAAAGGGTAAATTTATAAAGTGTTCGAATCGCTTTTTTGACTTTGAAAATAATTGACACAGTAGGTAACACCTTATGGATAACTACTTGTTAAAAACAAGATACCGGGCCCCCAAAAGAATCCCTTTTACTAAGACCTACATCACCAAACCAAGACTTAACTTACACTTTCAGCTCTTCTACAAATGGAATCTTAAACCAGTGAATCAGGAATCACCTGATCAGCACTAGGTAGATAATCTACCCGAAAGACCCCTGCCATCCCCTAAAAGAAAGTAATTGCAATAACCGATCCAATCTTTTTTGCCTCACATAAAACCTCCTTATTCCCACTCCCTTCTGCCTATAAGAGCCTTTCACTTAGTACAGCTCCCAGAGCTCCTTTATGTTAGATCTCCTATTTGCTAGATTGCATGTTGCCCAATTTGAATCAATTTTTGCTCACATAAAGTATTCAAATTTTAGATATGCCTCAGTTTATCTTTTAATATACCTAAAATATACACCAGTTACTATTTGCAAAATTGTATCAAAAAGCGAAGTTGAATTTTCATACGTAGGATAAACAGTATTTCCTTCATTTTCTTTTTAAAATGCAAGAGTTATTAATTTTCCTGAAAAACTTTCCAGTAGGACATAAGATTCAAGATCCTAAAATTAATTTTTCAAATGTTAAGAAGTTTTTACACACAACTTGCTTCTCTTCTCATATGCATTCTTCTTATTGAGTGACTCCTAAACATACACACCACAATCCGAGATCTTTCTCTTTCTTCCTATATGGAGAAAAAAAAGGCAGAAAAATTATAGTTTTGATCTTTGCAAAATACATCTACCTTCCTGTCAACCACTGACTCCAAGATCCTGAGGCAGACAGAAAAGCTGAAAGTAGTGTGCCAAAGGTCAGGGAAAGAGAAAAATCTGAGAGGAGCTGGGGAAGAAGTAACTCTTCATATACCTATCTACGCTGTAACATACACATAAAAAAATTTCTCTCCATGTATAAGGATCTCTGTGGATTATAAGATATTGATGCCATTATTCTTTAAAAATCAGAAAATTCTTAAATTAGTTCTTAAATCTAATAAATTGGTCCTCCCGGTCTATTCGATAAGACATTTTGTCTTCTGTTAAAAAGGAAAACTATTCTTATTTTTATTCCAACTTGCAAATTTTCAAAGAAAGCCACATCTGCTGTGGGGCGGGGGAAGGGGAATGGCACATTATTTTTCATAATCTCCTCTTCCTCTTACTAAGGAAATAGTCCACTTAATGTGTCCAGAAGGATAATAATTCTGCTGCTATACTAAGGGAACAGATCCGTTTATTAAAAAAACAAAAAAAAACAAAAAAACAAGAAAAAACATTGAGGAATTGCCAAACATTGCAGGGTTCATACAACCACTGCTAATTACTATGCATATTGTAATTCTGGACCTACTGGCAATGTATCGGCTGATCTTTCTGGATTGTGTCTTTCCAGCTGAATGTTGTGTATTTCCCACATAATGCAAATGACAGGCAGGAAGTTTATTTTGTGATTGGCAAGGAAAAAACTTAAAAATCATGTTTTAGATTAGGTCACTAAAAAAGTGCCATTATGAAAAAGAAAATACTTTCAACAAACCTGACAGATTGCATAATTTAGGGTAAAATACAAAATATATAAATGCCTCACCATAAATGTATTTGAGCTCGATCCACCTGACAATGCTAACATCTCCAGGGGAAACAATTTCTAAAAAGGTGCAAATCTGACTTTTCCCACTGAAAAACTGCTGGTTGACTCTTTTGAAAAGTTAAGTTGAAACATGCTTTAAATATTTTACAAAAGTACCCCTATATTTATGGTTTTAGGGTAAAACCTTTCCCCCTGTGTTATCTTCACTTTTAGGATTTTAGCCTGGAATGTTTATCAAAATAAAATAAGAGGAATTTATCATCATTTAAGAAGAATGCTGAGGAGGGGGGAAAAGGCATGTATTAGCTTGTATTCCTCATAATTCATTAGTGGTACTTTTCACAACAGTGTATGAGGACAAAAGAATAAGACTAGTTTCACATTTAGGCCCCTAAGAGATCCACAGTCTCCATTTCCTGTCTGCCAAGATTTCAATTTTATCTTTAATGTACCAAATTTGCAATGGTGGTTGCCATTTACTGAGCACCAGTGATGAGCTAGGCACTCTGCTAATCTCACCCCATTCTCATAGCCATGACAGGAGGTAGCTCGTATTATCTCCATTTTATAGATGTGCAAACTCTGGCTCAGGGAAGCTAAGAACTTGGCTCAAGCTTTCTCTCCTAAGAGGCTGAGCTGAGGTTCAAATTCACACATAACTCTCAAACCTGTGTTATTTATGATGATGACAAAAGGACAAAGAGTCTGCTTTTAGAAAAGAGGAAGGTCTTTTACCTACATGCAGCAAGGAATTTCACTAGCCCTTAAAAGAGGACCTGGAGCACTAATAGGAAAGGAAACCCATTAAACAGAAGGAAAAGACATCAAAAAGTTAATTCAGGAACTGTACGAGTGAGCCAGGCACTGAAAAGAGGGCCAGACATGGGGCTGGGGGATACTAGGGAGAGAGAAAGAGAGACACCAAAGAAGAGAAAGCCCTGTCTATGGGATGGCTCCCCTGATTTTAGCCATTAACAGCGGGAGTAGCTCAGAATACGTGTAACCAGGCCGACAGAGCCAAAGGACTTAGTCAAGAAGTTCCACACACACATCCCATTCTGGGTTGCCCAACCCTGTTGTGCTGCATGTTCCTCAGTGAGCACGTGTTAAGTGAATTGAACACTGTCTCCTGAAATTGAAACAGCTACACTGGTCAAGACATTGCCACTGAAATTGAAAGCTGCGGAGTAAGTTGACTGCAGGGAGTAGGCAGCAAGGAGAGGGTGGGATGGGATGGGGCGGAGGGGAGAGAGAGAGAGAGAAAAGGTGCGGGGGAGAGAAGCTTGTAAATTATTCTTGTAAACTGCTTACAAATTAGTTATAAAATTGGCAGTGTGCGGTTGTCTACATCAATAACAAAAAAGCAAACAAGCAAAAAAAATGCAGATCGGAAGAAATATAACCTCAGTCACTTCATATTAACTGATCATTCAGTCATCTATTTGCTTAAATATTTTTTTAATATCTACCACATGCCAGGCACTGTGCTACATGATAGGTGATATATCAGTGAATAAAATAAGTTTGTCTTAGCAATCTAGTTGGAAAACGGACAATATTTAAGTAAAGCAGAAATAAATATATAACGAAAATCATGATAGGGTATGAGGGAACAAACTGGGTGCAGTGATAAAGACTGGCAAGACAGGCGGGTGGACCAGGAAGAGAGAAATTTAGATTAGGTGGACAGGAAAGGCCTCTAATGACTCTAAACTCTAGAATCCTGCTGGTTCTCTAACTTGAGCATAAATCAGAGTCACATGGAAGGCTTGTTACCACATTGCTAAGCCCCACCCCCTGAATATTTCTGAATCAGTAGCTGCGGATAATTTGCATTTCTCATAAGTTCCCAGGTGATGCTGATGCTGGTGCCCCTGGACTGGGAAACATGCTTTGAGACCTGAACTACAGCACAGTGCTTGAGGAAAGAGTTACAAATATGAACTGAAGTTAGAAGATCAGGCAAGGAAGCTATACATGTCCTTACAAATGATTGGTGATAATGGCGGTGCCAAATTCAAAATATGCCTAGGAATTAGAATCAGTCTAGATAATCAAGATGATTACATTTGTTTTCCTTCCTAAAAAGGGCCTCTGTTACCCTCTTCTAAGTTAAGAACCTGTAAGAAATTCAACCAAGGAATACAAAAAAAAAAAACCTCAAAAATCAAACAATATATTTTACAATATTTTACATTCCTAAATTAACACAGCATCTATGATTCAGAGGACTTGATATCATCAGAGCATATTTTATAGAGACGATAAAAGAGCTTAAAGGATGACAGCTGCCTTCAAACACGTGACATTATAAGGATTACAGCAAAGAAGGCATTTCTGTTAATAGAAGAAAATATGAGCTTACGATTACTGTAAGAGGAATCTAAATTATATGTACAGAAAATATATTTGAACTCATATGCTTTGAAATACTTAACTGGATTCCAAAGGAGAATAATTTTTCTTAGTATTTTTAAAAATAGATAGAATGCCTCCAGAATTTTGACTGTTTAGTGGTTCTCAGACTTCTGGAAGCTTGTTAAAAGTATAGATTTCCAGGGCCATCCTCAGTTTCCTATTGAATCACATGACATGAAGCCCAAGAATTTACATTTTTAATAGATACCTTCAGGCATTTTGATGTTGTTAGATTAAGGACTACAGTTTGAGAAATGCCTAGTTAAGGTCTGGTTCCTGTAAAGGGCAAAACCAAGATGGATAATCTCTTATGCATTTGATAGTGATGCATCTGTTACCAAAGGAGTATTATGTGCCAGGTACTGTGGTGGGCACTTTTTAAAAGCATCTCCTTTAACCTTGAATGATGTTATTATTCATTTTGAACTGAGCAATGAGAAAAATGGGACCTAGCAAGGCAAAAATAACTTGTCCAAGGTCATGTAGCAAATAAGTTAGGGAACCACAATATAAACTGAAGGATTGTGCCTCTGATAATCGATCTACAGACTTCGGCTACACAGAGCTCACGACTGCCAACCTCTGTGAAGCTATAATAATCAGTAAGTGATTTTCTGGCAATTACAGGTTCTTCTGAAGTAGTATGTGATAGACTTCTAAATCAAAGAGATGTAAGGTTGAACTATGTCTCGAGACTCTGGAAGATTCTTGGATACCTGAAAATATGCACAGGTGCTAGACAGTCAAGGGTATGAATCAAGAAGAGTCAAGAAACTTGAAGTTTTTTCCACTAATATTTTCCTAGACACATTAATCCTCCACTAGTCTCAGAGACAGAACTTTTAGCCACAAAGGGCAGAGACTGGAGATAAAGGCCTGTATTAAAAAAAATCGCATTACCATGAATTAGAAGATGAATATGGATAAGCCATTTAACCTCTCTGAGCCTATGTTTCTCATCTATAATATTGTGAAACATTTAGCATAGTACCTCACACATAGATATTCAGTGTTATTCTTACTTCTTCTATGTTAAAGTATTACCTCTAAGAGGCATGTGATCCAGTACAAAAATAGAGGAAAAGAAACACAAAGGACATAGAAACAGGAAAAGATGACACAACTTTATTGGAATCAAGGAAAAGCAAAAACAAATTATAACAGCAAAATACTATTGCACCCCCAGAAAGAGAAAAGAGTGAACTTTGATAATATAAAAAGATAAGCAATGACGCAGATGTAGAGGAAAGTATTCTCTTCCACACTCTGCACTTAAAGGGGCAGTTGCAGTTAATTTTTTTTAAATGCTGTTTACAGAAATTCTATTTCTTCTTATTGCCCTGAGAACAGAAGTCAATAAACTTTTCCTGTAAAGGAACAAACAGTAAATATTTTAGGCTTTGTGAGCCTTGCAGTCTCTGTAGAAGCAACTCAAGTCAGGAGCTATAATTTAAACCAGCCACATACGTGTTACTCCCCTTCACACAGGGCCCCGCCCCTACACCGGCCCACGCTGCCTTTGGCCACCAGTCCTCTGAATTGTCTCCTGTGCCATAGATTCTGCAGTTGGCCAAAAGAGACAGGGTGAGAACTCCAGGACCTGACCTTCTACCCTCCCCAGTCCCCAGAACCTCTGACTCACACACATGTGGCCTCCTGTTGACTTTGAGAAATGTTTCCCATTGTTGAGTTTGGGATTGTTACTGGTTAAAATGGGGGCAGGTTCCTGTCTCCAATGTATTAACTGTCTGGGGCAAGCAGCCTTTGGGTGATAGCCTTTGCAGCGCAGGTCCGAGAACATGCTAGAAACAAGCAGTACCTCTCCCAGAAAGAGGTGGGGCTCAGGCAGAGAGCTGGGGTTTGTCCTGCTCTCCTAAATCCACCCGCTTTCTGCCTTCAGGACATAAGTTAGTGGCCTCTGCTCACTGGCGGGTGGTCATGCAGGTGCATCCTCTCCAGGTACCAGCTGGTCCTTCAAATCCTCTGTCTGTCCTATTGCGTGGAACAAAACGATGGACTTCGTCAAGGTCGGCACGTAGCAGGAGGACTTTGGTTTGCCAGGCCTGGATGGTGGTCACCTCACGGTGTGCCAGAAGTTAGTGTCATACAAAGTCCAAAGAATTTTGTACTTTTGAGAAAAAAAATTACTTAGGATAATTAAACATATAAATTTTTGTTAATGTAGCCCCTAAGCGATGAATAAAAATTTCAGCTCATTACACAATAAGTAAAATGAAATCTATACCACTGAGGGAGAGACTCTTTCTGAAAGAAGTGTGGCAAAAAACACTTCAATGCTGCTCACTTTGTTCTCTGTTTTCATGTTCACTTGCTGGAATGCAAGACATGCTTGACATAGTGAGCTTTTTCTCTGATGTATTTAAGGTGATATATTTGCCTGAATTACTCCTGTCATCGCTGATAATATTGGAAACTAAAATAAAACAGGTTAGAAACCCTCAAAAAAAAAAGTAGCCACAGACAACACATAAATGAATGGCCATGGCTGTGTTCTAATAAAATGTCATTTATAGAGAATGATATTTGAATTTCATATAATTTATCCCTGTCAAGAAATATTATTCAATTTTTTTTTTTATTTTTTCAACCATTTAAAACCATAAAAATAATTCTTAGCTTGAGGGCTACACAGAAACAGCAGTGGGCTGGATGTGGCTGAGTGGCTGGTCATGGATTGGCAACTCCTGCCTTACAGAGATACTCACACATGCGCACAAGGAGGCATGGACAAAGACAGTCTTAAAACTGTGAAAACCTGGAAACAACCATCAGTTCCTCAACAGGGGGATGGCTAAATATATCAACTGTGGTATATCTACAGTCTGAAATACTATGCTAGTAAAAAAGAACAAATTCTAAACATACTAATATAAAAGACACTTAAGAATGTTTGATTCTGTTAGCTAAAAACAAAAGCAAAATAATTCTAATTTAACAATGCTATATGTGTTCCACTGAAAATTCTACTGATATGCAAATAAATGTGTTCCAAAATTTTGGAAGAATTAGCACAAACTTGATTGCAGGGGTAGGAAAGGGAGGAGAGACCAGGATGAGGCTTAGGACTGTAAAAAAGGTAAGTTTTACCTGTATTATTTTCACTCTGTATAAGGAGACTGGATTTATGGGAAAACAATTAAAAGAGCTAAAATGAGACTTTTGGCACAAAGGTTTTAGTTCCTGTACTATTGTAGCACT
This sequence comes from Pteropus medius, assembly GCF_902729225.1. Classification (NCBI taxonomy): domain Eukaryota; kingdom Metazoa; phylum Chordata; class Mammalia; order Chiroptera; family Pteropodidae; genus Pteropus; species Pteropus medius. Next base: position 1,187,154 of record NW_024355327.1, on the reverse strand, counting down.
GAGAAAATCTCTAAAGGAATGAGGTGGGTCACTTTTGGTGGGGCATTCTGTGATCCCAGACCAAGAAGTATTCCATTTCCTGAGGTCAAATTATCCGCTATCCACAAATGTTTGGATTTATCTCTCACCAATCAAAAGACAAATCAAATACAGGCTTGAATGAGAAAAGAGGCAAAAAAAAATAAAATAAAATAAAATAAAAAAAAGAGTAAAGCTGAGTAACATTCATTTATTAAGAGCATTCTAGGGACTTTCAGACAGATTCCTTCTGTGTTTTTACTGTGAATGTCACTGTTCTGAATGATCAAGAGACTGATGACAATATCCAGAAAATATATGCTGAGTTACATTCAGAGGGTGTGTGTGGGGTGTGGGGGCAGGCTCTGATCAGTATTAGCTTGCCTAACCAAATCAGAGACAAAATGATCGCAGCAGATACCCGTCTCAGTTCATTACTCAACACCTGTTAAATGTGATTAACAGCTCTGGATAATTATGTGTTAAGAGCATCTCAGGCTGTAATGGATCCCAGAGGTCTGCAAAGTTGACTTCATTTACATGTTTGTCTCCTTTCACAAGGTCTCAGCCAAATGCTGCAAAAATCTACTGAGCATTTTATGAACTCCCATGTGCTCAACTCAGAGTTTTGAAAACACCAGCATCTTCCTACAAAGGACAGTGAGTGCATAAGATGTACTCTGTTAATAAATAAAGCAGGCACGGATTGTATTTTATGGGGCACGGATAGGCCTCTTGTTGCAATTTCTATTATAAAAGGCTGCTAACCTGTGTGCATTATATTAATCATTACATTTTGTGATCTCAGCTAAAAGAGCTAACAGCATCGAGGTGGCAGAATGCACCCAAACCCTCCTCTCTCTCATCTTAAATAAAGCAAAACTGAAAAAGCAGAAATCAAGACAGCTTCAAGAGGAGGTTTTTAAATATATTTAATAATATATTAAAATATTTATATATTAGGTTATAAAATTATATCTGTATTATATGATATATGTAGCATATATATAAAATTATATTAATATGTATTAAACACACATATCTCATAGTCATCAGAGTATATTTCTTGCTTCTCTTAAATGGTATGCAACATAAATAATTATAAACTCTTCCTAGAGTTAGTTAATTAAAAGTCAGCTAATGACACCCCCTCCCTTTTTTGGCAAAGGAGTAGAGTTGGAGGCAGAAATTAATTACTTCTTCATTCCTATTTACTTAATCTAGCAAAATTATGAATATTAACTCCAACAACTGCACATGATGGAAAATATATAGCAGTCAAAACCACTGAAGATCTCTCTATGTACTAACCAGAAAGATAACCATGAAATACCAAGCTGAAAACAAGTCGTTGAACATATACGGTGATCAAATTTGGTAAAAATAATATGGAAAGTCCACATATATACACCTTTAGATTTGTATATATATAAGAAATGGTCTGAGAACATATACAACTGCAAGGTCTTATACGTACATTGGTTTTGTCTCCTTTAGCCCCAATGGAAAGTATGTGTCCTAAATGGCCTGCATGGTTTTCACAGCTAGCTAGAAAAGGATTTGCATGGTTCCTTCTTACCCAGCGACAGTACAGCACAGTGGTTTAGATCTTGCATCCTAGAGTCAAGCAACTGAAACTCAAATCTCACATCCACCACTTATCCGCCAGGTTGTCCTAGACAAGTTACATTTTCCTCTACCTCTGTCATTTCCTCATTTGCCCAATGCTGCCTACCTCCTACAGTTACTGTGAGGGTTAAATGATTTAATAACTATGTAGCACTTGGTTTAGCCAGTGCCTTGGACAGTCACCTATCACCATTAGCCAGCATTGTCTTCATCTTGTCTTAGCCATGTGAAATTTCCTCAGTCATATCTTTTCTAATTCGCCAAATATAAAACAGGGGCAAGCGTCAGCTCAGTACCCATGTCCCTACCCACTCCTTCCAAAACACCCCAACTACTTCGAGTCCCAAATAAAATCATTGATTAGTTTGGACATTCCTAAAACCTTTTCACTCTCTTACAGATCAAGGTGATCAAAGGTCACATTGTTTCTAACTTAATTCTCAGTTGTGGTCTGAGGGTGAAGCCGGTGAGATGGGCTGTTGAATTTCTCTGCTGGCTGACAGGTCCATTAGCACATTTGTGGTTTGTTTTTTCCTCCAGGCTTCTTTTCGCTAAAAGTTCCTTCTCTCATTTTTTTTTTTTTTTTACTTTTAATTGTCTTTTCATATTGGTCTATAATTTTCTGTCATTTTGGTGAAACTATTGTGTCAAAGGCAAGGTATATTTTTAATTTAAAATAACATAGGCAAACTGCCCCCGGCATTTTTATGAATTCTAACTAGCATGGGACGTTATATATTTTTAAGGTTTGCCCAAATCATGGGTCAAGAATCTTGCCATTTTACTTAGCACCTCTCTGAGATTGAGTCTTCCTTTTCACTAGCCATTTGGGTTTTTGTCCGCCGTAAATTGTCCATTCACATCCATTGCCTTACTTCATCTGGTTGACTTTTTTAAAAAACATGTTTTATGGAGGATCATGGTATTTAACTGGTTTAACCCTTGGTCTGCCATGTGTGTTATAATTTTTTGTTTTTAAACTGGCTTACTTGTTGCATTTGGATTTTATGTTCAAACATGAAAGGCTGTTTAGGGAAACGTGTTTAATACCTCTTTGTTTCCCACTTGCCTTGCAATGCCCTGCTTTGCATATCAGGATTAATCCTTCCACCCCACGTTTTATTACCCTCTAATCTCTTCTTGTCCCCCTGGCTTTGGAAGCCCTAACTTTCTCTTCTCTATTTCCTGCTTTCCTGTCATCACAATTTCCTCCATAAAGAACTAAGATTTCTCTCCTTCCCCAGCTTTTTTTTTTTTTTTTTCCAAAGGGAGAATAAAACTTTTACCAAAGACAGTTTTGATGGGATGGCTAGAAAAACTGCTTTTCTTCATTGGCATTTTGGAAATATTGCTCAGTGGTTTGGGACCCATTTGTTTCTACTACCTCCATCTATCTTTGCTTTATGGCTTTTGACTTTTGCTGCTTTACCTCCACATTCTGTTTTGCTCCACTTCAACTGTTTAGCTGCCAGGTATGGACTGGTTTCACTGATTTACTGTATCTACCCTTATTCCCTCTCTGGATTCTGAATCCCACCTGGGAAAGCTTCTTCCAGCTCACAAACTCACTCATTTATTGACTGAATGAAGTTTAGTTCAATCAATAAACATTTTAGCATAAGTGGGTTCAATTCCAACAGCACAGATGTTTTTCAGATAGTTTCAGATGGTGAGACCAAGAAGTTTTATTTTTGCAAAACGTGTTAAATAGTGACATATTCTATTTCATCCTATGAACTAGAGATATTTCAACTTAGGAGAAAATCAAGATACAGATACATATAATTATATAATAAAGCATTATTTTATTTATTGTATATTAGATATTCTATTCATCGAGGTATTACGCCATATAGTACTATTGAAGCATTATTATAATAAAATACCAGGCACAATCCAGAAAAATTAAGTTTTTAAACTTTACTTTTTTTCCCATTAATAACTATTTGCTAAGTTTTGCTTACTTGAGAGTTAGCATCAAATATTTATAAACATTTTAAGGGTCAAATAACTAGAAATTGAGGATATTCCATTAAAATAACCCTATCCCCCACCCTCCAAAAATTGAGAAAGCACAACTTTTGTTCCCCGGGAATGTAGAAAACCCCAGGGAAGCAGAGAGACTAGTTTAGAGGCAGTCAAAAATTTCATTGGTAAGGTGCTTTCAGCCTGGAGCAAAGTAATAAGATAGATATAAGGTAAGTTATTAGTGATCCATTTTAAAGAGTGAACTATCAGTACTTGCTGGAGAGGTCTTAGGTGGCATGAAGGTATGTTGATAAATTGGTTATTTTCTCCTGTTAATCTTTTCATGTCAATTTCTTTATTAGACCAGACAGAAAGACTTAGAAGGGCAGAAGGAAAATTATTTTTCCTCCCCAACAACATCTTAAAGGCTCTGCGTTTTAAAATTTCTGACCAGTTATTATTTTTGTCCATCAAAATCTCAGCCTGGTTATCCTCGCTTATATATGGTATCATTTTTCATTGACTTGACTGCCCAAATACAACTCCAGTTTTCAATTTTCAAGTACTTCTCCCTCTTCATCATATGTTCCAAAATCCAAACACTGATGGTGTGAAAATATTCCAATATGTAGGTGCAGAAGCCTGACATATGAGAAAAGAACAGGCGATAGTTTTGTTACTTTTGAGTGGTTTTGCAAAAGAATCAATTCCAGAGCCAGCACTGCAATGCTCAGGATCAAGCAGCATTTAGAACAAATGTCTGTGTGTCCCAAAACAGAGCACATCCCTGAGGCTGTTCCCTTCCATAACTATCCTAAGGTTTTTTGAAGTCTTCTCATATCTTATCACATTTTAAATATCTAAAAGAATCAATATTTGTTCTTTACAACATTTTATTTATTTATTTATTTTTGATGCTATTGTTGAAGGACAATCAATTGCGATTTGCATAAACCAAGGGCAACTTAAAAGACAGTTGCAGTAACTAAGATTGAAACTGGCATGTCTCTCCCTATGAGATGTCAGACATAAAAATTGCTATTTCATAATGGAGAAAAAGATAAGTCTCCAGGACACACCAGTCTCCTCCTCTAATCTTTTCCCCAAACAGCAGCCTGGGTGATCTTTTTATAATGAAAATTCTAACATGTAACCCCACGTACTGAACCTCTGCCACGGTTTTCCATTGTCCCAAGGATGCAATCCAAATTCCTCAACATGGCTTCTAAGACTACATCAGGGCTCTCAATCCTAGCAGACCCAGACCATTTTAAATACGAATATTTTATAATGCCCTCTTTAGTCTCCTGAAATGAAATCGACCATTAAAATAATTTACCTCAATTCCTGAGGTAGTGTCATAACTAGAGTCATTATAATGCCTTAACGTTACTAAAAAAGAGAAATATTAGAATGGAGTAAAATGTGTTCACAGAATCTCTCATTCCCCTAAATATACACAAGGGAACATGCAGCCTCAATTATCCTTAGCAGGAATCCCACGACTATGAGAAGAACCAGCATGAGATAAAGCAAACACTGCAGGTGGCAGAGCAGAGAGAATCCACATTCATGGAAATGTCATAGAGCTGTTGAATCAACTAATCCTGAAGCTCATAGTATGTTAAAATTTTCAAATGATTCAAGCCGATATATCCTTTTATAATTACTTTCTGCATTGGGTTTTCTGCCTATGAAACAAAACATCACAATCAATATATTAAACGAAACACGAGGCATGAGGAACAGTCTATAAAGCACATTTATATGATCACCCAATGAAAATAGGAAAAGTAGTGTATTTTTCTCTGATTTATATGAGATATTAAGGACTTTAGAGAAATGATGTGTTACCAGAATAGCCTAATCTAGACATTTAGGGACATGTTTCCATTTAATAATCTTTAAAGCTCAAGATGCAAGCCTCTTGATGTCTTATGTAACTGCACTCAGATTTCCCTTATAGCTTTTTCTTTGATTCAAGCTGGTTTTGCCTAGATAATGGCTTGGTGACTTTATCCTTCTGCCCTTATCGTTCCACCTCTGTATGCCCATTTCCTTAACCATTAAGCCTTAGGACATAAAGTTGTGGCCAACGTCAAATCTTTTAAGAATAATGCCTCAGATCTATGATCATGAAGACAGTAAGTTTTGGTTAAACTAAGGATAACATCTTGGCTTTAGATGTGTTTCAGCCTCAGGCCCATTGAGGCAGAACAGCCCACCAACCACAGGACCAGACAGAATGACGCCGTGGCCAGTTTTAGAACCAAAGAGACTCAGTGATCGATGACCCCAGCCTTGTCCAATCAGCAGCACCCATGACTCCAACACTCTTGGTTTCCATGACTAAGGATTTTTCCCCTATATAATCTATCCCCTTGAGACACCCAGGGAGCCAGGTTTTTGAGAGTGATAGCTCACCTGTATCTCCAGGACTTACAACTCTCTAAAATAAACCCTTATTCTCTTTACTGCAAAACCTGTACGTATCTCATTGACTTAGATGTGTGTAGGCAGACAGACCATTATGCTCCAGTAACATGTATATGCTTTGCTTTAAGGTATAACATAGTTCTCAGGACCTTATGACAATGCTGCAAATAGTATTCAAAAGTTATTAGAGCTGGTTACCCCCACCTCCTCTTACCAGTCCTGCTGCTCCTAAGTAATGCACCTGACCACGAGGACCTGAAATCCCACACTGATGTGGCTTTCTTTATAGACAGGGTAAGAAAAGTAAAAGTGCATAGTTAACTTCTTATAAGTGAATATCTATTTCCTTTTCCTAGTGTAATTTTTAAAATATCTGAATAAAATCATTGCCCCCATCCTTTTCAACATTCTTTTCAAAAAGTAAAACAGCTACTAAAATAAACTAACAATTTAACAATTTATATGGTACTCTTCTCTGCTTTTACTCTATATTATAATTGTTCTACAATAACTAAAGCAAAAAGAGCAAATACTTGTATGGAAGCAAGTATTTGTGAAGCAAGCCTCTACTCTAAACACTTTGAAAATAAAAACTCCTTTAATTCTATAATAACTCCATAAGGGTAATTATTATTTTTTATCACCATTTTACCAATAGGAACATTGAGGTTCAGAGAGGTTAAGTCACTTGCCTAAAGACACGCTATCGTAAGCCAAGATTTGAACGGTGGGCCAGGGCTCTTAATCACTAGATTATACAAGCAAACCTCGGAGATATTGCCAGTTAGGTTCCAGACCAGCACAACGAAGTGGGTATTGAAATAAAGCGAGTCATAATCTTTTGCAGGTGGAGGGTCTTGCCTTCAATTCGTAAAAAAACACAATATTTGTGAAGTGCAATAAAGTGAAGTGCAATAAAACAAGGTATACCTGTACTGCCTCTCAATACAGCACATGCTGGGGAAAAGATAGGCTAATCCCGGAAAACGTTTTGAGGTTATTGTGTAAGGAGATAAGTACAGTTTTATGAAGAGAACAAAAGTAAACAAAGTGTTTTCTGAAGAGGCTGCAAAGCTAAAGTTAGAAATGGATCACTATGTTGTTTTATTTGGTCATCTAATGCACTCACATTTGCACGTTCACTCACACTTGTGCATTGCACACACACACATACACACGAGCACAAACACGAATAGTTGAGGGGGAAAATAAAAATGGTTCTTTTTTCCTTGTTGTTGATCAAATGTAGCTACAGTCAAGAGGGGATAAAATTTGATGCTTACTTCATACACAAGTACTTTGAAGTAGAACACAGAGGAATAACTTTTTACATAGCATTCTGAAGGGAGGAAAAATATGCTGTAAAATCCAGTCCCCCTGCTGAGTGTCATTTCTAGCAATGGGGTTTGTTTTATCTGTAGTGCATCCAGATGATCAAAGCAAAAAATAAAATAAAATAAAATAACTGATCCACAAGATCTGAAGAGTTCATCAGTAATCACCTGTTACATTTATAAACAAATCAAAAAGTAATTTTAAGCCTATCTCCTAACTCCTAACACCATGGCAAATGCTTCTGTAATGGGCAAGGAGCACATTAGGAAAGTTTCTCAGATGAAGGTGGGTAAGAAAGAATAACCTTAGCTAAATTTGCCTCCCCGTATAGCAGAAACAGGTGGAAAAAGGCAGAATAATCTTAACACATCTCTAACAGGGCCAAAGGCAGCTATGGAACAATGTGAAACGTGTCAGAAGGCATTTTACAAGAACCACACAGAAAAGCATGCTACTGATGGTGCAGCAGTTAACAGCGTGGGTTCCAGAGCAAGCTTCCATGGTTTGAATCTAACTCTACAACTTGCAAGTTCCATTGACCTTGGACCAGTTAAAAATCTTTCAGTGCCTCAGTTTCCTAAAATAATGGGGATAAAATATGATCTGTCTCACTTAATGGCTGTAAAAATTTAATGAGCTAATACTTACAAAAAGCATCAAATAAGGCCTGACACACAATAAGTACCACGTAACTGTTAAATAAGTAAAATACTATTGAGAGAAAGAAAAGATCTCTGTCATGCTAAAGGTTCCTAAAGTGCTGACAGAATTTAAATGGGATTGGGAAATACGTTAATTTTCCCCTTTCCACTGATTCTCTCCCTGTTGCTACAAACATTCTAAGATCTCAACCATTCTAAAAATTAAAACTGACAAATGGTCTCCTACTTTGTTAACCCCCTGTAAAAATCTCCTCTCTCTTTACCTTCATTGATAAATTTTTTAAGAATCATACACATGTGTACCTATTACTTGTTCATGATCATTCATTCTCCTGCCACTCAAAACCTAGCTCTAGCCCCCAACATTCTGCCCAGAGCACCTCGAATAGCCTAACGCCTAAATCTAACAACCCTTTTTAATCAGTCAGCGTCCTCCCATTTTTCTAGAAAATTAAATATTATTCACTCATTCTCTCATCACGATTTTCTCCTGTCTAGGCTATGTGACTTATTAGAATGCTGACTTCTGGAAGCAAGGGACTTTCTTCCTCACACCTACATCTCTTGGTATTGACTAGTGTGTCAAAAATTAAATTGCTTTGTTAGACTTGGCTTTCCACCACTGTGTGAGATGGCCCCCAAGATTCCCACCTCTGGTGTATATAACCCATCTCAATCCCTCCTCCTAAACAGGGGCAGGACTTTGAAATGATGGAGTTCATTTCTGTGATTAGATTATGTTACGTGACAAAGAGGGATTTGACAGATATAATTAAGACCCCCAAATCAGTCGCTTTGAGTTAATCAAAGGGGAGCTTATCTTGAGTGGGCCTGACCTAATGAGAGAAGCCATTAAAAGAGACTGGGCCCTTTGAGACAGAAGAAATTCAAATCCTAAAAGATATTCTGTTGCAGTGCATGAAAAAGTAAGCTCCCATGTTGTGAAAGGCTTTAAGAAGGAGGCCATGTGGCATTGACCATCTAGGGGCTGAGTGGTCATTGCCTAACAGTTAACAAGATAATTGAGACCTCAAGCCTTTAACTACAAGGAAATAAATCCTACCAACAGGAGGGATTAAGAAAGTGGATCTTTCCCTAGTCAAGTCTCCAGATAAGAACACATGCAACTGAAACCTTGATTTCAGCCTTGAGGGACTCTTCGAAGAGAAGCCAGGTAATATATGCCAGATTCCGAGCCAGGAAAACTGTGAGATAATAAATGTGGGTTCTTTTAAGCCCCTGGGTTGATGGTAATTTGTTACACAGCAAGAGAAATCTAAGATATAACTTGTCCTACTTCCTTCTGACTCCATTTTCTCCTCTGACTCTGTTGTTCTCACCTAACACCAAAATCAGTATATGGTGTTTTTTTTTCTGTCAATGCTCTTCAAAGTGCTGATATATAGATGAATCACTTTAATAAGCATCTATGTGCAGATATCCCTAGATCTCCAGACGATTCTTCGCTCTTAAGTCCATGTCCTATTTTTCCTATTGCCCAACCCTCAGCTCCACTGGGGCACCGAACTCCTTATTTGATGGGTCCAAAATCTACCTCGTGATCATCCCTTCTATCTCTTGCTCAAAGTATCTCCTCCTAATTGTGCCAATCCTGCTCATGACATCTCCATTCTTCCAACATTTAGTCTGCGAGTACCACTAGGAGACTTCCTTCTTCCCTTTCCATGATTAGAACAAATAGTTGGCCAAATCCGATTGGCTTTTAATAACACAGTTCAAGTGCAAGCCTTCTTTTCTGTTCTCAATGGAATTCAGACCCTTATTACTACTGGTCTGGCCTTTTTCCTAATTTGTCAAAAACCGATTTTAAAATCTTTAATATTTACAAGTAGGACTTACAAAAGGCAGTGGAATTAACATTGCTTCAAATGAGCTCTCAAAGTCCAAACACACGTAAGTTTTGAATCTCAGCTCTGTCAATTGCAAGAATTTTTTAACCTCTCTGGGCCTCAGTTTCCTATATGATTATTGAAGAAGATAACATTTACCTCCCAGGGTTATCATGAGAATTACATGAAAAACAATCCAATAAATGGTAGCTGTTCTAAATATTACCTGCAATACTGGCAACAGGGCTACTTACCCTGTCAATCAGGCTTGAAAGCTTAACAAAGCCTCCAATTCCTCTTTCTATGTCTCCTGACTAAACCGTCAGGGTGACCTTGACCAATGTCTTGCATTATAACTTCATCAGAACACGTTTTGAGCCTCTATTCAGCTTGTAAGCTCTTGGAGAATGTTAACAATATTGCTTATTTATCCTCGTCTCCCTGAACTCTGACTATTAAATACTGATAAATGCTGAAGAAGAAATTGGGAAGTGGTTAAAATGGAAACATGGCAGCATAGAGTAGGAGGGCAGAAAAGTAAATGAAAAGGGTAAATGTAATGGCAGGCTTCATCTCACCTAAAATCAAAGTGAAGCAAAGATGTCCCTGTGTGCTGAGTTTACTCTTCGTGAGCAATTCCTCTTGGGACATATGTGCCATTACTGAAATCAGACCTTCTGGATATTTATAATTTTCCCATGGGAGGAAGAAGGCAGATACTAGTGTCATTCAATTCATCACATGCAACCCAAAGAAAATACTCAATATTAATGAAATTATTTTGTAAAGAAGGGAAAGAATAAAGTAATTGCATATGCTTGACAACTTTCAGTTAGCCCACTTGCCCCAAAGGTATAAATGGTTGAAAATCTTTTTCCTTCTGCAGCTGAGAATATCTCTATGTAATGGGAAAACTTCAAACCATGTTGCTAAAGAGATGACGGCACTGAGATCTAGTGATTGTATTAGCAAGCCTTTACTTGGAGTATGTGACAGTGACACGACTTTATTTTCTGTCAGAAGCTGGGGACGCAGCATTCATAAAAATTTATAAAAATTCTGGTTTGAATTTATGACAAGGCAGAAGGCATCAGTTAAAATTTTTATAAATGCCTTCTTTAAAGAGAGTTAAGAGAGTTTTCACTGAATTCTTCTACCCATCATTGTCAGAGAATCAGAAAAGAAAAAAAAATAAAAGACTTAAAAGTGCCTATGTTCTGGTCAATATCTGAGTAGGTAAAAACTTATAAACTTGTGTAGAAAGAGCATTGCAGAGAGGAGAAAGAGCTGAAGATGTAGATGGATTTCAAAGAAACACAAGCAGGAAAGAGATAAGGAGTTTGGATAAGTTTCACATACAGGTCCAACAGCTTCAGATCCTATAGGGGATGGAGACACAAGAGAAATAAAGGTTCTAGTTGGCTTTGCCAGATAGACCTGCAGATAGAACAGGCAAAGCCCCTACAAGAGAGTTAAAAGAGTTTTCACTGAATTCTTCTACCCATCATTGTCAGAGAATCAGAAAAGAAAAAAAAATAAAAGACCTAAAAGTGCCTATGTTCTGGTCAATATCTGAGTAGGTAAAAACTTATAAACTTGTGTAGAAAGAGCATTGCAGAGAGGAGAAAGAGCTGAAGATGTAGATGGATTTCAAAGAAACACAAGCAGTTCTAACCTGGCTTTTCCTTACAGATGTGCATCATGAAGAGATGAATGGTACTCTGATAATGCTCTTCAGGACAGTGGGGAGGGCAGGAGAGAACTTACAATCCAGATGTGCTGCAGATGAAGGTGAGAAGGTAAAGAGAGGCTAAAAAGATTGCTATTGGTTGAGAATACTTATATGTGATTTTATATACATTATCCCCACCACAACTCTCTGGGATAACAATCATTATACCCATTGTACAGGTGTGGAAGCAGAGGCACCAAGAGGCTAAGTGAGAAGGTAAATCAGGTTCTTGTTGAGCAAGCATTCCCTTCCTTTCCTTGGCATTCCTGAGAGAAGCTTACCTCTGATGGTCAACGTGGTCATGCGACTTGCATGGAATGTGAATGGAAGATACTTCGTCAGTTCTAAGCTTACACCTTAAGAAGTTTTCTCCTTTGTACCTCTGGTTGCTTCTGACCGTGAAAACATGTTCCGGGTAACTCTAAAGCCTCTTTCCTGGGCACACAAATATAAGACAGGTAGAGCAGAGCCACCGTGCCCCACCTGCAGGCTTACAGTATAAAAAGAGGTCCCCAGCAGCTCTACTGTGAGGATATAATGACATTGTCACATCCCACTAAGACAGTGAGTAACCAGTTTACTGAGGTGTTTGAAAAGGAGTTTTTTTCTTAAGTGCCACTTATTAGCACTTGGCACCAAAACTGAATCACAGAAGCCATTTTCTAAACAAATGTTTGTTTTCTTCTTGCTCAGAAAGAGTGAGAAAAGTTTAATATAGAAACCTATTTCTGATTTCCACCTCTTAAATTCTAAACATAGTATAGTTATTTGGTATGTTTTAATTCTGAGAAAATTTGATTCTTACAGTGTACCTCATTTTACTCTTGTTTCTTGTGGTTTATGGTCGAAGTTTTTGGTTTTTCACCCTCCTTTAAGCCACCTTCTTGTGCTAATTTTACAAATCACATTAACTAAAAAGATTACATTTTATTCTTTTACATCATTATCTACCCAATCAGTGTACTTTATTTTCCATATTTTTGTAAATCTCACAGGGTATTTTTTATGTTTCTGCTTCCTGTACTTACCTCCATCAAGTTTAGATAATAGTCATTGTCAGCACCTAGCTGATCGAGAAGGGAAGTTTTCAGTGGTGAGACGCCCAGCTAAAAGAACGCAACAGGAGCCGACATGAGAGCAAAACGCAAGCATAAACTTTATTGCAAGGAGTGCGCTTCTGCATTGGGGGACCTCATGGGCTTTATATATGCCAGAGAGCAATAGTGGCATTCTGCCACACATTCGCGGTACAACAAACTGAATCATTCTTACATAAGCTAGGCACAGGCGCACTACTGCATTTAATGTAACATACTAGATCCAGGGTCCTGTCCCTAGCCGCAAGCCAAACCTGGGATCAGCCAGGCCTGGGGCCCACAGCCAAACCTGGGGTCAGCCAAGCCTAGGGCCCACAGTCACTGACTCTTTGATGACTTGCAGCTTTTACTCAACACTGTGGGATTACACCCGTAATAGGGTTTGATGTACTCTACTAATCAAAGATCTCTATCACTTCCATAAGTTTTCATCCTTTGAGCTGAAGCCAATAATTTCGAGGACAGTGAGTTTCAGAGCAGCGATAATCCTTGATTATTCCAAAGGAAGAATGCCCTCTTTTCACAGTCTTCGTTTTCCTGAATATTTTTTCCTTTCCCTTTTCCTTTAACCTCATGATTCAAAATAAATTACTATTAACTTCATCCTTTCCCCTAAATCTATTATTCTTGTGTCATCATTTCCTTTTATGACGTTGGCCTGATAATTTAGTATTCAAATTTTCCTGATTAACAACTAACACATTACAGGAGAGCGAAAGCTCTCTCCATTTAAAAACCTCTGCCAGCTCATCCTTAAGTCTCAAATCAATTCTGAATTCCTTAGCATGGCATACCAGGCTGCTTTCTACCTGCCGCACTAGCCTCATCGTTTGCCAACAGCCTCCTCCAATGCATTTTAACACTTCCTATACACGCTTTCCTAAAAATGAACTAACACTTACACTTTCGGAATATATTTAAGTAATTTTAAACTATTTATTATTTTACTGGCGAAGGAAGGAGGCTCAACAAAGTAAAATATCCTCCCTGAGGCCAGAGATCTAGTAAATGACAGAACTGTCATACCGAAGCCGCTACTTTTTGTCTCCTAAGCACTCCACTCACACCCTGTGCTTTTGCTTACATTGTCCCCTGTGCCTAAAACACTTCTCAAACTCATCCTTGTAGAGAGGACTTACTGGCTCTCTTAATACCAGGCTCAGTCTTCCCGAAATACCTTTTCATGATCACCCTGAGACAAAATTAACCTTTGCTTCATTTGTATACCCATGGCTCCTTACCTACTTTTACTAGGGAAAGAGTAAAACACTCTGTATTTACACCTCTGTTTACCCCATTGCCACACAGTTCCTTGAAGGCAGGGGCCCCATTTTTAATCCTTAGAGCTGAGCATAGTTCTTGGTGGCCAATAAATGGTGTTGAACCTATTCTGAATAACAGGAAAATCTAGATACCTCTTTGCATTTTCAAAGAAAAGGACCAAATGGAGAAAAATGTGTGTAAAATGGATCCATATTGGTTATCTATAATATTATGTGGGTTCCATATAATATATGGGTTATAAATGTAGATAACCCATCGGGTTAATAGGATACTACATAGATAACCCATATGAATGATCTATAATATGTTGATGTAATAAAGATAAAAACTGAGTGAAAAGGAAAATAGTGGCCAAATACATCTCTCTCTGTCATTTTTATCTTAACACAGACCCTTTTAAAAGCCTTTGAAGATGGCTTATCAATACTTCATAAATAAGGGACAACTAGAGTGCACACCACTTTACAAATAAAGACAACTTCTATTCCACAGCTAAACAATTGAGAAGAATCACGGGATCCTTAAGAAGTGTCTTGAAAAACTAGAGCTCCTGGCTTATATAACTCACATAGTTCTACTAGGGGAGAACTTGTAATAGGAATAAAATTAACTTGTCACCACACTAAAAAATGTACCTTCTAACTTCTAATGTCACATTACCCATGCTCATTTATATTTGATGATTTCTTTAAAAAGAGATCAGTAGTTTCACTTTTTTTTTTTTTTACTTATAAAATAAGGTCAAGACAGATCAAAACACTTGCTGGCAGAGCTGTCAACCAATTGCTTGAATGACATCTAGTGAGTACCACCCGCCTCTTCTGTACCCTCTTTTTCTCTCAACATTTGCATTTCCCTATGGAAATCTTTCCAAGCTGCATCCCATTGTTCACCTCTCAGTATGTGGAGAATAAATATTTTCTCTTCCAAATCTCTACTGATAGCAAAACCCCAAAGAAAATCTATATGCTTATAGTCACTTTGAAAGAATGGGCAAGTTAAATACTCAGCAGGAATCAAAGGTCCTCACGACTATTTCTTTCTCTTTCACTTATTTTCTTCCCTTTCTCCTCCATCCTGTGGGATAGGGACTGGGAGGGGTGCATATGGGATAATTTCAAGGTGGATATCAATCTTACCCACCCCAGGGTGAGAATAATCATGCCATCCTTGTCCTCCACAAGGACCCCTGGAGTTATACTGTCACTGCCACGAAAAATGCCGCCTGATGTACATTAACTTGTCTCATGTCAGATTTTAATAATAAATTCAAACTGTCTTTTCAAACCATTTTATTTAATGCCTTGACAGACTTATACTAGTGTTACTCTAGATAAATGCTTGCTTCATCCCAAAGAGATATCAGAAAGAATCATTTCTCTGCAATTTACTTCCGCACGTTACCTGTTAATTATTTTGAAACATTTTGCAGTAGACTGCTTAGTCCCATTTAATAAAAATTATCTTTTAAATTCCTTACCCACTCCCACCCCCATCATAAATTTTACATTTCGTGGTGTAATTTTTGAAATAACATTTTACTAACTACAATATCCATAGTTAAACCAAAAGAAAGAGTTATTATCTGTACCAAAGTTTTTCTCACCTGTAACATATATCAAATGTTTCCTTTTTCAGTTTATTTTACATTGCCTCCAAACAAAAAAAAAAAAAAATGGGGGTTTAAATAGTATCCCTTGCTTTCTGGGCTATGCAATGAAAAGGGTAATTTACACTGAGCATGACTAAACTGCACAGACTGGACAGAATCAATGGCACAGAAAGAAAGCAGTAATGCATCACAGGACCACCCCTTATGCATCAGTCGGCAGTAAATGTGACTGTGTGCCAGTGGCAAGCCATCAGCCTGCACATTTTCCTCTGTGCTTTGTGCTATCACGTAGGCTATCCAGCTCATACCAGTCTTTGGCCAAAGCCTTGAGAGAAGTAACAGCAAACCATAAACAATCAGTCCTTTAAAAACAATCTTAATGGATAAAGTATGCAAATATAGCCACTGGTATTTCAGGAGAGTCAAACTTATAAATGACTTATTGGAGTTGACTTTTAAGTGAAAAATTTAGATATGATGGCAAGGAAATGTTTCACAATCCCCCGATGTGATCCAGGAATTGATGTAGTATTGGGGTATTATATACTTCATGAAGTAATTAAAAAAAAAAAAAAACAGAATTTTTTACCACCAACTTGGTTTATAAAAAGTGGTTCAGAGGACTGCTGAAATATCAAAGGAAACATTTTATTTACTTAGGTGAGGAGGCAAGAAGGCTAATGCCTTATGCCTTATAGACCTTCTTTTGGTTCCTTTTCAGAGTGGACACAAATGCCAGATGGAGTTACTTCCAATCAACAACCTAATCGACAAATGTATGTTTGTACCTACTATATGTCAGGCACTGTCCTAGGTTCTGGGAACTCGGAAGTGAACAAAACAGATAAAAAATCCCTGCCCTCATGAAGTACATTCTAATCAATGTATTTTATTCATCTTCACAAATATGAGCTGAGGAGTGTATATTTTCATTTCTAAAGTATTTTATATTAAATAAACTCAATTCATCTTTTATTCATTTTTTGTTTAGAGAACATTGATGTTTAAAAGCCAGTCATCTTCAGAAGATGTTTGCTTGACATCTAGGAAAAGCAGTTATAGTCTGAGATTCTTTTAACTACTCATCTACTTCACAAAATGTTATTCTATGAATGAAACTGCACAGACTATAGAAAAAATAAAATAAATTTCCAAGTAGAAATAAAGTAGGCCATCTAATGTCTACCTCCTGTTCTGTACTTTCCTACCTGATTTTATTTTGTATGACATTCTTCTCTGCCCAAGGTTCACAGACGAAGCCCATTAAAACCTCAAGTTCGATACAGCTTTCTTGAAATTGAGATGATCATTTACCTTAAAAACCCATCACTATTGCTTTTGATCAATAGTTGGCGTCAATAAATCTTAGATGAACATGTGGGCAAGACTGTTGGAGCCAGGCAAGGATTTTTCTTAATATAGACATTGGCATCATTTAGGTCGAGAGAAGTTGGGCCGATTTGCAATAAAAGGGAAGTGATTGTATGATACATCCAAACCGTGAATAAACACTCCATTAAGTTATAAAATTTTATATGCCCTTAGGAGGGCTTCCTGTCAGCCACTTAACTTAGAGGAAAAAAGGAAAGCTCTGCTAATCATTCATTTGGCCAAAACTTACTGAATCCCTGCTCAATGTTCAGCACTACACATCATCATCACTAACGTGTGCTGAGTTTACTGTGCCCCAGACACTGCTTGTCGATTACATGCTTCATCTCATTTAATCAAGGAGCAAACCTGCAAGCTGGGTATAATTTTACCTTCATTTTATACATGAAGTAAATAATATTCAGATCGGTTATGTTGTCTGCTTGTGGTCGCACAGCAAATTGAATAATTAAGCACCAAAAGAGGGTCTGTCACTCTCCTAAGCCCATAGTCTCCCCGCCCCAAAGCTTTATTGAAACATAACTGACATATAACATTATGTAAATTTAAAAAGTAGAATGTATCGAATTGGTACACTTACACATTGCAAAATTATTACCACCTAGCTTTAGCTAACACCTTCATGAGTTCACATTTCTTTTTTTGTGAATAGACCACTTAAGATTTACTCTCTTGGCAATTTTCAAGTATTTAATTCAGTATTTACTATAGTCACCTTGTACATTCGATCCCAAACAACTTATAACTGGAAATTTGTACTTTTAGACTAACATTTCGTCTTTCCTCCCACCCCTCAACCCCTGGTAATCACCATTCTAGTCTGTTTCAGTGAGTTCAGCCTTTTTAGATTCCATGTATAAGTGATACATAGTATTTGTCTTTCTGTCTGACCTATTTCACTTAGTATAATATCCTTAAGTTTCGTCGATATTATCACAAATGACAAGATTTCCTTCTTTCTCGTGGCTGAATAATATTTCATTGTGTATATACCACATCTTCTTCATCCATTTATTGGTTGACAGACACTCAGGTTATGCTTCTACATCTCAGTTACCGTGAATGATGATGCAATAAACATGGGTGTATAAATATGTCTTCGAGATCCTGATTTCTTTTCCTTTGGGTATATACTCAGAAGCAGGCTTGCCGGACCCTATGGTAGTTCTGCTCTTAAGTTTCTGAGGAATGTCCATAATGTTTTCCCTAGAGGCTATACCAATTTGCAGTCCCACCAGCAGTGCCCCAGGGTTCCCTTTTCTCCATATTCTCACTGACACTTGTTATTTCTTATCTTTTGGTAACCACCATTCTAACAGGTGTGAGGTGATATCTCATCACAGTTTTGATTTGCATTTCCCTGATGAGTAGTGATGTAGAGCACCTTTGCATGTACCTGCTGACCATTTGTATGTCATCTTTGGAAAAATCTCTATTCAGTTCCTTTTCCCATTTTTTAATTGAAATTTTTTTTTCTATTGAGTCGTATGAGTTCTTTGTGTATTTTGGATATTCACCTCTTATCAGATACATAGTTGTAACTATTTTATCTCATTTTTTAGACTGAATTTTCAATTTGTTGATGGTTTCCTTTGCTGTGCAGAAGATATTTAGTTTAATGTAGTCCCACTTGTTGATTTTTTTGTTTTGTTGTTTTGTACTTTTGTTGTCAAATCCAAAAAAATCATTGCTAAGATCAATGTCAAGGGGCTTACCCCACGTGTTTTCTTCTAAGAGTTTTATGGTTTTCAGTTGATTTCTGTGTGTGGTATAAGACAGCGGGTAAGCCCTCGGTCTTAACTACTCCATTTTACTGTTTCCAAATCGGTTGTTTAATGTGTACATTCATTTGTATCATTGGCCTAGTATTTCTGAGTTGAAAAGACTTAAAGTATCAACTAATGAATAATCATCTTTGGAAGTTCGCCCATCGCCTGATCACATGACTTGTTAAAAGCAGGATAAAACTAGTATTTAGGTTCTAATACAAGCTTGATTCTACTATTCTATATATAACTGTGAATAAATCGTAACAATAACAACTAATATTGGTGAAATCCAGTATGTGAAAATTTTAAGCACTATATATGTAAAAATACTAATTTAATCATCACAACTTTATGAGATGGATCTTACAATTCCCATTTTATAGATTTACAGCTGTGACACAGAAAACTACTTTTCCCAAGAATACAGAGCTACTAAGTGGTGCAGCAAGGACTCGGAAGCAGATCTGACAGCTCCAAAGCCGGTTCTCAACTACTACAGTATTTTGCTTCTTACTAGCAAAAACCCAACTTCCCCAATATATCAAACTTAAAAAAAAAAAAAAAAAAAAAACCACTCAGTTTCTCTATTATACTTCTTTGACCACCCCAGACCAAATTTATGTCCTCTTTTCCTCAGCCATGCTTTGAGGCCTTGACTCTTTCATCTTATCTGCCTGATTCTGTGAACATACACACCTCTACCCAAAAGCTCATTGCTCCCAAAATCAGGGATTTTGTCTTTGATTCCAGCTGTAATTTCCAATACCTAACTCTCACAATACACTGACTATAGCAGACAACCAGCAAAAATTTTCAGGACTGAACAGTCAAACAAACAAACAAACAAAAAAGTGACAGGCAGTTAACAAAGATATTCTTAATTCATGTTACTAAATACAGAAGATTTGCTCACACAAAACAATCCATATCCAAATTCAGGGAAAATCCAGATCTAAATATCATATTCTACAAATAAGTATTTAACTAATAGGTATCTTCCTGATGTAATTTAAGGTAATCACTATCCCATGCACCAAAATCATGACTTGTCACTTAAATTAATAAATACCCACATACTTCAACAACAACTGCCTGAAATGATATATCATGGTACTAAAGAAATTTTTAAAAGTTAAGAAAGTTCCATATAGTTATATAGGCTAACTATATACTTCTAACTTAAATAACTATTCCTGTTTAATCATCGATTCCCTTTTACTAAGATAGTAGGAAAATAAAAACATTCTCGCTGATCACCAATTAATCAGCAAGATTAACTCAAGCCCTCCAAACCCTTTTAAAACATAACGAGTGATGTCCATGGGGGCCCAGAACACCATTAGCTCAGTTGTATGTTTAACTATAAATATGTATTTCTATTCCCAAGCTTACTGCACTGCGACTGTATTTATATGATATAAACATAACATAAGTTGTTGAAATTTGAATGCAGAAAAGAAATCTGTTGCTTCTACTGCCTTCATGGAATGATAAAATAAATCAAAGTCATGAGAACAATTGGCTTTATATTAGATATAGTAAACTTTACAAGGTGAGAAAAAGCAAAGAGAAAAAGCAACTGTGCCTTAGGTAGCTTTGCAAGGGTCCACATTTTTGATCCACTTCAAAGAAACCATAGCAGTGCATTATGACTATCACTCATACTAGAAAGTAGAGGTAGAAAGCCAAGTGGCAAATTCATATTCAAACAGGGTCTAGGTCCGACAAAGGACTAGTGGACAGATGCACATTTTTATGTCCTCAGTTAAAATAAATGTTTCCATAGTGTTATTTATTTATTTATTTTTTAAAGCAACATCGATTGCTTTAACCAACGATTTCATTCAATTGACAAAATAGAAGTCATAACTGACCTGGATAAAAGGGCTTCTATTGCACTACATGCAAGTCATGGATGGCTAGAATTCAGATGAGCTCTGGTCCTGAGCTTGACTTCCAAAACTGTCCTCATTCCATACATTCTCATCCGGTTTTTACCTGTGCTAGCTCTGAGATCCTTAGTCTCTCCTCATGTCCTTCTTTATAGCTTCTTATGCACAAGTTTTTCCTCCCTCAAACTCTTCTTGTAATGCCTCCAATGACCGTAGATGGCCATTGTCTCCTGCCTGTATGCTTGCTATTCTTCCTACATTTCATTCTACCCCTTCTTCATCTGGTTACAGGCATCGTCTCTTTCTCCTTTCCTGACCCTCCGGTCATATTCACATCACCTTCTTAGTGGCCCCTTATCACCAAAAACATGCTGGCTCCATTTTTATTTTTACTTGGCTGTGTTCATCTTTGGCTGTATGTACAAGGAGACCAAGAACCATGTTGTTATCATTTTTATTGGATCCCTAACATCCAGCATTTTGCCTGGCAGAATATAAGTAGTCAAATATTTACTTACAGATAAACTAATGAATTTAGGGAATTATTCTCCCCAAATTTCCAAAGACTTAAGTTTTCCCTTTCTCACTTTGTTTTCTATATGGCACCCTGTGTGAAGCCATGTAGGGCTGTTTCCCTATGCTGGAAGATTTGAAGTAGGACCTTTTACATCCACTTCCAAACTCTGCTCTTTGTTTCGGATATGGGCCTGTAAGAACTGATGTCAGAGGACTGGTGCTCTGATGCACGGCACCCTGAATCACATGGTCTGAGTCAATAATTCCCCTGGGCACGTACATCTCTTTTCTGAGATTACTAACCACCAGAACCACACTAAGCAGCCCAGTAAAATGGCAAAGGACACTCGCTTCTTTCTGGGTATTATATGTCTCCTGACCCTTAAATGTCAAGAATCCCTCCTTTTAAATTCTCAAACTCCTAGAAGGGCAGACAGGCATATGTTGTCTTTTACAGTGGAAAGAATGTTACAAAGAGAACATTTTTTTTTAAACAAACAAACAAACAAACAAAAACTGCTATTCCAGAGTCAACACATTCACTTCTCTTTAGATTTGTTCAAAAACATCTCCCTTTCCCATTACTTCGTGAGCAAGAGATTCACATACTGTGCTAATGCATAGAAGCCGTGTTAACATTCATGCTGCTTTCCATCACATTTTAAATCCTTTCCTCTTTCCCAACACTCACTAAAGTACTCTCACCTCTGCTTTACATCTGCAGCCCCGAAACTGGTCACACTCAGTCACAGTATTGCAAGGTCCAACTTGACCTTGCCCCTTGAGTCTATTTTACAGATATAGCAGAGTTAAGAGCATTATCCATTAGTGAGCCAATTTTTTTAAAAAATATAACCAAAAGGTTCTTAAGGTTCTCTAAGTGGTGCCAGAAACAATTCACCACCTGCGTCTGCATCTCCTCCCCATTCAAATTCCAGAATAGGAATTGGTATCTACCCAGCCATCAGTTATCAAGACCAGAGTTTTTCCCAGTCAGAGGGAGATTGGGCTTACTGCATTTCTAAGTCATTTGGTTCCAAATGTCCTGCTGCCTGTCTCTACTTGCAAGATGACATATAAATAAAATATGTTACACAACTGCCATTCTAATTTTTAAAGGAAAATCTAGAGATGTCAAATTAAGCATATACCAAATAACAAAAGTAACCTAAATAATAATAGAGACTATATGTTAAAGATTTACAATGTACCTGCATTATTATTTAATTTTCTCAGCAATCCTATGAGGAATGTATTATTGTTATCATGTCATGAGAAAGCTAAGCATAAAAAACCTTCTGATAATCATAGGGAATATGAATTCATTTGTGTCAAATTCCTGGTTCAAACTATGCAGCTCAAAGAATCTACAAACTTAACTGGACAAGTAAACAAAATGTATACGGATTTATAGTAGTTTTTCTCTAGATTTTTATTTTTACAATTTTCGATGGGGCCACAAATCTCTAGAATACCTCATTTCAGGATATTTTCTCTAAAGCAGGCTCTCTCACACAAACTCTACCTGGCCTCTCTCTCCAGTTGTTCAGTTTGGTAGAAATGAACTTAAATGCAAATGATGTGGAGCAATACATTATGTTCAGCATTTAAGGTATTTTGGTGTCTACACTGGAATATGATTCTGATACTCTAGTAAAATGCAACCAGCAAGCCCAACATACTGTGAACTTCTTAGTCATAATAACCGGTAAGAGGAAGTCATCCTTTCTTGGAAATTTGCAAGTTTACCTTTTTGTTTCCGTTTTGTTCTTAGAATTCTTTCAAATTCCAACAAATCTACTAAACATTACTATCTTGACTTGATGGGACAGGTAGAAAAGCAGAATTTTTTTTTTTTTTAAAGGCAGTTGTACACCGAAAGAACTTAACTCTCAATACTTCACCAACATTTGATAAATCATTGATGAGCTCTAGCTTTATACGCTTCAGATTCCTTCTTTATTGTGCTATCAATAAGTTTGACTAGGTCGCTTGCCTAATAATAAAATGTCAATGGAGGGAGTTTATTCACAAAACTGTAGAAGTTAACTAAAACTGACTAGAAATTATTAAATAATAAGTATAGGTACTCTTCTTGAAGGTCTTTTCTTGGGAGCAAGAGGAGTCTCCATTCTATTAACAATCATGTAGCTCACTGAATCATTTAAAAAGTGGGCTGGAGAAAACAAGATCTAACCATTTATCATTTCAAACTTCTCTTTAAACAACTGATTCATTTTTTTGTTTACCTTAGAGAATAGGCACAGGAAAAAATCATTTAACCTGTGGAGATCACAACATACAGACACACTATTTAAGAATAGCTACAAACAAACTGATTAATATAATCAAGTCATTTGTCAAGTTATTGTTAAAAATCTTAGACCAAGAATGTCTTTAAGAGTTAATATTTGATATTTAATATATAACATAATTTCTTTTTAGGAGTAAATTTTATGACACACACAGAAATGCCTTTGAAAGTTCAAATTTCTTGTCCTACCTTTCCACTGTCCTTTTGAAAGTTGACTGTTTTCTTCAAATATTATTCTTATCTGTCATTTAGGTCATTTTTTCCTCTCAGTCTTAAAGGGATATACTTCCTTCTGTTTTCAAAACAGATGTAATTTCCTCACAATGTCTGACTGCTTTATCATCTAGTTGTGGTACCTGGTTCATTTTCCTAATTAACAAAGACTTTTTACAGAAGGTCAAAAGAACTTTTGGTGGTGGGTGGAGAAGTGGTCTAGAGAAAAGGCAAGATCTTACCCAACTGTCTTTAAAAACAAAACAAAACAAAAAAAACCCTCTAATAGATGAGATAGATCATGTGATTTCCTGGCAGAGGAGAGACTGTCCCCAAACCCTAACGCTACATGATTAGAAGTTGGATAAGAGAAAAGTGCAACATTTTCTTGATATGGTCCTGGTAGCATCACTGCAGATGTGGTTTAGGTATCTTGGCCCCACCTAGTGACTCTATATGGATTACCATCAGTACTCTAGAGAAGTGGTTCTCAAATACTAATAATGCATTTAAACATCACTTAGAGAGCTTATTAAAACATAGTTTCCTGGGTCCCTCTTCCAGAGATTTTGAATCACTAGGTCTGGATGGGGCCCATGCACTTGTACTTCTAACAAGCTCACAGGTGATATCACACTTTGAAAACCACTCTAGAGCATTCTAATTCCAATGTACTCAGGGTAAGCTGCATATATCACTTACCATGCTTCTAAAATCCTATTCTTGGATTATCCTGGTCTGCCAGTTTAAGAAGGACTTAGTCTTCAAAGAAACCACACTGCTGCAATAGGAAGTTATCTTTTTTTTAAAAAAAGGAACTTACAAAAATGTCTCTCTTCACTTGGAACAGAGAACAAACTGACTCTGGTTTATAAAGGCCTATATCATTCCTGATCCTTCATCATTTGAGAGAGATGTGAGCTGTCTACATGAAAAATGCACATCACACATTCCCAGGAAGCCACTCACAAGGCCAAGTATAATTTTATTTAAACCTGTCTGAACTTGCTTTTCT
This sequence comes from Pteropus medius, assembly GCF_902729225.1. Taxonomy (NCBI): domain Eukaryota; kingdom Metazoa; phylum Chordata; class Mammalia; order Chiroptera; family Pteropodidae; genus Pteropus; species Pteropus medius. The sequence continues at coordinate 1,162,420 of NW_024355327.1, read as the reverse complement.
TATTTTTTCCTGTAGCCACTCATGATTTTTTTTTTCTTTTCAAGAAAGAACTCAAAGACAAAGACAGAGATGTGACTTTACAAAACTAGCAAAGTGTAAAGCAGAGGAAAAAAAAAACGAAAAACAAAAACATTTCCGTTTATATCAAGATTCACCCTGTAACCCTCTAGTCATTCTCCTAAGCAAAGAGAAAAACATAAGACCATAATAGCCACTCTTCAAAAATGATTGCATAAAAATCATCTGAAAGCCAGATTGTTCATAACATTTTCCGTACCTTTTGTGTGCAAATCCATATGGCCATAAGGTTAGAAGACCAAATATCTAAGAAAAAACAAACATATTCCTTGCTCTAAAGCAGCAACTGCAAACCCAAATGCCTACAACATAAGTAATGTAATTTCACAGATTGCACCAGGAGTAAGGCAAGAGAGAATAGTAGGGACAATGGAGAACTTGAGAGTACTAGCGTTATCTAAAGACAGCTGCTACAAATTAGCTCCAAAGTCCAATTCTGGGAACATCAATATTTGGGTCATCCTTGGGACTGTTCCTATTGTGTTTATTTCTCCTAGTCCTATTTTTTTACATGTCTAGTGATTTTAAGTTGGATTACAGATGCTATGTATGAAAAACTATTGAGAAACTGGATGATGGTCACTTTCTCCAAAGAAGGTTCATTCATCCTACTCTGGTAGGCAGCCTGAAATGGGAGAGGTCACCTTTACCCAATTCAGGATGCAGCTGACTCATTTGGCTGGAATTTTGAAAGATTCTGTCAGCCTCTTTTGCTCACAGTTGGATACAGTTTGAAAACCAATGTTTACCAATATCCCTTGCACTTCATCGGTGCTGAACTCCAATCATTTTATCCTCAGCACTATAAGACTATCAAAAACTCTGCTTTGTTTTTCCAGCAATTTGCTCCTTTGCTTCCTATCCTCACACCCTGCAAAGCATAAGAATTAGGCAAATGCCTCAAGGGGAGAAAATGCCCATGATCAGGCTAATTACCCATTATCTATATTCTCTCTGAGATCTTGGCCCTTCAAGTCCTGGCTGTTTTAACAACCCTAAACGCAATGTTTGTGTCTTTAGCCTTGTGAGGCTGCCAAAATTCTTCTGCCTTCTTAGCCTCCTATACACAATATTTTGCCTGGTTTCTCAGCTTTTCATCCCAAGCCAAAAATTGTCAAGTTTCCTGAAGGGAAAAGCAGCTTGTAAAGTACTGGCTCACCACTCTACAGTTCCCTGTACTCTAGGAGTCTTGGTTTTCTTGGCAGCGCTTTGATGTCTTCGAGTTAGGTATGTTTCAGATTTTGTTTACATTTGGCTTTTCTACTATTTTCCAGGAAGCATTGGCTTGTCAAAAGCTACTCCAATTTAACCAGAGGCAGAAGTTGCCAGGTTAATCTAATACAGTACTATAACTACTTCCCAAAGAAATAATGTTTCTTATTCTGAAATTTGGGGCTTAAATTCAAATTTAAATACTTAATTCACATCAGCTATGTAGAAATTATTTTGGTAAGAATTGACTACAAATGTGATAATGTAGATTTCATTTCAAACATGACATCAACTAATTCTTTTGGTTCAGTGATCTCCTTTAAGACAGATATGTCAAACAATTTTTGTAATTTGTCAGCAGCCTTAAATTTCAAATAAGTATAAACCAATGTTATAGTTTGGAGTACTTCAGACACTCTAGATAAATATTTGATAATAGATGGATAGTAGGCAAAGAAAGAGTTTCATCTAATATAATAATAAAAAGAAATGACAAGACATGCACCCTTAGGCTTATCAATGAACAAGTTGAGAATGCTGCTGACAGAATATCATTCTCATGGTTGCCAGTAATTGACCCCACTTGAAGCAAAGCAATAGAGATTTAAATGGGAACACCATTTGACTTAAGCCTTTCTTTATAAAATAGTGCCCTGGATGAAGATGTATACAGGAGGGATGGGAAAATAACTAAAGTGTTCCCATTAAATGTATCATCTCCAACTGTGTCTTCTAATATTCATGAGAATTAATCTAAAGAAGAAAGCACAAGAGCAACAAATTCTTGTTATCATAAATGTTAAAGGCTCTTTGAGATTATTGACCTGTTAGGACGACTAGCTTAAGGAGTAAGGAGCCCACCACCATGTAGGTATCTGGAGAATGCGTGAATGGCTTTGGTACAGGATTATGCTGACTTAAATTCCTCTAGGACTATGACTGACTACATGGCAGGTTTTTGTTGAGAAGGCTCTAGTCTCTTCTGTAACATGCCCCACTTTGTGGGTGTGATTATTGGGAGCGAATACCCAGGCATCTGAATGATGGGGATTTGGAAAGACAACAGAACATAGAATGTTTCCTAAACCAACTCTCTGATTTTCACAATTATCTAGTTTTCAGATTGAGTCCCCCCCACAAAAAAAAACTACTTAGGCCTAAAAACAAACAAATAATAATAACAACTTTAGCTTGGTGGACAGTATCAAATAGTATCAACCAATGGCCGAAAAAAAAAAAAAAGAAAAAGAAAAAAAAGAAAAGAAAAGAAAAAAGAAGAAAAGAAAAAAAGAGCATAACCTGTATGTGACATGCACTATGCTGAGGATATTACATCTGCACAACTCTTCTTGGTAAATACTGTCATAATCCTCAATTTTATAGATGAGGAAAGTAAGGCTCAGAGTTGTTTAGTAATTTACTCAAGGTAGTAAGTGGTAGAGAGTCAACCTGAAACTAGGTTTCTGGATGTCAGGTTTTAAGTCACATGGCTTTAATGGCCTCCTGGACTTCGCTGATCATCTTAATGTCTAGCTGTATATTCCCTGAACTTTAATAATGTGACTATGGATAATGGATATGTGCCTTTCCTAGCTGTCTTTAAATTCTGAGCTAAATATAAAATTAATGACATCCTGGGAGCAGTAATTCTTCCTAGCACATTTTGCTAAGAACATAGTTTATGAAATCTTTATATCTACTTGAAATGTGTATATGTACTAAGTCTTGCCAGGAAGTTCATTCTATGGGGATATTACACATGGGCCATGTGAATTGTCGTAAGGGCTAAGAAGCTTTCATTCTAACCAGTCCTTTACCTCCAAGTAATAAGTAATTTATTAGCTTTGGAAAATGAAGCACCTGGTTTATTCCCTTTCACAAGTTTCTAGGCTACATAAAGATCAATCACTTAATACAAAAAAGGGTGGGAATCAAAAAGGAGAGCTTGTTTAGTGTTAAATATTATAAATTTGATTTTTAATATTTTAAGTTATAAGGGATATTCAGAAGCAGCTGAAGACATTTGAGTGAAACTAGTCTAGTGAGAGGTTAGATATGGGGTTCGTGATTGCAGCGGGAAGGTGGTGGAGATGTTGAGGGGGACACGAGTCAATATGGGGCTCTTTATGAACTGGGTAGTCCCCATCCCAAGACTTTCAGAGGGAACTCTAGTGAAAATTAATAGGCTCCATGGCGCTGCTATGCCAGCACAGGGACTTGAGCCCAGGTCCAAAGGGATGCCAGATGGCCAGGTGGGTCATCCACAAGCTGACCACAGGAATGCCACCACCACACCACTCCCTATGCAAAAATGCAAAAGTAGTTGATTATTACCCCTTCTAATGCTTACTTCTTTGCAGATGTGGAAACCACTGTTCTGCATGCGCAGTTGATCAAAGTCTGACCACTGTACAACCTTCTCGGGTGGCAGTAATGGGCAGTCTGCCATCTCGCCCCCACAGCGCAGGCGCGAACAGATGCCGCTGGGAAAGGAAGTCGCCCGACCCTAAAATGGAAGATTACAAAAGCCCAAGCCTGCCTTTTTCAAAAAAAAAAAATAAGCCTGTGCCCACTTTTCTGTGCAAGCCAGCTTTGTCCCATCTGTAAAAGTAGCACAGCAGAGCGAGCCCCTAAGTCGATAGAGAGGACCTTCCTCTCTGTGCTGCCCCCCCACCCTTGTGCTGGAGCATAAGCTTAATAAAACTTGTCTGGAAATGTTCCTGGGGTTTCATCTCAATTTCTATCTGGGGAACCCAAGAATCCCAACACTGGTAACACTGGTGGGACTAAGCAGTGGGAATAACCTCAAATTTGTTGGCTTGGAGAAAGCATAAGAATCGCAGATACACAAAGACATAATCAATTCAGATCTATTCAATTTAGATAAGACAGTACAGGGAGAAGGTAAAAGAAAAGCAAAAGGCTCAGGACGGACATAAGGGCGCTCCATATTTGGAAACTAGAAAGATAAAGGAAAATGAATGGCAGAGGAGAGGGCGGGTGAGCCAGTGTGTGTGTGGGGCGGGGTGTTAGAAAATGCTTATTTCTTATAATGGAAGAAAGCTTTCTAACGTAAAACTCTACTAGTTTCAAAAGAAATTTTTCATAAAATATGCAAATCTTTACCTGAATTAATAGAGAAAATGAAAAAGCTGGTTTCCCTTTAGTAATAACAGAAACATCAAAATCTCTTATTATTGGGAGGAGACTACATAGGCTATTTAAATGAGATTTATAAGTGAATAAAACTTCTTCCAAATTAACTGCTTCCAATAGTTTAGAGTTAAAATGGATACTTGTCATTTTTACAGTGTGATAAAAACTTGTTTCTAGGAGTTCTTAAGCCAGGTATGAAGGCAATCACAATACCGAAATGTTTTGAAATAAATATTGGTAAAACAGCAATTAATTAAAAGTATGATATGCTTTTATTACTATTAAAAAATATTTTCACAAAGTTTTGTCTATCTGTCAATGTTGAACTTAACATAAACCCTGTGCTCTCAGCAAAGAGCCAAGGTCAAGAAATCCTTACCATTTTGGGCTGAGGAAACACCCAAAACCAGGAGGACCAATCTGCCCTTGAATATTCGAAAACCCAACCCCCAACCTTCCTCAATGACCTCTTTGTTTCATAAAACCTCAACTCTTCTTTTTCCCTGAGACATTTCTCATTAATGCACATTCCTCCTATTGCAAGGGTCTGAATAAAATCATCTCCTTAATTGTCTGGTGTATTTTATTTTTGACATATTCAGCTGTCATAAGTTTCCCCAAAAAAACATGGCAAGGAATTAATGAGACCACATCACACATACTTTTTTCAGTGTTCATTTCCAGAAGATGTAGTGCCACAACTCCAAGAAAGAATATGAGTCAGTATAATCTAACTTTGCACAAAGATAAACTAGTACAACCAAAAGGTATTTCAAATTTCTTATTTAAATACCAAGGAAAGCAATATCAAGAAAAGAAGCCTGACTCTGAAACAGGAGGCATTTCAAACTTCACATAACTCCACAGGTAGCATTAGGGCATTTTACCAGGGCCAGAAGGTTTAACCAATTCTATGCAATGTAGGGAGAGAGAAAAATCATAGCTTTGGCAAAGGAACAAAGCCTTACTGTGAAGAAGACAACAGTATTGACGTAAGGCCCACATGGGACGCAGGGACCACCTGGTTCCAAATTTCAAAAGCTTCCTGAGTCTCAAATCCTAGGCACAATTCAGTGGAGCAAATCCAATTGATGTTCCAAGAGTTGTGATTTTCTAAAAGTTTATTTTGCTCAGAGAGAAATCATTAAATAGATCACACTTTATTTCTATACTTCCGAGAAACTTCTTACACATAAAAGCCCAAATATAAGGGGGAAATGGTCTAGCCACGTGTCATTTTAGATACTGCATAAGCGAATTTAGACTGCAACAGTAGCAGCCACACTTGATAAAGTGCAGGAAAATTTGCAGCAGTAGCAGCCATACTTGATTTTTTTAAAAGCACTAATTTGTACTATTAATTAGCAAACAATTTCCTGACCATTACGCCAAATGATGCATCTACTTTATCTTATTTAAGTCTCAGAAAACCCTACCAGATTCCATTTGACAGATGTGAAAGGTGAGAAAGGCTTCACTGTGTGCCCAAGATGCCTAAGCTGATGGCAAGTAAGTGGTAAGTACTGATTTTTAAGGAAAGATTCGACATGCAGCATTGTTATAGTCAAAGAACATTAGAATTTGTATGAGACTAACAAAATGTGGCCAAATAAAGGTATTTAGAGTAACCAGTTTTACTGATTTGAAACAATGATTAGCAATTGACACATTAATCCTCTGAATGCCAGTGGTAGTTCTAAAGTGTTAGAGCTTGTTTGAAAAGTTTCTTCTCTTAAGTTGATAAATATTCTCTCCAAAATCTTATTTACATTATTTGCTTAGCAACCCCTATTTTCAGGAAGTATAAATCTCCACCTGGTCCCTGAAGAGTTAGCACATATTTTTAATTAAAATGGTCTTGAATAAATTAAATTGTTATTTTTTACAGGTTATATTACTCATAGTATTAACTTCAAGTAAAAGTTTTTAAAACAAGGTGCATTGAAATTATGCAAATATAGCTGCTTTGAACACCGAAAGATATATCTAAACTTCATTTCAAGATCTGACTCCAAATTATGAAAAAGGGGCGGTGAGTCATTTCTACCGTTTTCATGAATGATTTGCAGCAACAGCAAAGAATGTAAAGATGTGTCAAAAGTTTACAAGTTCATAGTACAAACTGAAAATTTCCTTTAGGAGAAGTTAAAATTAAAAGATTTTGACATTTTGCTCTTTTAAGATCCAAGTTATAGTAACAGACTTGTGTACCTAATGATGCAATTATACGCAGTTGTGAACAGTTTAATTATTATATGTCAGAGCAGATCTTTTTTTTAAATCGAGTGCCCTACAGAATTTCCATCCCTGAATGCTTCTAACCTGGTTTTGCCATTCTTTCACTATATTAAATTTTGTATAGACACAGAGGAGTGTTCTTTACTTTAAAATAGTTCTATCAAAATTCTTTCACTTGATCTTTAAAGTCTTAAAGGCTAGGTACCACTTTCTCAGCATCCACTCTGCAGAGGGACTGAACTCATTCCTTCATACTTTCCAAGGCTTCAATGCCTCCTACCTGCCAGGCACTAGGCTAGGATGTGAGACAGATACGTGCAAGAGGTCACAGGATCTTACTGACCAACAAGGGGACTGTGAACAAACAGGGAACAGTAAAACAAAGAGGTGTCTTTGGGTCTTGTCTATAAACTCATGTCCCACACTCAGGGTTTAAATCCTAGATTTAGTGACTTTAAATTGTTTCAGCTCTCTAACTCAACCTCTTCATCATCTGGAAAATGAGGGCAATGAGAGTCCCTACCTTACAGAGTTGTTGTGAGGACTAATGAGATGATGATGCAAAGCTTTTAATATAATATCTGGCACATAGTATAGGCTCAATGAATATTAACTGCTATAAGGATGATAATTATTATTACTTTGTGCATTATAACAAGTGCTGTGATGAGCTAAGTAAAGGATGCTAATAAGAGCACCAAGAAAGAGCAATAAATCTTCCTTGAATGGTTCAGTTTAGACAGACAGAACTGCAAGGGAGAGAATGCCAAGGAATATGTCTCCAATATCTATGAGGGGCGGGGGTGGGGGGGGAAATAACCTGAATGTTGTTCAAGAAAAACTTTCAAGAAAAGGTGTCGTGTTCATATAAATGACTATGTCATCTTAAGAAAGCAGTCTGTAGCTACTGATCAAACTAGAACCCAAGCCATGATGATGATTATCATCCTCATCATCCATAAATTCATTCGCTGCGTCACATCTTGGCAAAGGAACGCTCATTTGTTACAATTATCCCTTCAGTTTGACATGAAGAAAAAACAACCATAAAGCAACTTCTATTACCCTGGGAAGCTCCTCCAAATAATTAAAATTCTGAAGCACTCCTCATCAAGGGCACGTTCTATTAAATCAGCAGGCTCATGTTTGTTGTTCTTGCAGCACAAGTCCTCGAGCTTGCAAATCCCACAGCACCAAAAGTCATTATTTTTTAACTTAATTTAATTTTTAAGTCCCAAATTCATCTTCCAGAAAGAGTTGCCATTTCATGCACAGGTCTTGAGCTCTTTCTAGGTACTATTCACTGTGCTACGATTGTTATATACATATCTCATTGCCCACAATCTTTCCAGGGAAATGCTTCTATTAGTCAGTTTTACAGATAAGAAACTGAGGCACAGAAAGGTTAAGACTCTCACCCAAGTATCATTAGCTCAAACATATTATAGCTGTGATTTGAACCCAACTTTGAACTCAATGTCCTTAGCCACTATGTTATAGCATGTACACCTTGAGAATATATTTTATTTTCTTTCTTTTCTTCTATTCTTTTAAAAAAACAATACTCATGCTCAAAATACAAATTAAGGTAAGGTGGGTGTGAGTGAGGTACATTGACGTGAGGAGGTGAATGGGTAGGGAAGGAAAAGGAAAGCAAATTATTCAGCCATTGCAGACAGATATTAAAGAAGACTTCAGGTATGACCCCAATCAGGTTGAGTTTTCATGAAGATCAGAAAGGGCTCTCTTTTTAACCAGAAACTGAACTCAATTTTGAGTCAGGATCTAGACAACAAGGGTCACTCATTTCTTATTAGACTCTAAGGTCTTATTTTTACCCCCTCATTATTGAGCTTTAGATCAGCAATCATCTCATGGACTTTTACAAGGTGACTGGCTAGCCTTCCTTAAAGAACAGGATAAAGCAACTTATCTACAACAAGTCTCTATAACCAACTAACTGAACTAATTATGAATGAATAGAGGATTGTTGTAAATATGAAAATTAGATAATGTTTTTGTTTAGCACAATACCAGGCACATAGTGGGCACTTAACATATGTTTGCTCAATTAATAATGAAACATTTTATGAATATTATCATGATTCCTAAAGAGAGTCATTTCACTAGTATGGGAGAAATGTCATATACTTGATGCCCTTCTCTCAAGATTGTGCAACCTAAGAGAGAAATAACTAAAATAAATGACTGGCTTCTGCAAATGAGGAGCCCTGCAAATGAGTGCCCTGTTTGACTTGTGCTAACAGCCACATATTCAACTAGAGAAATATTATTTTAATAAAAAGTTAGTCAATAGGGATAGATGGGCCAGGATTAGGCTGGCAACAGAGAAAGGAAATTCATAAAGTAGAAAAAATAATCATTTTATTTTAAAAGATCAAAATCCATTATTAGACAAACTCACTTACCAAACACAGCTTCAATTAAATACCATAAACAATTAGATAAACTGAGTCCAACAATGGTTGGACTCATGCAATGAACTGATTAATTTAACTAGTCAATTCTACCAAAAGATATCCAATCCATGCACAGTGAGCTAGACTAGCAGAAAGAGTTGGCATATAAAGAGCCTCCAGACTCCATTAATTCACATTTGATCAGATGCCCCTGGATGTTGGCTCACAGCTGGATTTGTACAACACAAAATACACAGAGTTGCATTTAAATATTTATAAGTATAAATATTTAAAAGGGTATGTTTTTTACTTATTGTGTAACTCGGGAAACATGGTTACAGAACTTTTGGTACCTCAAATTAGGACTGCCCTCAAGTCTTTGCTGAAGAAAAAAAATAATATTAATTTCACACCCACTCTGTCACACTCACCCTTGCTCACTTCCCAAGCCCACAAATGAATTGTTACTTCCTTGACAGGCTGACTTTAGACAAAACTGTCGGTTCTGCAAAGTCACACTTTAGGGAACTCTATGTCCCTTCTTAAAGACAACACTAAATGTGAACTAACCTATTTAGGCTCTTGCCCCAAAGATTTCAGCATTAATTCGACTTCCCCATAATTCACTGTACTGAAGCAAATTAAATTAATGGCAGCAGCAGCAGCATGGAATCCTTTAAACCTCTCTGGGCTTGTTCCTTTGATTAGCCCAGATCAAGGAAGCTGCAACTATTTGCAGGCCGATTAGAGGGGCTGCCTTTTTTACTGCCATCAGTGCTGAAGTCTGAAAGGTCATGTGTGTTGACATCTTACCCCTGTCCATCTGTGACAGTTTACATTGACATTATTCATAAAAGAGGGTTTTTAATACAGCAAGAGGACCATATGGATCAGGAAGCATAAAGTCACCCTTACACATTTCCAATAAAGGTACTGAGCAGGTTTGTGCATATCTGCTTTGTCGACACACCCTGACTGTCACCTCCTGCCAATAACTGATGTAGGAAATCAGCATTCTGATACTCTGAGGGGCACTACTGGTCTTCAGGGTCACACTGCATTCAACTATGTTCTTCATGCTTTAGCGGCTAGGCTGCATTTTATTACTCTTTAATCTTTGGTGGAAAGAAAAGCAGTTATTATAATGTGTTTATTAGTGATTCCCAAATCTAGCTTCATCGAAATCACCTGGACTTTTTATTTTAAAAGAAATTTTCGAAACAGCTTCCCAAGCCTCCCCTAGAGCTATCGATTAAGTATCTCTTGAGGACTGGGCCCAGGAAGCTATAGTTTCCAAAAGCTCCCAATGTGATTCTAGCAATGACCCAGTTCAAGGAATCATTGGCATATGTCATAATGCAAAGGTGGAAGAAAGTACACAGGAACAAAATAAATAACAATGTCCAGTTAACTTAAATGAGTAGATTGTGAAAGTCAGGCTACCTGGGGTTAAAATCTCACTCTCCAACAGCTAGTAAGGTAGATAAATTATTGAATCTCTCTGTGTCTCAATGTTCCTCACTTTTAAAATGGGGTTAATGACACCTACCACATATGCATGTATGTAAAGCACTTAATATTGGTACAGAATCATAGGAAGCTACCCAAAAGTATAATTATTTTTCAACCAGACTCCAGAAGTTCTAGAAAACAAAGTTCATTGTAGAGTAAAAAATTTTCCACAAAACAGAGTAGTTTTTTCCTCTCATTCAATTCTTTACACTTAATACCATACTTCATGTGGATTAGTCTGAACATCATGCATACATTAGGATTAAAAATTGCATTACTTAATAATTTACTTAATACCAAGGCACCATCAATTCACTAATATATTTTCTAGAATTCAAGAAAGAAAACACCAATGTGATGATCGTAAACTGCATCCTAATTTCAGAAATGTTAAAATGCAGATGGAAGAATCTAATGCTGTAGACCCAGAAAAATCTCTATTAAAAGGCTACATGTGCCAACCATACAAATTCTCCTGAGTTGCAATCAGCAGAACAAAAATCCTACAATATTCCAGAGTCAATTACTTTGGGAAACACTGCCAATTATAGCCTTACTCCTCACATCCCTCATTTTGAAGGTTCAGAATATCACACCTGAAGACTGAGAAGTCCTCCTTTTAACAGGTATACTAACTAAACCTGTCACGAACTTTCCTCATCCTTTGTGGAATAAACCTGGTCAGGACACATTTTGAGAAACATTAAAATAAGGCAAAGTTTCTTGGCTGCTCTAATTATGAAAATCTTTGTCTAAATATCTGTCTTGTTAAAATGCAAGATCTAAGGGAAAGGAGATTCATGTCTTTAGACTAACCACAAGAATCACAGCTTCTTTCCAAGAAAAATAAGACTTTTGTTGTTGTTGTTGTTTACTGGATTTTTAAAAAAGAACTATGAAGAAACAATAAGTAGAGCCATTACTTTTCTTGAGAAACTTTATAAGTTGAGGACATTATTGAACATTTATAATGCGTGATTTGACAAATAGGCTTTTTTTTTATATATAAGTTTTAAATATCCCAATAATAAGATTAAAAATCTAGGGACTGTTTATTTAGACCTTGCTAAAATAAATACATTCAATAAACACAGACTACAGACAGCTTTAATTTTACATGTGAGCCAGGAGGATCCATTTCTCCCAAAACATGTATCACCCCATATGTGCTGTGATTTACAATCCCCAAAGCATTAAAGTTTAAATTGCGAATCTACGGTTTTGGATTCATTGGAATTCTGATCCTATAGTCACTCTAAAATAGATGCAGGCTAGAAGTCTCACATTTTAAAGCCAGATGGCCTATATCGGCTAAATATTTTTTGTTTCCTCGTTCAGAAAAATATTCATGTTGGAAGAAGTCAATTAATTTAAATAGATAAGAATTTAAGGGATCCTTAGTCATCAATCCCAAACTTAGGACACTAATTAAAGAAAACATATGTTTGGATTAAGTTTAAAAATTACAAAAAGAATATACATAACAATCTTGACACACAACCTTTTCTTAAGAAAATTCCCTCGATATTAAGGGAAAAAACAAAACTACTCTTCCCCATTTTCCCCTGTGTAATCAAATAATAACTTTTTCTTCACACTGAAAAAATGAGATCTTTACTTGAACTACTTCTGGAAGCACCCGAAAAGGTCTGATTATTGCATTGAATTGCCTGGTATTCAATGTTATTCAATAGGGAGTCTTGATTATGATTATCCTTTTGATTAAAAAATAGATTTTTAAAAATCCAGTTCTACCATTTCTAATCTTAGATTGGTAGAAAGTTTCTACTCAAGACCTGGACTATATTATTCAACATTCTTAAACAAACATGACTCTTGGGATTGCTCTCAGAGAGATGTAAATACATGTAAATATACATAGAAAGACTCCCCAGCAGTCCCTGGAGATGTTACCATACTGAGTCATTCTGCTAAATGAAATCTAGCAACTACTAAGATGGATTGCAACTTCATTCTCTTCATTATATTTAACATCTCCTTTCTTTAAGATGAAAGGTGGCAGATCTATAACAGCCTTAAAAAGCATGTTATGTCATAGTGGGATCTTCTCTCCAGCACTATAAGAAATGTTCAGCTCTACACAGCATGACCACTTCAAATTAATCCTCATTTGAGATAAAAGGGTTAGAGACTTTTTCCTTTTCACTTCCACATTTGCTCATTAAGCATTCAACGTTAGTTTCTCACCTGACAATCTTAGAAAAGAGACCATCGCTTTATTTAGGGCAAAGGTGTTCAGCGGCAGTCAGGGGCAGGCCAAGAATGAGAGACCCCAGACAAGACCTAACAAGAGACCTCTACTTTGAACCTATTTGATAAACTGAGCTTCCATATAAGATTATGAGTGATAAAAAAGGGAATGTGAAGTCTAAAAAATCCGAAACTCTCTAGTTTAGTGGAAGTAGGACACACATGCAAGACAAGACTCGTCCCTGCATTAGGGTCAGGATCCTGGGTAGGATGCCCCATTTGCTGAGACAGTTCTTGTACCTAAAGGCCCAAAACTAAGGGCCACCTTATAGAGAGTAAGTACCCTGACTGCCAGATAAGAACTACCAACATCTCTGTGCCACGAGCACACTTCTGAATCCTATTACTGACTCAAACACTGATTCAGACAGAGGTTGAAGCGTTTACAGTTTGCCTAACATAGTGGTGGTCTACACTGAATGGATGCCAATGAAGGGCTAGGCACTGTGCCAGAAGCAGGGGGACACTCTTAAACTACACTCGTAGTCAGGAGTCAGCAATCCCTCTTTACCTGGAGTTCACAGTCAATGGAAGGATGGTCATTAATCAAATAATAAAAAGAGCTACCACATAATGGGCCTTTTCTATGCATCGGGCACCATTCTACTATCCCCTCACTTAATCCTTACCATACCTCAAAGAATGAGGTGCTCTGACATCTCCATTTTATAGAAGAGGCACAAAGAGGTCACAGGACTTGCTAAGGGGCCCAGTTTGGTTTGAGGTTCATTTGCATGGCTTGAGTTTCCAGACTCCCAACCATAATAGCCTATCTCTTCTCTCATATATTATCACCAAATGCAAATGTGGCTGAGAGAAGTCCTCAAAGGAAAGGCATGTGATGCTAAGAGTCTGTAATCTCTTGGAGATTTGACCTAGACTGCTGAAATGACATTTGAGCTGAGAACTGGAGGAACTGTGTGAAGAGAGGGGAGAGCATCTGGCCAAAGGTAAAAGCATCCCCGAAGGACCCATGGGAGGAAAGGGCATAGTGAGCATGGAGGACTAAAATTCAGCCCTTCGGGACAGAGAGCGTGGGGAGAGTGGAGAGCATGAGGGACAGTAGATGGCAGGAAGAAAGGCACATCAGAGCCATGATGGGTAGGGCCCCACCAGCTACTGTAAGGGATTTTGTATTTATCCTAAAACTAACGGGAAGTCAGTGCTGGGAGGTCACTTGGCCATATATTTGTTTCAAAAGAACTCCCTGGCTGTATCAGCACACACAGTGAGAATCTTCTGACCACATGAGGACTGACCCAGCACAGTCTTCCCCCGCAGACAGACCAACGATGATCCTTTTCTGGATCATTTCCTATGTCCCCCACCATGTCTTCATAGCCTGCCATTGACTGACCACCTGTGCACTGAGCCTCACTGAGGAAGTAACCACTCTAGCTAATTCTACCCGAGTTTCATCATGTGGGACAACACATTAGCTTCTTAGACCTTAGCATGTAAGGGTAACTTTGTGGATAGAAAAGTTTAAAATGATGCTTCTGTCTTCGAAATCTTTTCTTTGTTTGTAGGTGGCAGAAGAAGACAGATATCATATCACATTATTGATACTGTGGGACATTTGTTCACACTTAAAAAGCATTTAGGTGTTTCTTGATGTAAATGTTGAGAAGAAAAAAAATCCCATTTTTATTATCTCTTGGGAGTCAGGTTTGATTTTTTTTTTTGGTTTATAAGGATTTCACCACATTTATAAGGATTTAATCACATTGGACCAGCCACTGAACCCTAACCAAGGGTAGAACTCTGTGAAACTCAGTCTTTCAATCAAAACTACTGTCCTTAAAACTATAACTCCTTTGATGGTGGTTAAATACACATGATTGCACCCTCTCTTCATCCCTTCCTCCATTACTTTCTCTTTGAAGAGAAGGAAACCTTAACCAAGTCTATCATTTGTCAGTGAAAAAATGCATAAAATTCTGAATTCTAATAATCTTGCAAAGTTGTCATAGTATGTCCAAAGAGATGGCATTAAATGTAGACGTGACTTTAATCAAAAGAACTCGGGCGCAAGTCAGTCGAGGCTCTCACTTTAGACAATTTACTTAACCCCTCCGGACTTCAGTGTCCACACATGCAAAATGGAGACGGTAATAATATCTACATTACACTTTTGTGATAACATTAAATAATCAGCACAGGGCCTGGCAAAATAAAGGGTGGTGGTAACAGTTTTTTAGGGTTTTTCTGTTTGTTTGTTTGTTTGTTTGGTTTAACCATAAGTCAGTGCAATTTTACCTAAGAACTTTACCTTATCCACCGTTGGTTGGATCCATGGCCCTTCTAGCAAGACTGTTTTTACAAAGAGGGATACCAGAAGCTTATTTTGCAGGAGAGACATATCATTTGTCCATTATCTGCAGAGTTTAGGAGTGTTATCACAACATCTTTACATCTTTAAAAGCCTAGAAGTAAAGAGAAGTAAAACCACCTTCTTAATAACCAGCACAATGGCAGAACTGAGCCCACTAAAGATCCTCTCATCTCTTACTCAAAAAGTCGTGACCCGAGGAACAGAAACAGATCTTTCCAGGTTCCCCTGCATTCTTGACGTGAATAAAAAGCCTCCAGGTTAAGTCCATGCCATTGAATTTTTCACTGTTGAAATGGAAGATGAGCAGAGTCAAATTTCAAATAAAGGGGTTAATTTGGTATTAATCGTATTTTTACTAACTTATTAAAGCTAATTTTGTACTAAGATGGCATCGTACGACTTCATCTTTTAAACAATTCATTCTGGGGCTCACTTATTTCTTCAAACTAAATTCCCACTCTTTTTATTCTGCAAAGTTTTGTACAATGTTCTCTTTTAAAAGCAGTCTAGTCTTCGCTGCCTTTCAACTCTTCATCCTTTGTTTTCTCATAGAGAATATAAAAATATTCATAATCCTTCAAGAACTTCTGACAGGATAGGAAAATGCCTTATGTGTCCAAAAGCCCCCAATCCCCAAGACATCTAAGCAAGCTAAGTTTGGGGAAAATTTTAAATAGCAGTAATTATCATATCTCAAATTGCAAGAAAAATAAATGCCTCAAATACCATTATTCATTTAAGTTTTCTGACAACCCGACATTTATCTCCTTTGGTGTTATATTATAGAAATGTCTCTTATTATATTCATTTTACAGAGACTGAGTACTTTTAATACTAATGAGATGCATGTGCCAGAGTTGATCCGTTTCTTAAAAAAAAAAAAGAAGTTTGTAAAAGCTAAAGCTATTATGTTGATTACAAACTAAAGTGTTACAGTAAATGAAGCAAAGAAAATTTAACGAATAGGTGTATGCCCGTGAAACGGGTACTTCTCTGTTCTCAAGGTTCTGGTCAGAAATATGCACAAACACTGAAAACTCCATCCCCACTTAGATAGCCAATTTCTTTGATAACATTCTATTCAAATCAAACAATAATTAAAGCACTTAATTTGTACCAGCACTGTTCCCAGATTAACTAATGGGCTGAGGGGGGCTAGAGGCAGGGATATCAATTAGGAACCTATTAAAATATTCTGGAGGTGAGGGAAGGGGAGAGAGAGAGAATCTTGAACTTGGGATACATAAGTGGAAATAGCAAAGGGGGATGTGAGAGACACTCTTGAGAGCAAAAGAATAGGATCTGGAGAGACAATATGGGAAAGTGGAGAAGAATATTTCAAGGCTTAAAAAATGTGACAATGGTCATGGAAAAGCCAGTATCCAACAGAACAAATGGAAAATGTGGTGTTTTGGCGGGAAAGATTTTCTTTTGGAAATACTGAGTTTGAGGCACTTGCACATGAAAACCTAACTCCATAGAGAATTGTAGATAACAACACTGGGAGACATATCAAAGGCAGAGACATTATTTTGAGAGACAATTATAGAATCTTACACTCAGAACTGGAAAAAGGCATGACCATCAATTCAAATGCATTTTCTCCCTAACACAGCAGTGACACAACCAGGACAGGGACTATGTCTGCTTACCCAGCAATCAAAAGAGATGAAGTAGATGAGGCCAACAGAGGGCAGAGAGGGTCAATCCTGACCACGCCAATGCCAAAGCAACATTCTCCTCTGGTATAGGAAGCCTAAATAATTTTCATCATTAAGCTTTTTTTTTTCCCATCCAGGGAAAAATAAACATGTGTTCATATTATAATAATTTTAAAAACTCAGAATTAGTGAAAAAGTAAGCCTCAGAATCCTAAATCAACTGAATAATATAGCAGTAGAGAATGAATGAATCCCCAAAAGGGGCTTCATTATTATTCACATATAATAAAAACACCAGTCGTGCTTATAGACCAATTTTATAGGGTTAAATTAATGAGTAGTTTTGGAGTGTTCTAGAAATTCCACAGTATTCATTTTTATATTACATTTTTTGTACATGTTAACAATTAGCTAAGAAACTCATTAACTACAGCTTCAAAACAGTAAAAATAATGCACAGGAGGCTCAGTTTCACATGTGTTTACTCTCAAGAAATAATCCTAATTTTTAAATAGCATTATTTAAATGGCAAACATAACTGACTGTTAAGATAAGCCAAGTTGAGGTATCTGCCACTTCCCACTTCTAGAAATTTTCTCATGTCAGAAGAGGAAACTTATTTATAATTCTTTGATACAAACGAAGCACGTGGGGAAAAAATGAAAACTAATAATAACAGCAGCAACTGAGGATGCATTATCATATACCAGGCACTGGGGACTCTATATTTATCATCTCTTTACACTTATAAGCATTCCTATCAATTAGGTGTCTTGTGATATCCACTGTACAGACAAGGAAACTAAAGGTCTGGGGAGTTAAGTCATTAAGTTACTTAAATATTTTCCTCCTTGGCTTAAATAACACATGCCATAGGGTCTGAAAAGCATCATCGTTCTAGTCAATCATTTATTTATGTGAGAAACAACAAATAAACATTAAGCTCAACATAAATAGAAGGCAGATTTAATACTGTGGTTATTACTTTGAAATCAAAACTCCATCCACACCCGAAACCTCTACTAGCAAAGCGCCCAAGGGCTGACTGGAGTTGGAGGAGCACTTGCAGGCTCAGAACTGCATCAGGCAATGCAAGAACTGGAGGGCTGCACCCGGGAACTCAGGCAGTTTCTAGAAAATCACCAGGTGAAAATATAAGTTTTGTGGCCATTTAGATATACACTTAGACACTTAACCAACTTCCTGGGCATGGCCCAATTAATTCACCTGCCCAAACCTCATGGTCCTCTGGTGTAAACAAAATGGGCATACAAATGGGATCAAATTCCCAGCTTTATTGTCAGTATTACATGAGAAAACACATACAAAGCACTTAGCGCAAGAACTAGCATACAATTCACTAAACAATAGAGCTATCATCACCATTACTGTTTCCCCTAGTAACCGGAACCTCAGAGTCAATAGAGCAGAGGTGGTAGAAAAACAGAACTGTGAAGGCAGCCACACTAGTCTTCAAACGCCAAGTCTTTCATTTAGGGGTGCGCATCATTTGCAAAGTGACTCAATATCCCTGAACTTCATTGTTCCTGGGAGAAAGATAGAAATAAAAATGTTCCCTTTGTAGGAAACAGAAAAAGAGAACCAATGTGTCAAAAGTACCATGAATAGACCCCGGAACGTAGAAAGTTTCTAGTACTATTAGTATGAAGATGCTTTAAACACTAAAACCAAACCCCAATCGCAGGCCGTAGAGGGGAATGTCAATGTCAAATAAAAACAGACTTAGGTAAAGACAGACTTTATTTGAAAAGATGATTGGGATAAGGGGAGGAGGACTTATAATAGGAAGGGGAGACTATTGCAATAGGGAGAGAGTTCTGACCATGAGATCCAAAAATGCTTCAAAAGTCAGGCAGATAGGAATTGTCTTTTCTAGGGGGAAGCAAACAAATCTAGAAAGAACCAATTGTAGGTAAGTGGGATCAACAAGTGGCATGACTGGAAAACTGATCAGGGAAAGTTTTTCCCTGAGGTCTGCCAATTTGGGAAGGGGGCTTTCAGGAGAGGCTGTTCTGAATTCCAATGGCTCAAGGGTAGGCCAAAGTTCATGGGCCTCAGAGAAGGAGAGAAGCCTGAGTAAAGTTTGGTCAATTTAAGTTAGCAATTATTTGTTCAGAGAGTATGAACGGTTCAGGCAAAAACAAAGGAGAATGTGAAAGGTCTGTGTCTGGCTTTGCCACTGCTACACTAGAGGGGCATCCATCCATTAGTCTTATCCAGGCCATATGGCAAGAGTGGTTCTTTGCAAGCCTTTTTCCTGAACACAAACGGTAGGGGATTCCTTTCTTTATCTAATTCTGTTTTCCAAGAACATGGGGCATGAGTAAAAAATAACATTACCATAAACAAAACTGTACATATATAGCTCAGGGTTTTTAAGGAAATCACTTATTATGATAGCATATTCAATCATTTTGTTTTCTTCCCAATGAAATTAAGCAACATTTAGTTTAAAAGAAAGTCTGTCTTTAACCCATAAATGGAGAGAAACTATTTTAACTGCTTGAGGATTTTAGAATGTATTTCGTATTTTTTTTGTCAGTTCTTTGAATGCAATTTCATTGGTTAGAATGTTTTACACATGACCTCAAACATAACAAGAACAACAACAACAAAACCAGAAAAATCGCTGTTGCAGAAAACGAAGCCTACTAAGAGAATTAGAAGATATTTCATTTCTTTCCTGTCATCATTGCTTTTCTTTGAAGAGAGATGCAGAGAGGGAAGTGCAGTGTTTATGCTCATCTTTGGATTTCTAAGAGTTAGGTCCTCTAATAAATCTTCTTTGATACAATTATTATTAGCTTTTGCATTTTGAATGTGTACTCTCTTGCCAGGCATCACACTAAACACATTATGTGGTAATGACTGTAGATCTCTGCACAGCACGAAGAGGGTAGCCTGATTGTTAAAATACTACATATAAACTTTCGCATTCTGGAACTCTCGCAAAGTATCACGCATTACCATTCTGATAAGTGGATTTTATGCCGGAAGGTCAACTAAAATTTTATATCTATAGCAGTCATTATAGGGATGCAGATATAAACATATTTAGAACATAGATGTGTGTTTTAGGAATCAAGTAGAGGATATATTAAACATTTTTATCTTGGTAGGCAGGAGGCTCAGAGTCTGATTTAACGATCATTCTAAAACCTATTATGATTTCACTCAAACTTCTCCAATAAGAGTAGGGAGCAGCATTCTTCCACTCCTTTCATGTTATGAATGAAAGATGAATTATCCTCATCTGGTCAGAGTTCTGTCTGCTTACTTCAGAAAGTAGAAAATGCATAACATACAGAAGCATGGAGGTTGTCAGTTGAGTAATAGGAGGGAACTTGGTCTTTACTGTAGAAATAATAACAGATACAAAAGTAATAGTGATAATAACGATTAGAACAATAAAAAATATGGCACTGAAATACTGATTGCTCACAGTGTGCCAGGTGCTGGGTAAACTGCTTATTTCACTATCATATGAAATTCTTCCAATAAGCATTAGTTTCACGATCCTCATTTAGAGATAAAGAAATGAGACAGAGTTAAGGTCACATAGTCATCAAGAGTGGAAACTAGGAATTGACCCCAGGCAGTCTGACAGCAGGGCCAGCGCCCTTCACAACAGTCAGGTGAAATGATCTGGGTCCTGTCCTGATTGATATATCAGAGAATCTTAGTCAACAAATTCGAGGGTAAGGGAAAGAACAAATTGGAATGAACTTCATTTACCGAAAACATATTATGCTTTGATATAATGTTGTTACCTCCAAACTAGTTACCAAACTATGATCCCTTCATTTCTTAGAGCTTCTGGTGGCAAAGAAAGCGTACTCTATATAAACAAAGAATAATATCTGGCAAAAATGTTGGAAGAATGATGATGATCATCATCATAATGATCACAACGATGACGATGACAGCTACAAAAGCAGCAGCAGCAACAAGAATGCCATTAAAGTTACCATCGTTAATGTGCCAGGAACGATGCTACAGGCATTGCATGTAGCCTTTTCCCCTTCTCTATGGTATGTTCCTTCATTTGCCTTACAAAATGTTTTTTACATAAAACAGGCACTCCATTTTTTATATATTAATAACTGAATGAACAAATAAAAGAAACAACAGAGTATACTGAGGGAGAGAGAAATTATTCACAAGGCATGCTCAAAATTCCCAATGACACAGAGAGTATAATCACACCACATATCAAGTCTGAGCCACATACCACGGAGTGTCCTGTTTAAATGAAATGCAATATAACTATTGCTTTGGGAATAACAGACAGGATCCAGTAAAAGACACTGCATTAATTATATTGTTTTCCATAGAACTTTTCTAAGGTTGCCCAGGACAGCAAAACCGTAGAACATTCATGATGAAACTGTCAAAGAGGACTAGACTTGAGGGACCTTTGGGAGGAAAGAGATTTGAAAATAATGTACTGCCTGCCCATGGTTCAGAGGTGCCTGTCTCTGCAAGTATGACCACATTATTGATTCTCTAAGGAAGAAAGGAAATATGACTTTGTTCCTTAACTGACATCACAGTTACTGTGCTATGCAACAGTGCTCAAAAGCATTTGCCAATATTTTATTCAGATACAAAGCCTATAGGAGAAGATCATAACACCAGTTAATTTAAGATGCAGTGGTCTGGAGGCATTGAAAATCTGGGCTAGGGAGTAAATAAATATTTGAAATAGATAAGTTCCTAGAATCAAAGGTCTTGAAATTCTCTGAAAAATGAGAAACCAACAGATCTCTCACCTTTTCATATACAGACCCTAAAACTAGGATCAGTAACAGCAGTGAGCTCCCAGAAAAAACATTAAAAGTTTATCTCAGAGCTAAAGATAGAGCTATTCCAGAGAACAGTGTTCCTATCATTAATCTTTAATCTAAGACTTGATTGGCCAATTTGAAGTAGCACAACCTGACAAGAACAGTCTCTGTGCACTCATTAAAGAGTGTCCTCTTTCCAGTGCCTATATCTACGAACTGATATATGCCATCAACTCTAATAGGAACTTAAAAAAAGGTACAGTTTCCCAAGTATGATAGAAGATATAGTAAATAATTCTAGAGTACTTAAAATGTGAGTATATGTAAACAAAAATAAGTGACTTGATGCTGGAATTTCCGATAGGAACTTTCATTGTTTTGTTTTTTAATTAAAGAGAGGAAGAAAGATCATGCCATATATTAGATGTATTTTACCTTTATGAAGCATAATCTAATTATAAAATAGAGGATTACAAAGAGTTAAGAGTTGAACGGATCATAAAAAGCATATATTTCCCATGCACTACAAACAACCATAATCCCTTGAACAATTCCCCCAAAGATAACATCAAACTTCATTTAGTCAGTTTAGGATCCATCAGCAAATTTAGGCTATCTCCAAATGGGCTTGACAGGGTTGGCAAAGAAAGCATGTGCACAGTCAGTTCTTTCACTGATGACTGAAGATCTATAGGTCAGAGAGGGGCAGGCTCGGATGTCTCCTCCATTAATTATTTAAGGTAATATTCTGGATGCTAGTAAATCCTAACAACTTAAAATATAAACCATTTCATGCTGAAAAATGTACTTTTGATAAATAAAGTAGAAACACTCCTCTCCAAAAAAAGATATCTTAGAACGCATACTTTATCTTCCAGTGGATATACTTTCACCAAGAAATTTTGATTTAATCATGTATTTGGGATCAACTTAATGATAATAGAGAGGAATTCTCTCATTTATTGCCCTCTTCCTACCCCTATGAACCATCAGCCAATATAGTCATGTAATCAGCCCTCGTACCCAGTTATAGCTGGCACAGAGCTTGTGACAAATATGTTCACCATTACTAGTAATAATCACTGGATTTCGAGGTTCTCTGACCTAGCTTTTTTTTTTTTTTCTATTATTATTGTGGTGAATTTCAAGCATATACAGAAATGGATAGACTAGTAAAATAAATCTGGATATACTTACAACTTATCCAAAATAGTCAATCTTGTGTCATGGTCAATTTTACTCTAATCCACTCCTCAATCCCATATTACTTGGAAATAAATCATAGGTATACAATTTTTAAATTTATTGGAGTAACACTGGTTAATAACATTATATAAATTTCAGGTGGACAACTTTATATCTGTATACTTTATTATGTGCACCCCACCTGGTCTAGTCTCCTTCTGTCATCTTGTATTTGACCCCTTTTACCTCCTCCATCCTCCTCCCATTCTCCTTTCCTTCTGAAAATGGCGAGAAACACCATTCTGTATCTCAACAGTCATCATATAATTTCAACTTAACATATTTCTATATGTAACTCTATAAAAAGAAAAGACTTCCAAAATCTTTTTAAAACCACCTAAAAAATAAGCAGCATTATATATCTTGTAAAATATCTAAAAATTAACAACGACAAAATTAACAATATTAACTATCCGAGAAATGTTAGAATTTCTAACACCTCTATTCAATTTCTAAGAGTCTCGTCAATATCTTAAGTCTAAATCTGGTTTTTAAAAAACATTACTATTGCCAGTTTTTTTAAGCTACTACAACTTTTCAAAAACATTTATCTAAATGTGCTTTAATTAAAACTACTGTCCCATTGCTTTTTCAGAGAAAGATGTCACTAAATGAGATTACACACTGTCAATTTTGCAGGCAGGTTGGGAGTGACTGATTTAGACAGTGTCAACTGATTTCTAATTAAATAATTTCATCACAAGCAAATTGGTTCACTATAAACACCAAGTATATGAAAAATAAGAGTTAATATTTGCTAAGAACTATGTGCGCCAGACCCGTAGCTAATCATCCGATTCTACTTCATTGAATCCTCATAACACAGCGTAGAAAAGTTTGATGAGTTCACCAAGGATACCCAGCTAGTAAAGGGCTAAGAAGATACAAGATGCAAGTCAAACCACTCGACTATACTTCCATCACTAACACCATACCCAGCACTTGGGGACAAAAATGTAAGAGTTCCATGAAGGTAGGCATGAGCAGAGAGAAGATTCTGAGCAAGTTACAGAAGCTACTTTAAAGTAGAATGATAAACCAATTCTTTCTGGCTCCTGAAATTTCACAGCTTTTTTTTTAAGTTTAATTACTGCTCAGAGTCAGAAACATCAAAGATGGAAATGTTATCCAAGTAGGGATCCACCCATGAAAGCAACAGTTTAAAGAAGTTCAAGTTCTGCCATAAAACTCTTGGAAGTCTTACCTCCCATGTCACATTCTCCCAAGATGTCTTTAAGAAAATGCAAATTTGAAGTGTAGCAATTAATAGGTATAGTTATATACTTCTGCAGGCTATAAATAAACTATCTTGAACTCATTTCTCGATTACTTCATGCTTAGGGTTTTCCCTGGCACCTGGCTATCTCAAACTTGCTAACAGAAAGAGGCCTACTGTAAATTTAAAACATTTCGCCATCATATTTTATACTATAAAATAGTGAGTCCTGAGTTTAGTTCATTGTCTGATAAGTCAGAGATGGAATCTTTAATGTTGAGACATTTATACAGCAATCTTTTTTCCTATTTCCATTTCCCTTTTTCTGCTAGCTCAAAAATATAACCAGGTGACAGAGTTCAAGTTTGTTACCCAGAGAATCTATTTCTCCAATCAAAGCAAAGGGAATCTGGGTGGACTTTCTAAAAGCCTGTTAAAAATATCAAATGATTAGAGGTTCTCTTTTGTTATTTACAAGACCTTCTGTGAAGCCAACATTCTATAGTCCAAATACAAATGTCCTGTGAAAGAAGAAAAGGCTACAAAGAACTCTGACAAGGTCCCAGAGCTACTCGAAGCATAAAGAGAAGTGCCAGTTTCCTTTGATTTATATATGAACTTTGTTAATCAGGAAATCACAACAGTGGGGGGCCTTGCTGAACAATCCCTTAGTTCCTATGACTGAGCTAAAGGATAGTATTTGAGATGCTCAGTCCATCGAATTATTTATTGAGTCCCTGGTATGTTTCTGGCACGGCTTTAGGTATTGTAGCTCTGTCCTAGACCTAACTCATGTTTGCTGTGATTTGTTATTTACTTTAGATTATACAGCTTAGGAAACCTCATGGCAAGATTTAAAAATACTTTTTCCTTGTATTTAATTCCAAGTAACCTTATACTTATTCAACCGACAATCATCATAATACTGTTCCTTTAGAGGCAAGATTTAATCAAGGGTAAGGCACCTAGAAGCTAACAGTGTTGCTGCAGTGGGTTCTCAGAGGCCCTCTAGAACTTCAGGGTTGGGGTTAATTCTATGGTACTACATCACAGGAAGGTTTGAGAGACCTGGGAGAGAGCCCAGGGCAGTTAGAATGACAGGGTAGGAGGCACTCCTGGGAACTCAAGGCAACAGCTATTTACGGCAGAAATATTTCAATAGTTTAATAAGCAATATGACTAACCCAGCATTTAAGACTAAATAGAATCTCTGTAGACCCATGTTATCTAGTATTCATTAAAATAAAAAAAGAAGTCCAAGTCCTATACTCCAGCAGCTCTCCAGCTAAACGATATGCTCTAGACAGTGATCTCCAACCTTTTTGGTACAAGGAACCAGTGCTCCTACGAGAATCTAATGCCTGATGATCTGAAGTGGAGCTGAGGCGGTGATGCTAGTGCAGGGGATCTGCTGCAAATATAGATGACGCTTCATTCGCTGGCCCGCCATTCACCACCTGCTGTGCAGCCCAGTTCCTAACAGGCCACAGACTGGTATCAGTCCGTGGCTCAGGGGTTCGAGATCTCTGCTCTAGAACAAATAAATACCATGAAGGTTTTACATAAACAGAAAGGACAAGTTATCTCGGACTTTTCAATGTGTTTGTTAAAATCACAGCAAGTACCTATTGTGTAAAGAGTCTAGAAAAAAATTTTCTATTTATTTTCTCCAACAGAACCTTTAATATTCCATATATGATGATTGTTTTGTTGGTCACAGATACTGAAGTCTCTCATTCAAGTCCAATAGGTCAAAAAATCTAAAGAAAGTCCAGGTAAAAGAGTTGGACATAAAATCAAGATAGGAACTTTGGGTCAATATTTTATGTAAAACATAAAACTGTAAATGTTTTCCTGAGTAATTTTAAAGACTACAAATGAAAAAAGTCTATAGTCCCTTTTCAGTTCTAACTCATGTATCCCACACTTCCTGCTATACAGAGGATTTACATGGTGGCTTAAGGATTGAACAACTTGATATCTAATGGCTTAGAATTTCTAAGAGAGAGTACGAACAGTGTTAACAAATATTAGGGGGAAAAAAACATTTTTTCACAATGTATATTACATAATAAATAACATTTGTTAGTAAAAATATTCTTATTATCTTCCTCTAAGTAAATATTAATTACTTTCCTCCAGAACAAGAAGAGAGTTCTAATATAATGTTCCTGTTCATTTTACCTTTTCTCTCAGAGATATAGGTCCTGATTGGAAAATTTGAAAAATCAAACTTGAGCTACAACTGAGATAAGTAGCAAATCAACTTTAGGCATAGGAAAACACATATGATATCATTAGGAAGTATGGGCTTGTATTTTCATATTTTAGAAAACAATCAAAATCCTGGCTTCCAACACTAACTTAATGAAGCATTGGTTAAAACTCCCTTTATCAGTGTTTGAATTTTAAAAAGCACACTCAATTAAACAAGGACACCAAGACTAAGATCAAATTAAAGTTTTCTTGAATCTAGCTTACATTATACCTATTTCGCCCAGTCTGTAGCACTGACCCCACATACATTAACTAAAGCCACCAGAGCTCATCGAGGAATCACTCACACTTGCTTCCACCATTCTGCTAAGATACTGACCAGAACATCTGCCTGTTTTAGATAAAGATTCTGTGCACATCTAAATTACATAACGGACATTTAAACTATTATTGTAAAATGAGAAGCAGTTAATATGCTAATTTTTGAGGCTCTCTGCCTAATTTTCATTAGCTTACCCTAATTTCTTATCTTTGGAAGGAGGGACTATGCCTATCTCCTCACCAAAAGATGGCCATGCTCACAGACAGCTAAAAAGTATGAAGAATTCCTTTCACTTCAAATTTTCTGGATACAAAACCAAAGGTACCAAACCAAAGCCATCTGCTTAGAGTTTCTATTATTCTGAGCAAGCTGTCCTATATACTGGGCCTTGGTAATCTTCACATTATCAAATGAGAGGCAAAAAGTAATGTTTCCAGCTTTAACACTGAATGTTTACATTTGATCTAAATAGGCAATAAATTTCAAAATATAGGAACATGGCCAAGTTCTAAAACTCTTGAATAAACAAATCAACACAAAGAGTGATATGTTACTCGTAATTAGGTAATTATAGCCTTAAGATGACCAATATTCATAATGCTTTCATGAGTCACAGATACGGTTTTAGTCAATCTTACTCTGTTGTGTGTAGAAAGCCAAAAATGGTACTAGGTTAATATTTTCATAATATTTAGTAGTTAAAGGGTGCAAAATGTCACATTAGAAATCATTACTGCTCCTCTCCCAAAATTCTCACTTAAAAAAGGTAATAAAAATGTAATATAGTTCCCATAAACAGAGCCAATAGCTATTGAACTCAAATTGCGTGCCAAATGTATATTTTATATCCAAATATAAGGTGACATTTATTCTTAAAAATCCATTATTTGTTTACCATAATTATTCTCATTTTTAAAAAGTGGAAACAGAGGCTTAGATAGCTGAATTTATTTCCACAAGATCATAAATACCCAAGCCCAGGTATCTCTCTAAAACCTCTCTCAACAGACCTGAACATGAAGGAAATGCAGGCAGTGATTTCAATCATATCTCACCTGATTTTATAAAGAAAAATGTAATTAGATTTGTTTCACCTCTTCTCTTCCTTACTAATGCACTAATGTACGTATTAATAACAGCTAGCATTTACTGAGTGTTTTTTTTTTTTTCGAGTTTAACTCTGAAACAACCCTATAGGGTAGGTATTATCATTACATTCATTTACAGCTTAGGCTACAGGTACCAAGTTGTTAACTTGCAGAGGTAGCGAATTCAGGACTTCAAGCAAGGCATTAGGTATAAACAGGGGTTTATACTTTGACCCCTGTGCTACATTACCCTCAACCTCTGAGAGCAAAAGATAATTGCAAGGCAAAGGAAAAAAGTGAGATATGCTAAGACGCAATAAACTAGACCTTCTAACCTGAAAAATATACCTTGCACTCTAGCCCTCCTTACATTTCTAAACTCTGGAACCCTACTGATTCAAAGTAGAAGGCAATCTGGTGGCTCGACAGTAAGTGGACAGAATTAAATGGTACTGATTTGTTCATTAGAAACTTGTTCAAAGACTTACTAAAAGGCAAACAATAACATACTGAAATATGATCTTAAAATTAAACAATAGCAAACTAGAGTGTATTTACATTTCAAAAAAAAAAAAAGGAAATAATTCATCAGCAAGACAAAATAGTCAGCCAAACTGACACACAGTTTCTTCTCTCTACATACACACTCTCTTCTCTGAACAGAAAGCAAGGTTATAATAGAAATGCTGACACAACTAACCTTATAATGTTTCATACTGAAAGCTATAATTACATGTTCTAATTGTATACTGGGCAAAAGAAGTGCCAACCAGAGCAAAAACATAACTAGCTAGAAACAGTCCATCAGAATTCCTTGATTATAGAAAATGCATATGAAATAATATTATCTTCAGTCACAGCCAGAAGATGTCAGACAATCAATTCATATAACATGCCAGCTTAATAAAATCTGCATACAAAATTTATGAATGTTGTAATATTACTTTTATCACAAGTTATTAATGGTCAATTTAATGAACATCTACAGCTGGGGTGCTTTGGTTCTGTATGATATTTTAATCATCCTTAGCCATGGATTTAAACACATCTCAATTTATAACCATCGGCTATTCAAGATAAGAAAGCCTTTACAGAAGTACCGAGATATTTGGGGTGGACTACCAGTTTCATCTTTATGCTGTTATTGATTTCCTTAAAAGTCATTATAATAGATAGAAACAGAATTAAATGTTCCATTACAATAACCTTTGCTTTAATGGTTATATTAGAACACAAAAGTTTTCTTGAAGTTGTATTACATGTTCGGTTAGTTTAAAACCTTTTAATTCTCTTTCCAATAAAGAACTTTCTAATCTTGTTTACACAAAACAATCCTCCCGAAAGTTATTATCTTCTAAAAAATGTATCCTGATGGAGTGTTGACATCTCTTACATAAATATTCTTGGAAATTAATATGTCGTGTTCCTTAACAAAATGTCCGTCTTATTTCTTTTTTTTTTTTTTTTTTTTTTGACATATTCTTTTAAAAACCTATTGTGTTCTAGTCTACATTTCCCAGAGATTCTTGGCTAAAACTAAATTTTACTACATTGTGCATGTATGGACGAAACAGGCAACATTTAAGAAAACAGAGAAACAATGGATACAGACACTCGGAGTTTAAAATGTTGATATCTATCTATTGCTACAAAGTCAAATAACTAAGTGATTTTCATGTTTTAGCTTTAGTGGTTTAGTATAAAAACCACAGTCATCTTTGGGAGTCATCTCAACGATCTGGATACAGACCTAAGAAACGTAGGTCATAATCTTAAAGTGTGAGAATTAGCTGAATAAACTAGTAAATGCACAGCAATCCCTATTAAGGAATGAATGATGACAATTTTTAGTTATCTATAGCCTTATGTGCCTTTTTTTATTCACATAATCTTTTGTTCCTTCAATAATTTCTTTTTTGAGATCCTGTCAGTTAATCTGTGCTTGCTTTAGGGGAATAATTCCTGATCTTAAGAACCTAATACCGAACACGGTACATGTATATATAAAATTGTAAAATAGGTTTGAATGGATAAGAGCCAAGAGAAAAACAAAAGGAGAATTCAGAGAACATTATTTTATAAAGGCCAGCTTGAATTTGGAGGTGTGAAGGAGGTAGGGTGGGGTATTTTTAGGTAAAGAAAACAACATGAAATTGACTTAAGGATGATAGACACAAGAACAAAAAATGCCAGTGGTGTAAAGTTTAGATTAAAAAATGCACAAATCTGTAGATGGCAGGCATTTTCCAAATTTCTCTAGTAAGTAGGATATGGATATATCCAGGAAGATCATAACTCATAAAGTTTCATTTTAAGCTTCCTGAATCTGCCTAAATTTTCTCATTTTATCATGCACACCAATATATGCTTACACTGTGAGGTTAAAGCAATGAACTTGCAAAGAGAATCTGTCAAATCAAATTATCAACAAGCAGTAGTCTCACTATTGGAAAGTATCTAAGCCTCAATGTCAATTTTAAAGAAGTATGCTTACATTTACATTTTAATTAGGTCACACCTTTCAACATCATCACATTAATTTTGGTTTAATGCTCTATTTTATTGCCATTTCTAAAATGACATTTTAAAATGTGGACATAAAGAAAAAATTCTCTAATTTTGACAACTCATAAATATTGAACTGCAAGTGGTATGAACAGAGATATGACTGTTTAAAATTCTAAATATTTTGAATAATTGAGTTTCAAAAATATTCCAGGAGTAAATTATTAGATTCTTCTTTAAAACATAAAAGAGTGTTGGATGGAACATGAAATTTAGGTTCTTATGAGTCACCAGAAGTTAAACATGAATATCTCTTTAAAAAAAAAAAAGGCAAAAGTCCTGTGGTTAAGACTTTCCATTAGAATTGAGACATGATTTATATCATTTCTTGGGGGGTAAAGTGAGGACAAATTAAGACTCTTTTCTCTCTATTATTTAAAAATACATATTCAAATACATTTTTTAATTGTGATAACATTAATCAGTTTAACCTTTTTCAAAGTGTCAAGTTCAGTGTTATTTAGTTCATTCGCGATATTGTACAATCTTCACCACTATGTTTCCAGAATATTTTCATCGTTTGGAAAGGAAATCCAGTAACCATTAAAGCAGCTAATCCACCCTTTCCTACCACCAACCCTTGACAACTATTCATCTGTATGAATTCACCTCTTCTGGATATTTTAGATAAATGGAATCATATGATATGTGGAATTTAGAGTCTGGCTTCTTTCACTTCACTTACTCTTTCAAATATATTTTAGCTAAGTATATTCATAAAGAAAAAAATGGCAAAGTCCATTTCTAATTTTTCTCCATTTTTCTTTTTCTAAAAGTATTCCAAAAAGTGTATGAAGTTTTGCGTTCACTGTTTATGAGGAAAATATGAGTTTACACCCTCCAATTTTTCCAAGCTAAAAAGCTAGTGACAAATATCCGTTTAAATTAAACATACAAGTCATTATTGACATCAGAGCTTGAGTCTATAAAAGCACAAAATAAGACCTAAAATTATGGAAATCTACATGTGTTCATGGCTGGAGGAATCCAATATCACCAGTATGTTAAATTTTCCTAAAATACTCTATCTAGTCAATGCCATTCCTTTAAAAAATATCAATTGGCTTTTCCACAGAATTGAGAAGATTAAAAAAATCACTTGAGTGAAGGGTGAGGATCAGCCAAACAATGTGATTAAAAGTAAGGAATGACTCATACTTCTAGACACAAAGATACCTTTAAATCATAGTAATCAAAGCAATATATAATTGAAACTCAAAGAAATCAACTGAACTTCGACCGGCAAGAAACAGACTGACACATATATGTCAAGAATGTGGAGAAAGAATGAACTGGAACACTGGTTATCCATATGAGAAAAAGTGAGTTCATAATTCATACCACATATTAAAAATACACAGATGATATCAAGGCACATATGAAAAAGAATAAAATAACTTTAAAAAAAAGTAGAGGAATATACTGTTATGGCCACAGTATTGATAAAAATTTCTTAAACTAGATGCATGGAACTTGAATGAGAACACTGTATTTGGCTACATTAAAATAAATTCTGAATACTATAAGGTACACACATACATAAACCCACTAAAAAATCCAAGCCTAAAACCAGAATATACTTTGAAATACGTATGATTACAAAGGAATTGAACCTAGAAAATATAAAAATATAAATTAATAGAAAACAGCGACCCAATGGAAAAAACAGGCAAAGAAAATACATAGGTAAATGGGGGAAAAAAAAAAGAGACAATCAGAGAACAAACGAAAAAACATTATACTCCACTGAGAATCAGGGAAATGAAAATTAAAATAATGAGATAACGTTTTATACTCATCAGATAACACTCAGGAAGTGTACTAATACAAGTGTTGATGAGGACATGGGAAATGGGAATTCTTACACATCGTTATGAAGTGTTAATCGATATAATCACTTAACTGGGATCGCAAAACTGTTTCCCAAAGTTGAAGAAATGCATTCCTTCCAACATGGGAATTCCACTGCTAGGTAAATATTCTAAAGAGATTCACTCACCAATGTACCAGGAGATACAGCCAAGGTTATTCATTTTGCATTCTCTCAATGGAAAAAAAACCATTAGAAACAATCTAAATAAAGGGAATAGAAATAAACTTGTCACATTGGGTAAAAGTGAAAGAATTAGATTTTTTATTTATCAATGTGACTATATCTCAAAAACAATGCTGAGTAAAAGGAATTGTTATGTACAGGAGTACACTATGAAAACATTAAACAAACAACAGTATTTGTTTTGTTGGGATACAGAAACATACAAACTTTTGCAAGTAGAAAACATACCAACTGCAGGGTAGTGAATATCTCTAAAGCACAAGTTCTCAAAGGGGGTAATTTTGCCTCTCAAGAACATTTGGCAATATGTGGGGACAATTTTGGTAGTCACCGTAGGAAAGGGCATGCTACTGCATCTATCCAGTGGGCAGGGCCCAGAGTTGCTGCTAAACATCTTGCAGTGCTCAGGGAAGTCCTCCATAAGAAATAAGTATCTGACTCCAGATGTCAGTGGTGCCAGGGTTGAGAAACCCAGCTTTAAAAAGAGAGAAAGAAGAATGAGAGTTGGGGGACATGAGGTATATCTATAACTTTTCATTTTAGAAAAGTTCTGAAGCACATATGGATATGTTAAATATTTTTTAAAATCTGTGTAGCACATAGGCATTTGTCACACTACTGCATGCAATTTTTATATTTGAAATATATCTCATAAATTTCAAAAAAATTTTAACATTTTAAAAAATAAACACAGGCTTAATTTCTAAATGTGATGGAGGTCATGTAAATATTTTATTGGCATATTTCTGAAAATATATCTTTGGAAAAATGTTCTCACTCATGATCAAATTTTATTTGCACATTTTTCTTGGTATTTTTTCTATACAGAGCTATGTAAGCAAGGCTGTAGAGGAACTTGGGATTTATCTAGTCTACCACAGTTTTGGGCAAGAACATTCTAAAACCATTTCATAGAAAGATCATTTAGCCTTTTCCTGTTTTTTACAGAGTACTTTAAAAATTCTAGTCAATTTTCTGAAGAAGCTGATGGTCTGGAATGTTGGACTAGCATCACATATGTAATCATGCTTCCTTAACTAGATGGCTCTCCATGTGAACTTCTCTCAGCCTTATGGATTCGGGAACTTCCTTGAAACTACTTGGAGATCAACCAGTGCAAGCTTTTATTTTCTCATTTTTAGTTCCTTAGTACAGGAGTTGGCAAACTTTTTCTGTAAAGGGCCAGACAGTAAATGTTTAAGGCTTTGCAGGCCATATGGTCTCTGTCACAACTACTCAACTCTGCCACTGCAGCATGGAAACAGCCATGACACACACAAAAGAGTACTGTGGCTGTGTTCCAATAAGACTTTACTGATAAAAACAGAGGGCAGGGTTTGGCTTTAAGCCATAGTTTGCGCACACATGCCTGGAGGTCAGCAAAAATGATACTACTTTAAAACACTACTTTAAATTTAGGGCATCTCTGAAATCTTTGAGAGTATAATTTTGCATATATTTTAATTATTACAGAAGTTTTACACAACTGAAAATGCATTCATAAATATAAAGCAACCACATAAACAACTAAGAT
This sequence comes from Pteropus medius, assembly GCF_902729225.1. Classification (NCBI taxonomy): domain Eukaryota; kingdom Metazoa; phylum Chordata; class Mammalia; order Chiroptera; family Pteropodidae; genus Pteropus; species Pteropus medius. Next base: position 1,128,486 of record NW_024355327.1, on the reverse strand, counting down.
GTTCATTTTGTAGATTTACAGTATATCAGCTTCTTTCTGGAAGTGTGTTATATGATCTGATTTACTAAATTACTAATTATAATTGGTTCCATTTGTTTAAATTATACTATTAATGATTACAGTAAAATAAATATACATATCTTATCTTCCATTTGACTGAGGGGTTGGAATGACAAAGACAGTGTGAAACTGTACTCCCTGCACAAATAATAGCTTTCTATTAGGTTTGCCATTTCACCTGAATAATTCCTTATAATCATGAATAATGATGTTATTTGACAATGTAATGATATCATGGTATGTAGCTTCAGTCCATCAGTCTTTGCCAAGAATGTCAAATATTTGTATTCTGCCACACTAGGCAAGGTTGAACAGTTAACAGTATCATGGTCCTTAACTATGTCTCCAAATGAAACCATCACTAAAGAAATGCTTGCCTGTGTTTGTCTTGCTTGAAGAATCTATGAATGACTTCTGGAAAACAATGCCAAATGGCTGATATAGACGGACATGCCTCAGTCACTATTTCTATAAGGGTGTACAAGACCTGGGCCTTTGGATATGGAGGATAGTGAGAACAGCAAGGAAAGATGTGGGGACGCCTAAACGACAGGGCAGCAAAAGACTATGTATATATTTCTTTTTCCTTCCTTCTTTAAATTCCACCAATGGTTTCTCACTGCACTAAAATAAGCTTCCCAGAACGCCTTATTAATCCAGTTCCAGGCTCCCATGATTTTCCCACTTCCTCATCATGCTACATCCCACAGGCTTTCTTTTTGTTTTGCAAACATTCTTGAGCATGTAAACTTGTTTCTGCTCCAGGGCCTTTGTTCTTGTTTCTCTCTACCTGGAATACTCTGCCATTATCCTTCGTTGGGCTGGTCTCTCTTCGTTATTCAGTTCTTAGATCACCTCCAAAGAGAAGCCTTCCATGACCACTTTTTCTAAGTGGTCGCTGTTTTATTTTACTCATGTTGGTCATGACTTATGGGTTTACGTTTATAGGTTTAGTCTTTTATCATCAAACTCTAAACACAAGAATAAAAGTGCGACACTTATCTGCCTGTTCGCTGTCATATATCCAAGGCTTGGCAAATAGTAGGAAATAATTATTACGTAATAAATATATTCATTCAAAATAGACAATTATGTGTCTAATGTGAGGTCAGCAAACTATGGCCCAAGGCAAAACCAGACTGACACCTATTTTTGTAAATAAAGTTTTACTGGAATAGGGCCACACTCATTCATTTAGCTATTGTTTATGGCTGCTTTCACACTACAGCATAGTGATCTAGTTGCAGGTCAAAGACTGTGTGGCCCAGAAAATATTTACCACCTGTTCCTTTACTAAGAAAGTTTGTCAGCTCCTGGTCTGGTGCATAGTGTCTGTTCTGAATACATAAATTAATGAAGTACTGTCCCTGCCTTTAAATGGGTTACAGTCTACTGCATGTTTTTATTCAAACACTTTTGAATTTAAATCTTGTAGCACAAAAGAAAGCTCCTTCGAAGCTGTGTGTCATCTAGCAAGAGCTGAATTGGTGCTCCATTCATTAGATCAGCTGGTTGAAACCTTGGCAAGGAGGATCCCAAAGCAGTGAGGCCTGAACAGGCAACTCAATGCAATGGTGAAAACAATGAGCTGTAACTTCACTGTTTAATACAGCAGCCAGTGGAATCTGTGCCTATTTAAATTAATTAAAATTAAGTTAAAAATTTAGTTCCTTAGTCACATTTGCCACATCTGGAATGCTCAGGAGCCACATGTGGCCACTGTGTTTGACAGAGCAGATGTACAGGATGTTTACATCAGCACACAAAGTTCCAGGGCAGAGCTCATCTAGAGGTTCAAAACATGTACATCCAACATGTGCAGGAGTAGCCAGGGATCAGAGGAACCCGTCTCCTGGGGAACTCACCTGTGAACAGCACCGAACTGAACTGTGTTTCTTTCAAAACATATTCTGAAAAGTACTGCATTCTGCTCTACACAGAAAGTGCCCAGAGGATATAAGCCGCGCCTACCTGTTCATCAGTATAACCTTGTGGTTTAGGATAGAGACCCCGGGATCGGGCTGCTCCAGTTAGAACCTCCATTCACCTCAGGCAAAGACCTTAATCTCTCTCAAGCTACTCCCTTATTTGTAAGATGGGGACAATAACTTTAAGGCTTCGGTGAGAATTAAATGAGTTAATATACATTAAGCACTCATAACTACAGGCCCTAGTAGGTACTGTCCAAACACTGGCTTTTCCCGCCCCCCCCCAAACATCATCCCTGGGAGCTAGCACAGGACTTGGCACACAGTAGGTAACATTCAAGATCTGTTGAACTGAAACTGAATTGAAGTGAACTAGACTCTTGGAGCCAGAGGCACTAACAGGGCAATTTGTGGAATCAGTGGGCAGAAAACTGACTCACTCATCTGAGAACAAGCCATTCTGGAAAACAGGCTGCTGACTGAGAAAACATTTCTCATCATCCTTTATAAGGGATGACAGAGTAATATGATCCAAGGAGCCAGATTTCAATATACATTTAACATTTTTTGATAACTTGTTATAACAGATGCTGTTTATCTTATTTGAATTGTAAAGATACATAAACACAAAATTTAAACAATTCAAGCTACAGCCTTCCAAAATTGCCATACTATTCTATAAAACTCAGTTTTAGAGATATTTCTTTATAATTAAGAGATTCTGACTAAGCCACATTTTACCACCTCTCTCAATCATGATTAATTTTTGCATATTATCTCTTTAATTCTTGAGTGTCTAGGCCATTGCCTCTCAAAGCTGGTTCATGGATGTGCATCACAAGTATCTGAAGTGATTTCTTTCAAATTCCAGTTCCTGCTCTCAACTTTCTATTACTGATTCCCCGGGGCAGAGAAGCCAGGGCACGATCAAGGAATTTTTCTTTTTAACCAACACCTCAGGTGACTGTCCTCCTGGAATCTCAGTTATTTGATATCAAGGTTTCATATATCCATGAGAAGAAGCAATGCCGAGCAGCCGAATACTTTTGAAATCAATGCTTTTCTCTTTGGGAATAATGATAAAGCTGTACTTACACTTATTCATATGGCTGCATATTATGTGTATACACACCCAGTACTTGTAGGTATAAAGTAGTCAAAGAAAAATCTAAGACGTTGCCTCTTTGCCCTCCAGGAGCTTCTCAGATAAAGTGTGTACATATAAATGATGTAAACAAATGTTATGATGATCCATGATTGACAGGTCAATGAGTAGAAATATCATTAAGATTTCAGAGGAAAAAACAATTAAACCAGTCTAGGTTGCCAGCAATGTGAAAAATGGTCTTCTTTGGGTAGGGTAGCAGGAGCAGGCAGGAAAAAAGTGATAGTACATATTAATTCAATGAATTTCCCAGGACCTTTTATCTTTTCTCAGTTAAGGGCTTCGATCTTAGGGTACAAGACAACAAAAGTAACAACTACAGCCTTCCCAGTTATTAACCCAAGCGGTCTAGGAGAGGTTACGAAGGCTCCACAAGAGAGCCAAAAGGAGTTGTGTCTTAGTGTTACTAAGAAATGACAATGTAGGGCACCATGTACTGAGCCATCATTCAGCCCCTATGTCTCAGGAGCTGTCCTAAAAGACCCTGCACAGCACGGTGGGCTCTTCTTACCTTCCTGTGGCACCTGTAATAAAAATCATTGGCTGGGCTCTTCATTTGACACCTAATGAAATACTGCATCCTGAATTTACTTTTTTCATGGTTTAGGTCTTAACCCTCGTGATCCTGTAAAGTTCTGGAGAGAAGAGTATGCATCTTCTTTCTCAGCAACTCCCCTAGTGCCTGGCACAATGGCATCAAGAAAAAGACTTTAATTGATCATTTAGAAAATCCTTCTGTAGCACCTACTATGTACCAAAACACTGTTAGTCACTAGTAGAATAGACTGCTAGATCACTGCCAGTGTCAGTGACCAAACAGTGTCACTGTGGTCATGATAACTGAAGACTCTATGATATAGGAAAAACCATTAAACTGTATACTGGTGATTGTATAGCATGTGAACTAAATGTCAATAAAGCTGTAATGAAAAAAAAAATAGCAGAAAAAGATGGTCACGCCTTCAAAGTCCACTAGGTTAAAGTTTAGAAAAAAACACATCCAGAGCTTAGTCATTCCTATTTAGACTGATTGTGACACACCAATAATATTTGATGGCACTGTAACCAAATATTAAGAAAAATAAAATGCTTCTAAGAGGCAACAACACAAAAGCAAATTTATATGATACTGGTTAAGTACATAAACAGAATCAGAAAAACATGGGGCCAACTCTTGTTTCTCTTCCATAGTTGTATGACATTGATCGAATTACTTAGCCTATCTGAGTCTCAATTTCCTCACTAGTAAAACTGGAATAAACTTAAACGTTTTTTAGTCATAATACATTGCTAGTGATTAAATAAATGGAAATTAACATGACACCTTTTTCACTTATAAAACTGGCATACATTAGGAATATTACTATTATTCAAAATACGTAATAGCAAAATGCTTTCCTGTTCTGCTATGGAGACATAAACTTTACAATGTTTGCAGCATGACTTGTAATAGTGAAAATTTAGAAACAAACTAAACATTGAAAACCAGATGAAGTAAGTATATTATGGAAAATCAAATCAATGGAACATTATGGAACCATTGAGAATGAGGTTAATAAACATTGTTTTAATGATAAAGAAAAAATCCTGTGATATTAGAAATAACGGAATAGGATATTATATGCAGAGCATTTTTCTAGTTTTATTTAAAACTTCTTAGGAGGAGAAAAAAAACATTTTAAAAGATTAACGGGGATTATTTCTGGGTATGGAATTATCAGTCTTTTTTACTTCATGTGAATTAAAAATATGAACAGCATTAAACTTTTGCTCATTTTATTCCGAACAAATGCATGCAGTATCCATTTGTAAGAAATAGAAAATAAGCCCTATTTTATATAGTGTCACCAATTAGAAAATGAAAGGCTACATGGCACAAATGATCAAATGAAGAACTGTGAGGTATACTCTCAAAATATAAGCATACCAGCTATCCAACGATATTTACAACCACTAATGTCGAGTTATTATACTTTTAAAAATTGGTTCATTAAAGTTGCTAAGTAATTTGAAATCCTTCATTATCATAACCCAAACATTTCACATCACAGCCATTTGTTAATTATAAAATAATTGTATAATACAGTTAATAAAAGAACTGCCGAATACAATATATTGATCTGCGAACTCTCATGAAGCTTTCAGAGCTTCAGTGACAGTACATAATCTCTGTACTCAACCATGACCCCAAATGTGAAAGTGATTAACAAAATAATGAAGAAAATTAATTCAAAAGAGAAAATCTGCTTTAGAAAGATTTTTTAAAAAATAATTTGTGAAAAGGATGAAATGGTTCCCTAAAATCATATAACTATTAGCTACCTGGCTGCATAGCCTTTCTGCCCTGTGGAAAGCTCAACTGTGAAAATCAAATTTAGCAGTGATTTAATTTACAATTATTTTTCAAAGTTTGAGGGAAAGGAATAATTACATTATATTCAATGGGCCGAATGAATTCTGATCTTTGAGTTCAGGGTAGAAATCCAAGTGCCATGTACCAGGATGACATCATGAGGTTGAGCCGACAGGCAGCAGGCGTACAGGGGGAAGAGTCTGAGTCCCTACTACTGCCCATCACCCCAAAAGGTGTGCTGTCCTCATTATCTTTAGACATTTATCAAAACTCTTTCCTTCCTACCTATTTAGAACATGAGATGTAAAACCAAGTGGAGAAAAAACAACAAAGCAAAATCGAAACCACCAACAGACAGAAATCCACCTGAAACTCACAACTTTTTTTTTTTTTTTTTTTTTAATAGGAGTTAAAGCAGGTCAGCTACCTAGCACAAGTCTTATTCAGGCCTATGATGTGGTCGATCGGCTAAGGATGTGATTTCTGCAGTTAGAATAGCTTTGTTCCTATCAAGGTTCCACTACCTACTAGCTGAGTGAATCTGGACAGGTTACTTCTCTAACTCCAAGTTTCTTCTGGAATACAAGTAAAGTGCAGTAAACTAAATAATTCTGTATTCAATAATGGCAGCTGTTATAATTACTGAATATAAAAGGTTCATAGGAAAGATGTGTCGATAAATGTTAGTTATTAGAAATAAAATTTTCCCTAAAACCCTTTTCAAAATGTTGTATGTCGTGTTGCAAAACCATTTTCAGCTCCTTGTAATTATTACAGGTCTACATTCTCTCTTACATTTATACTTTTCACCTTTGCTTCTCTTCTGAATGAGATCATTTCTCAAGGTTTCTTCCAGCTCTATCATTCTATGCTAATCCGTCTGTTACGGGGAAAACATATTATTCGGGCTAAGTTTTTGATTGTTATTTTTCCTGTGGTAAATCACAGAGAGCTGCCCAAATCCCCTGCTGATTGTCCTGGCCGAGATGTTGATAAACCCTTCGATTTCTGCCATCCCATGGCATTCACCAGTTGCTAGACAGTTGATTTTTTTTTTTAATTATAAAAGTGTCTACATCTTTGTTTTTCTTCTAATGTTAACAAGCTCCAATTTGACATTAACACCAGAGTTCCCAAGTGTGGCCTCCTCAGGCCAACACATCTCGGGCTTTTACAGAAGAGGCCATTAGGCCATCAGCGAAAGTCAGATTTGATTACTTCTCATTTTCAGCCAGTTTCATAACTATGACCAAATATATCCTGAGTCTTATTTTCTTCCGATTAATCAACAAGGCCATGAGAGAACTGTGAAAGCTTAATGGTATTTTCTAATGATAATACTCTTCACTGTCAATAGAATTGAGATTTAAATGTCATTTTACAGTTTTTTGTTTGTTTGTTTGTTTTTTAATGAAAGAGTTTGTAGTAAAAAGTAATCATCTCTTCTCAGTACCCATTTCACACCCCACCTAGAGGCAACATGATTATAGATAACATCTCTCTGGATAACCTTTGCATACACAAGCATATCTACTCATAGGTACCATACACACACATCCATTTTCATCTACAGATTATAAATACTTATTCTTAACTTTGTTTTTATTTTATTTCCATTTCTTTTTACTTAGTGAGTACTAATGAAGAAATCTGGAAATACTTGTTACATGGTACATATGACTGATATCTTTTTCCTTCCTGTGATCTTTTTTAGGCAAGGTGGGTGAGTGGGTAGTGGTGGATGTATTCCCAATATCTGCAGCAACAAATCTAAAGCTCATTTCATTTTGTAAACTCAGGTCTTCAACACTAGTCGCATGGGAAAAAAAAAACTTTTGATATTTTCCTGTATTAAAAGGGCTCTTTGTGTTTCGCAAATACATGGCTTTAGAGTCAATACTGGAGGCAGATTTTCCTTTATCTTAAAATCTTGAGTTTATTTATCATCTATGGTAGAGGAATATTTACTAATGTTCATTCTTTCTTCCTCCCATATTATGGGAAGAGTATACTTTACTGCCCCACTGATAATAGGATGGTCATGTGATTTGTTTTGACCAATGGAACAAGAATGAATGTACCACATGGCCATTCTGATCAAAAGCTTTAAATATGTGCATGCAGTTTGGTTTGGCCTCCTAAGTTCCTGCCCTCTACCATGAGAGCAACATGTTCCAGAGAATGACTGCTTCTTCAGCCTGGGCAGAGAGAATAAGAATGCAGGTAGAACGAACTTGGCTAAGCCCAGTCAGCCTAGCAAAGCCATAACTGACCTGCAGACCTGTAAGCAAAAAACTGAATGATGTTGTAACCCACCAATATCCAGGGTTATTAGCTATACTATAAAAGTTGACAGACACGCTACTCTAAATCTGAATTACTTCATTCAACAAATAAGTCTCGAGTGCTTACTATATGTAAAATTCAGTGCTGTTTAACATAATGAGAAAAAAAAAAAGGCATATACCATCCCTGCTTTTACTGTCAAGAAGCAGCAGATGGAAATTATCTGATCATCCTAGCAGATGCACAGTTACAAAAAGGAAAATACTATGAAAGAAAGGAATATAGTTCCACTAGAGCATATAATAAAAGTGACCACAACTGGGGTGTCAGAAAAGCCTTTCTAGAAAAATAGATACATGAGTTGCCACAGGTAGAGAAAAACAGGAGCAAGACTTTGAAAGCCATGTATAAAAAGTTGGTCTTTCTCAACAACTACAATAACAAAAATGATCCAATCAAAAAATTGATAGAGGACCTGAACAGACACAAATGGCCAACAAAAAATGAAAAGATGCTCAACATCACTAGCTATTAGGGAAATGCATATCAAAACCACAATGAGAGACCATCTCTCACCTGTTAGAATAGCTGTAATCAACAGGACAAGAAAAAAACAAATGTTGGAGAGGAAGTGGAGAAATAGGAACCCTCATACACTGCTGGTGGGACTGCAAATTGGTACAGACACTACGGAAAATAGTATGGAGGTTCCTCAAAAAACTAAGAATTGATCTACCATATGATCCAGCAATCCCTCTATTGGATATTTACTCCAAAGACTTGAAAACTCATATCTTAAAGGATATTTGCAAGCCAATGTTCATAGCCACATTATTTATAGTGGCCAAGACTTGGAAGCAACCAAAACGTCCTTCAACAGATGATTGGCTAAGTAAGCCGTGGTACATATATACAATGGAATATTACTCAGCCATAAGAAGAGATGAAATACTGCCATTTGCAACAACATGGATGGACCTTGAAATAATCATACTAAGCGAAATAAGCAAGACAGAAACAGTTGAAAATCACATGATATCATTTATATGTGGTTTATTTAGAGAAATAAACCTAAAAGCAACAAATGAATAGGACAAACAGAGACTCATGGATATGGACAATGGACTAGTGATTACCAGAGGGGAGGAGAGAGGAGAAAAAATGAAAAAATACAATGTTAAAACAAATATATGTGTGTGTATGTGTGTGTATGTGTGTGTATCTCAAAAGAAAAAAGATTCTTTATCTTCTAGAGACACATGCTGAAATATTTATGAATGATATGATAAAAAATAATCCAGGCAGGAGGTAGTAGGTGAGAGTATAAATAAAATAAGATCAACCATGGGGGGGGTGGGCGGGAAGCTGGTCTTTATCTTGAGTGCAAAAAGAAGCCATCAAAGGTTTTTAATGGAGATTAAGCGTGTGATTCTGTGATCAGATTTCTGTTTTGTATAGCTCTCTCTGACTACTACGTGAAGAATTAATTGAAGACAAAGTAGAGTGGTGAGAAATGCTAGTAGTTTGGGTTATGATGGTAAATGGGAAACTAGAGAAACAGATGGATTTTTTAAATTTAGGATGTAAAATATGCAATACTGGGCCTGTGAAATACTATAGTATTAGATGTGAAGGAGAAATATTCTGTAATATCGCCATCTATGAAGAGATATATCTTATAAGAAAGAAGGAATATAAGAAATAATGTCTCTTGATTATGAGTTTGATTCAATTAATCAATTAATTTTGACTACTTTAAAATACCCTATAATGATAGGTAAATTAAATTCCCTGCCACCACAGTTACAGATGAAAAGTTTTATTACTAATGGTTAATGCATAAATCATGTTTGTGAAGCTTGTGAATGGTAGGAAGGAATCTGGGATAAGAGGATGAATATCAATATAGATTTACTTAGAAAATCAAGTTGAGGTTTCTCCTTTGATATAATTTATATAATCTTTTTGAAAAAGATAAAAACAAAAATATAACTATACAGACATAATTTCAATACTATTATAAAGTAACTCAACATGGCAAAGACTCTACCCACCCCCCTCCACCTCCCACACACACACACACACACAAGCTCAAATTCTGTTCCGTTTCAGGAGTTTGCAAAATAATTATAGGGCTTTTTACTTGGGTGTCCTAAAAATTCAAAGAGGGGTTGCAACAAAAGTAAGAGTAATGGCTCATGGAATCAGTTTAGCTTCTGAAACAGACAACTATAAAGCATAGCTATTACCCAGTCTAAATTCCATATATATATTTTTTAAAAATTCCAATTCCACACTTGGCTCAGAAAGTAGAGAAGAATGTTATGACAGAGTGAACATGCATGCACACTTGCACACATGAACGTATATACAAATATCCCAGGTTCAAGCTTCACTTTCCAGACCCACTGAGCAGACATCTGTGGTATTCACCAGCTAAGCTTCTATTCTCATCCAAATTCTTTTAGGATACCTGTCGCTCACCTACAACTAGCAGTCCTGACTGTCAGACAAAATACCTCATCTGCCCCAGGCAAGAGACCAAGGCGAGACCAAACACATGGTCTGCTGGGGAATTTGACTCTTGGCAGTTCCACGTGACACAGGAACATGCATGGCTGGAGCTGCATCATTTCCATGGCAGAATCCTGAGGTGACTGTCATTTCTACAACCAAGATGCCCAGACATGCCCTATTTTCATTTATTTCTGAAGCCTGCTACTGTTCTGTTTTCCCTTTGGATCCTATGACCTGCTTCTGATAGCTTTCCAACCCATTACTTTTACACAGGTTGAGGCTGATTCTCAGAGAAAACCAAACTGCTCAAAATCATACAGATAAAAAAAAAAATGGTTATATTGGGATTCACATTTCTGTTGTTGTGATCTCAGATCTATAATCAAATTAATATATTCACTATACTTCTTCCTACTATCATATTTTAAATGAAATTTGTAAAAAGCCCAGTAACATTTTTTTATTGCCCTAGTGCACCATTTGACTTACAATGAAATATAAACTACATCTGCTATTTTGCTATTTGTAAGTGACAGATGACTTAAATGGCATGTTCACTTTAACTAGCCCTCTAAACACAATTATGTTTTCATCTTACCTTCAGATGATTTTTTTGTGGCTATGCTACTAATCCAGAATGATCTTTCACCCTCTGTTGACAATGCCTTGATGGATAAGATGTGTTTTCTTTTATATTTCATTTCCTTTCAAATTCTTCTTTCATTGAATACTCCATATGCCTGGTTAAGAGGCTTTGATAGTCGACCTTGCCAAATTATCATTCAGAGATGCCAATGAGTGAGACAAAGCCCCAATAGCTTCAGGCTACAGTTTGGCAAGGTCGATTACAAAGAGCACTCATCCCCAGGGTCACCAGTACTCTTATTCTGCTCCCTTTATACGTTTGTCTGACAGTGAATGCAATGACAACTCCATTAGCAAAATATTGTGGAACTCATAAAACCAAGGTCAGGAATGAAGAACGCAGGGGACTGAGAGTAGCAAAAGAAAATCAGATGCCTGAGCAGGGGGCATCTTGAGGAGAGGCGAAGACTGAGTCAGCACTGAAAACCAAGCATAGTTTAAGCCAGGATTTATGGGCAATGTCTGCAAACACGTAATTCATCTGAAATTCAAATCCAATTTCACATATTCTGCAAGCCCAAAGTAGTCCAATTGTCATTAAGTTTCTACAAGCATTTGGTTAAAACAGCCATGCTTCATTTTTGTTCCCCTGTAGGGATTTCAGAACCCCTAGGGCAAGATGTCTCTTCTACATATTATTTTATTCTTTGAATTTGGATGGAGTATCTGCTCAGTATAATGGCATCATTTTGGCCTTTTACCTCTTTCACTTTTTGTAAAGCCAGTGATATAACTACCCTTCCACTAAGGTCAATGCCAACGAACTGAACTGGGAAGAATTTCATTAGAAACAGATCTCATGAGAGACCATAAATAACAGGCTTCCAGGACAGGAACACCTGGGTTCAAGCGCCAGCTCTAGTATTTACTAGCTGAAAGGTTTTGGGCAATCATGTCACCTTTCTGAACTTATTTATTTTATAATATGGATAGTAATAGCTATTCTGTATGATTGCTTTAAGAATTCAAAATAGTAAATTTAAAGTTTTAGCACAATGTCTGACACATAGGAATCATGATTCTACTGCCATTATTAAAAATTCAGTGAGTGCATTTATGCATCATGTACTGTTTGTATATGTCATATTTAATAGTAAACAATAGAACCATGGTCTGTAACCTCACAGATCTTACATCTTATGTGAAAGACAAACCAAGAAACAATTCCAATAAGGCATGAAAAGTGTTCTGATAGGGAAATTAAAGGTTGCTATAAGTAGCTATTTTTATTAACAAGGTTTAAAAACACATACATGACATAGAAATTAAGATCTAGACCCGATCATCAGACTGAATTGGCTGGAGCCCCATGTCTGTCCATTACTATCTGTGTGACTTTGCATATGTTCTTCATTGGTGAAATAAAAAAATAATAGTAATAATAATAAATAAAATAAATAATAATAAATAAAAATAATCCCAAATAATATCTTGAAGTTTTTTTTGGTGAGGATTAACAGAGAAAACATGCAAAGTACTTACAAAAGTGCTGGACACTCAGTAATCCTTCGATAAATAGTAAATATAATTATTAGCACAACCCTCAATTCCATCAGTATTGAGCTTTACAGAAATGATTCTTATACTTCAGAGTGTCTTTCTGAGCGCACACACATTACTTTCCGTGTTTTGAGCAAATCAGGCTATAACTAGAACAAAATCTAAGGTATCCCTCAAAAGATACTTTCAACTGAGACCACTCACTCACCTTTGGGTCAGAATTTTACAAATGTCGGTATTGAAATTCTGAAATTATTTTGGGTTACCAAAGTATTGTACAGTAAAGACAAGAGAAGGGAAATAAAAATATGAAATGGAAAATTTGAAGGAGTTTAAAAAAAAAAAGAATAAAAGAGTCAGCTTCTTCATTACAAAAGAATTCCAGGTAATAAATGTTTTTTTAAAAAAATTGAATTAGGTAGTGAACATTTTCTAAGCGCCATGTTATAAATGACTCAGGCAAAGATCACCAATAAAAGCAAAAACTAAACCAAAGAAAGAAATTTTATTGGAGAATAAGATACTTACATGAGAATTAAAGTTGTCATAAACCCAGGAAAAGACAGATTATTCCAAAGCTGTGGCAAAAAGTAGCCTCCAGAACCGGATTAAACCTTATTCAACTGACACTCAATTGTTATTCAACCAGTGACAGTCCTTTGCTGCTGAAAATCAGCCAGTCACAAACAGGTCCACACATCTCTAAATACCCATTAATCAGCCTAACTTCCCTCTCATGAGTAAACACGCTTGAATATATCATGTCAACCTGCTGACACCTCCAAAAATCTTCCAGTCCTTAACTCCACACTTCCCTGTTTGATATGCTCAGGGAGACTGTGGCTGACCAGCACAGGTCTCCCTTACAAAAAATTTGGCTTTGTATTTTTATTTCAGGTAATGAGCATTGGCCTGCAATATTACCCAACTATATAGTAAATACACGTACAACAAGTGTCTTTTACAACAAAATGATCTGACAGTCACCATCTAAACAAGTAGTGAAGCTTGGCAGTGCCAATAGTGATTTGGGTGGCCAAATATGATGTGCCCTGGTATATGATGCAGTGGTAAGTAGACAAAATCCCTATTTGGTACCCTTGGCAGAAACGTTTGACCTCATCTGAATCATGAGAAAAGCGTTGGATGGATTGAGAAAGTGGAATGTTACATGGGAATCTTCAAATGATGTAATGCCATGAAGAACCAAGGGACGTAGAGAAGGGTTACAGATTTAATAATTGATTGCAGTGTATGAACCTTGACTGGATCTTGTATCACGGAGGGAAAAAAGCCAGTTAAGGAAATCTAGGCACAGAAAGTATGATGAAATCACTGCACTGATGTGGATTTTCTTGGGTGCAGCAATAATGGTACAGTTGTATGGGAGGGTGCCCTTATTCTTTGGAAATGCATGCTGCATTATTTAGGACTGAAATGTCTTGATGCTACCGGACTCAAGGGGTTGCCACTTGGGGTATTCTATTCAAGAACGAGATGTGATTGTCTTCAGGTAGTTTCATTTACTTACAGCAAGTAAAGGAGACTGCGGATTCATATCTAAAGCTGTCTCCCAGAAGAGAGGCTTAGCCATTGCTTATATACACTATTTGGTTAATTACATGTTGATTTCTTCTTTGCAGTTGGCTACATTTATCCACTTGGGTTCCTGTCAAGTTCATCCTTTTACAGCTGCATCTGCAAAATACTGTGCTACATTTTGACATTTAGTAAGAATAGCATTTAGTGAGAACCGCCCAGACCTTGAGACCTTTGTCCTATCTAACATTGATGTCTGCAGCAGCTTACTGTTGGATGGGTTAGCAGAAGGGAAATGTCTGACTGTGCAGATGTATGGCATTGATATATTAAGAAGCCAAAGTTGATGAATCTTGGTGAAAGAGAAAGAGGTGATCACTTTACTGTTTTTTCAATTTTTCTGTGAGTTTGAAATTTTTTTGTTCTTATTTTTTTTGTTCCTATTTTTATGTTGAAAATTACAATCACATAGTATATTTGGACTATCCCAGATATTTTCCTTCTGCCCCAATTTCTCACTTACAATCAAAATAAATCTGTTGTACTATAAGTATCTTTGTAAGTCATCTCATATCTTTTTTTGGCAGAGGAAATGGCCCAAATAAGCAAACAAAGTTCAAATTATTTAATTTACAAAATGATTATCCTCTCATATATATATATATATATATATATATATATATATATAAAATATATATATAATCTTTTATATATATAAAATATATATATAATCTTTTATATATATATAAAAATATATATATAATATATATAATATATATATATAAAATATATATATAATCTATATATATATAAAAAGACAAATATTTTTCAGTTAAGAACAGCTAGCATAAGATTCTCTTTGGAGTTTAAAAATCCTTCAAGTTTTTATCACAAGGCATTTTGTCTCCACTGTCATTAAGATAGCCTGGAAGTCTGTGAAAGGAAAGGAATCTTCCCAGATCTATCAGGAGAAATAAAGGCCATCCTGATGCATCATACAGACACATAAAAATGCTAAGGGCATCGGTGGGCTCTGAGGATTCCCTCTCTGCCACCCACACTGACACTTGTCTTTGGCATCACATCTGACACCCTCGTGGGACGACTGGCCTTAGCCTGTCAGAAAAGCATATGACTAGAGGCTGTATGGCTGGATAAAGTGCAGCTGGTCACCACATCTCCAGGAGGACGGTGAACTGCTGTAGACAAGGTGAAACAAGGCAGACAAGAGAGTGGGCACTGCAGATGAACAGACAGACCAGTGGTGCCTGGAGAAAAAACCTTTGACCTGGAGCACAGGATTGCAGCTTGAGAAACAAGCCCGCAGACAAGGGTGATATGATTCAAGTGTGAGCTGAAGCCCTAAAAAAAACCAACAGTAGGCCTTGGAGTGGGAGGCAACGTTGAGTACAGCTGGCAGAAGGCTGCAGAGCCTCCTGCATGCACAGGAGATTCCGCCTCAGAATACAAACAGCAGCTCTTGACAAGGTGGAGAGGAGAGGAAGGAAAATCTATACATTTACCAGATATGAATTGCAAACAATCGAAGGAATTCAGTGAGGGAGGAAATATGAGTTTTAGTATTTGCGAATTTACAGGAAGAGAAATACACTCTGATAGTAACTCCGCCCCAAAAGGAGCTGACCACACAATTAAAAAAATAAATTTAAAAAAAAAAAAAAAAAGCCACTTCCATAGATCCAGCCCTGCTAAGGAAAACAAACTATAAAGGGAAGTTCAAGCTTTAATAATAAAATGTTCATAAAGAAGAGGAGAAAAAAGTTTTTAAGAAAACTGTGGAACACAAAATCACATTGGACTCCTTTAGAACTTCCATAGAAAATTAATAACGATAGAGCTAATGATTGAACTTTCATACGTGCCAGGGACAATTTAAGTATTTTACATATGTTAACTCACATGATGCTCATAACAACCCCATGAGGTAAATACTATTACCCCATTTTTAGCATGAGGTAACTAATGGAAAGAAAGCTTAAGTAACTCTGGGGCGTGCTCCCAGTAAGGCGCCCAGCTAGGGTTCACACCAGCCATGGGCTCCAACATATATCATCCTCAGCCCCATGACTACTGCCTCTTAGTGTTCCAAACCACCTTTGCCTGCAGAAAGTAAGGCTCACAACTCTGTTCTCTGTTTAGGTGAGAATTAAATCAGAAATAGTGGGGAAGACAGGAGAAACTAGAGCTGAGGCAGGGGTGTGGGGAAGCACACTTATGGGGGTCAGAGGAGCAGTTCACACATCTTTTGCTCTCTATACCCCTCAAAACAGTTTGTTGAAAATTACTGATGACACAAAGAGCTTGAGTTGATATGGATTATACCTACTGATATTTAATTAGAAATCAGAACTGAGAAATTTCAAAAAAATTGGTTAACTGAAACCAACATGTTAACATATTATTTTTTATAACAATCATATTTTCCAAAACAAAACAAAAAAATTGGTGTGACGAATGGCAGTGTTTTACAGTTTTGTAAAGCTCTTATAAATGGCTTGATGAAAAACAACTGCATTCTCATTTCTACTTATAATTCAATCTGTCATGACATGTCTTTTGGCTAAAGTGTAGGAAGAAAAGCTGGTCTCATACAGATATGTGAAGACCTCACAGATCACCTGAAGGGCCTCGGGGACCCTCAGAAATCCCAGGACCACTGGTTCAGTTTATAGATGCTGGAATTAGACCACTTCAATTTGACACCTGACTCTGCCACTTAAAAGATGTTTGATCTAGATTACTTAAGCTCTGAGTATTTAATTTTTCATCTAGAAATGGAGGTACTAATAGTACCTGCCTCATAGGGTTGCTTATGAGTTTAACATATATCAAACGCTTAGAAAAATATCATGGCATATAGAAATGTTATATGAGTAATACTAAATAAGTAAATAAACTAAATGGTCACTTGGTTTTGCAGGTGACTTCATTATATTGAATATTATGTTCTCAGCTGGGACAATGGCAGGGATCACTTCAGTAGGAATGAACAATTACAGCCATGTTATAATGAAGAGAGTTATAACAGGGGCTCCAGTAAATTGAGAATGCAACTGAGATGCATACTTCAGCTACCTGAAATTAAGAAAAAATAATCATTGGAATCTCAATTCCACAGAGGATGGGTAGCAGCATCCTATCTTCAAAAGTCTCATGTTCAAAGTCACACTAGACAGTGCAAATTCTTTAATGCAATTTATGTTTGGTTTTGGGCATAAAAACATGTTGGGAAGTTGTTAAGATGACCGACTCAAATATATTTTTAACAACAAAAAATGAGTGAACAGTTATAAATAATCAAGAGTTACTATTAAAGAGAGATCTTTAAAGATCTCATCACAAGAAAAAAAATTTTAACTGTGTAGTGATGGATGTTAACTGAACTTACTGTGGTAATCATTTTGTAATATAGACATATATCAAATCATTATGTTGTATACCTAAACCTAATGCAATGTTATATGTCAATTATATATCAATTTTTTAAAAAAAGTAAACACTATGTCAGGCTTAGGTTAAATATATTTCTGTTTGGACAAATTTTTACTAATTTCACTAATTTCACATTCAGGCGGTGGTATGAGAAATGAACACAGAATGAAGAATTTGCAACATCTTTTCCTACTTATATTATTTCTCTACACAATGTACTTTTGACTAAATGTATAATTCTTCCATTTAATCTCACTGAACATCCCATATGTTCTTAGACTTGCTTTCCTCTGCATCAAGTATCATCAGTTTTCTTACAGAGACCACCAGAATCATAAAAAATGAAATATTTCCCACCTTTCTACACTCATCTCCTGAGGGACACAGGCAGGTGACTTAGTGACATCGCCGTGGGGATTTTTTGTTTGCTCGTTTTTCATCAAAAGTCAAAGGATGGCCTTGAAATATTTTTCTTTTTCTTTAGTCTATTATTGTGACTAATAATAGCCTATTATTAATAAAATAATCTGGTGAACTAATAATTACCATAAATGGTTTATCATTTTCAAAGAATTACAATATTAGGGAATACATTTTCTATAATTATAATAAGCATAATCTAGAATGTAAAACAACACTGTAACATTATATTGAATATAATCTTTTATAATTCAGAAGATACAATACAAAATTGCCAGATTTCTCAAGATCTATATTTTCAAGATTACTTTTAAGCGGAAAATATGTAAACTGGAAATTAATAATAGAAAGACATACTTAAGAGTTTAGTAAATGAATTTACGTGTATTGTTATTTTTAGAATGTGAAAGTGTAGTTCTGCCTCTAGAACATAACTATCTGGTTCATTGCTACACTCCCAGTCTCTTCATTTGTGATTTGGGAATTGCATTCTCTATCTCCTTCAAAGGGCTGCTGGAAAGCTAAAGTGAATTTTTAAAGCATGCCTATATAGTGCTATGGACTTCTTCCCAATAATAGACTAAAGAAAAAGAAAAATATTTCAAAAAACATAAGAAAATACACATAAATGTGTAACTAATCTCAGGATAGAAAGATTTTATAAGCTTATAGGAATTGAAAAATTACAAATAATAAAGTTGATAAAAAAGATTTAAAATTCTATGTTAATAAGATAATAAGCTAACTGAAGAGGATGAGGTCAAACTAAGAATATATTTGCAACAAATATGGCAGGTAGAGGGCTAATTCCTGGAAGATCCCTAACAAACTGTGTTTTAATCAATACTCTAATAGAAAAAGGACCAAAGGAGATTAATAGATAATTGATAAAAATGGTTTATAAATATATTTAAAAGTTCGCCCTGTATCAGTCAGGTAATACAAATGGAACAATGACGTATGTAAAATCTATCTATTTGGCAAAAGTTAGGACAAATCTCATAATCTTAAATTCTTAAAGTAGACAAGGGTATAATGAGATGTATGTTCTCAATGTATTGCTGGTGTAAAACAAATTTGGGACTAATCATCACTTTCAGCAATGCATAACATTTTAGCAAGTGATTCCAGTTTAAAAAAATTCATCAGGAATATGACCAAAGATCCTTTACCAAAATATTCATTACATATAGCTTGAATAGTGAATACTAAATTATAGTAGATCCATATGGTGCTATATTACTCTCTCATTAAAAATCTGTGTTAAGTATACATCAAAACATCCAAAAATGTCGACAACGGAACTGGTAAAAAATCAGGTTATAAAATATGTCTCTTTTCTAGAGAAACATGAAAAAAAAAAATAGAAAAAAACCTGAAATTTTAGCTAGGGTTCTTTCTGGGTAATGAGATTATAGATGGTTTTTATTTTGTATAATGGGCAGATATTCTTAAAATTAGAAAAAATAAATACAAGATTTTAAAATCTGTTACACTTGACATAAACTAGATTACTTTTACATAGACATAATTTAAACAAAACATTTATTTAATCAAGCAATTCTTTAGCTGGTTACTAAAAGATTGCATTAAGAATACCAAATGCATTGAATATATGTAACTCCTTTTTTCCATAACATTTTAGCAGTTTCGGAACTACATTAGTGCTGAATATCTACTGTGTACTGATTATCGTATTAGGAGGCTCAGATGTGGGGGGAAAAAAAAGAGAAAGAAACAAAAAGTAGATTCATTCCAAACTGAATTAAAGAGAAGTCTATATAGCCCAGAAAGTGAGCCAGTCCTGGCCCAAACCCTTCCAGCACATATAGGTCGAGCACTGCAAGATAAAGGCCTATTGCTATCAGTATATCATTAGCAATCTCATTACCCTGAGGACTGCACAGAGATGCTTCACTTAAAAAAAAAAAATCCATTAAAATTAGTTCAAAGGGCAAGACACAAAGGTGGTGTGAGAGGATCATTCATCAGTGCTGTGTGTCGAGGAGAGAGATGTGTACTAACTCCCATTATGCTTAATGGGAGCTGAGCATCTTAACTAATCTAAACCACCTGGGGATTTAATTTAAAACCACCATGGCAAGCAACTCTCAGCCATGAACCAATCCCAGAATCATTCACTTACCTACTCTTTCCAGGCACTAAAAACAATAAAATACAATTTTTTTCTTACCATGCCTCACAGAAAAAAAGAAATGTAAATGACCCACAGAATGTCAAGTTTCCATCAATTTAAAGGTTTATTAAATTCTGGGAGTTATTTTAATGCCATTTTTAATTGAGTAGTTTAAAACTGGTTCTGCCAGTTGCTATGTGATATTCATAGAGAAATTTAGGAAGTTTCTCTTTAATTGAGTTTAAGCTTTGGTTTTACAAATTTAGAACCACAATTAAATGGTGCACCTTACCCAAACCCAAACTCTTGACCAGCCTTAAAGTAACGAGATAATGGACAATAAAAAGTATAATTATTAAGCCATGCTCCCACAAGCCAAACCCATTCATTCGTCTGACTTTCATATCATCTGGATTTAGTGCTGGAAATAGTCCAGAATACAGATAAGGGAAGTATCTTGATTTTCAGGTGAGAAAACGAAACAAAATAAAACAAAAGGTTAAATGACTTGACTAGGGCCCTCTGAACAAGACAGACATTTCTCTATCCAAAGCTCCCTGGCAGTTTCAAGTTTTGGGAGTTCCGCTCCCAAAGAAGGTAAAGGAAGCGGTAGACCCTTTGGCATGCAGAGCTGCTCCCTCTCCTGGTACATTCGGCTATGCTGGCGGAGGCACAGGAAGAGGGCCTCCCTGATCATCACTGATCATCATTCCACGGTTCGAGTTCTGTGGTAGGGTCAGGGCAGGCCTCTGTGTGGAGGTGACGACATGAGAACTGGAATGGAAAAGAACTGGGGAGGCAGGTGGAGGTCAGAGGGAAGCACATTCCTGGGGAGATGACGGCTGGTGCAAAGGCCCACGGAGAGGAACAGGCTCACCGAGACAGGGGCCTGAAATTCAGGAAGTCAAGGTGAAGATTCCAGGTTTTATTCTACTTGAAAGAAACAACCACGAAAAGCTCTTAAAGCAAGGGAAGAACCTGGTGTGATGTCTATATTGAAAAGACCATGCTGCTGTTAAGTAACGTTAGACTGAAGGTAAGGGAGGGGTTGGGAAGAGCTGTAAACAAGGAAACCAGAGAGATTATTACACCATTCCAGGCAAGATTTGGCAGAGAAGTGATGGTGAGTAGCAGACGCAGGACATATTTCTCAGGGAGAGCCTCCATGTGTATTGCTAAGGATGTTTTGCGAATACTGTTAATTATTCTGGCATCATCTCCATGAGATAGGACCTACAGAAAATATGACTCTGATCTCTGGTGTTGGTCACATTTCTACATTTCCTGAACAATCAGCCTGTTTTCTCAAGGATAAATGTTCTTTTCTACTTTAGTCTGATGCTAGAAAGTTCAGGGCCCACTTTGTGACTCATCCATCTCTAACAAGTACGTGAACATTCTGTATCAATTTCATGCACTAACTTCACTTTCAGCTCTTACTTTTCTTTCCTACTTTTCTTCTTGATTCTAGTTTGTTTGCTTTTTTAAGGCACTGCATCTTACTTTACCAGTCAAAGTCATTTTCTAAACATCCCAGGAAACAAATGAATAAACAAACTGCCTTGGCAATACCTCGGTTATTGTACAAATAACAGTAAACTTAAATTTTTATCGAAGGTATTAATCAGAAAGAAACTGAGATTTATACATAAGAATATATGTAAGAGAAGCCAAGAAGACTGAAAATACTACATTCATACCTGCTCTAGACTCCCTGAGGAAGGCAAGAAAGTGGCAATTTAAAATCTTGGAAAATCAAAGTTCACCAGCTGATAAGCTATCAAACCTTGTATTAATTTCTGACATTTAGGAGGATATAAAATATCACCTCAGTCACAGGGCTTAGCCAAAAAATAAGTGATTTCACCAGCCTGGAATCCACATGGAAATCTATGAAAACTGTGTGAGGGTGGGCAGGGGGAAGGTTTTTTTCATGCTGAAACCATCTGTTACTTCTTTTTCAGAGGAGGCCACTTTGAAATAATAAGTATTAACTATGCAACTAAGTATGAGTGTGTGCATGTGTGTGTGTAAAATTCTAGGTCAACGCTATCTTAACTATTACACTGCACATAATGGTATGAGAATTTATCAAATCATTTTACTTTCTAAATGAGGGCCCTTGTCTTCTTTTCACCTTTAAAGATAAAAAGTCCAGTTGGCCAACCAGGGTTACTTATTTAACAAATATTTACTGAATGCTTGTCATGTGCCAGACAAGGTCCCTGGCTGTGGGGATGTAGTCACGAACAAACCAGACCACACTCCCCACCCTCTCAGAGCTCATATTCCAATAAACCTGAGACACAAATAACGTTCTAGAGTAAGTTAGAATATTAATACTATGAAGAAATTTAAAATGGGAGTGGTAATGGAATCTTAAATAAGATAAAGGGGAAGACCATTCTGAGCGAGTTTGCATACAATTTGAATAAAGGTCTGAAGGAGATGAGAGGGCCTGGCATACATATATCAGGAGTAATAGCATTCCAAGGAGAAAGAACAGCTGGTTCAAGGGCTGTGAGGCAGGAGTGTGCTTAGAATGTTCAATGAACAACAAGGAAGTGGGTGTAGTAGGAACATAGCAAGTGTGCGGACTGTATCAGTTTCCTGTGGCTGCTGTAATAAACCTGTCGCTTAAAACATCAGAGACTGATTCTCTCTCAGGTTTGAAGGATAGAAGCTTGAAATCAGAGTGAAAGCAGGGCTGTACTCCCTCTGGAAGCTCTAGCGGGGAATCTGTTCATTGCTTTTGCTAGCTTCTGGTAGCTGCTAGCATTCCTTGACCTGTAGCCCAATCCCTCCAATCTCCACTTCCCCAATCACATTGCCTCCCCCTCTTCTCTGTGTAATCCCCCTCTGCCTCACTGTTATGAAAATACATGACATTAGATTTAGGGTTTACCCAGGTAATCTAGGACGATCTCCTCATCTCAAGATCTTCAACTTAATTATATTTGCCAAGACCCTTTTCCATGTAAGGTAACATTCACAGGTTCCAAGGATTAAGACATGGACTCTGTTTGGGAGTCACCATTCAACCCACTGTAGGGATGACAGTAAATGAAATGAGAAGGAATAATGATCGGTGGTGAGGGACAGATGGAGTTCATGTAGGAACCCTGTAGATCATTGTGATAACTTTGCCTTTAGTTTTAGGAAAATAGCAAGTCATTATGGAAATAAAAGCAGAAAACTGACATACATTCAACCTGTTTAATAGGATCACTATGGCTGCTGTAATCCCAAAAATCCCAGTAGCATTCAACCCTTAGATTGGAATTTTTCATCTTAAGAGTATGCCAGATTTAGATGAGAATTGGAAAAGGAGACGAGAAGAACCCCGGCGAATAGTAGGCCTTCAGAAAATACTTGTCGAATAAATATATGAAGGTTCCTTTACCTAATTACCCTTTTTTGAAGGCAAATTAAATTTATCCCATAAATATTTATCAAATATCTACTATATTCAAGATTCCATTCCTAAGAATTAAAGAAACTGACAAGTGACATACTGCTATCTAAGATGGTATTGAATGACAAACCACTTTTTTCTTCTGGATTTATGTCATTAATTCACTTGCATAAACAGTGATTGAAGAATCTCAGCTCGGTGGGGGTGAAGACATGCTGCAGTTATATTCTTTGCTATGATTTTTCCAGTCATGCCGTGTCCCTTAATGACGTATAAGGCAGAATCTCTAACTTTGCATTCACTTTTCATCATTAAAAATATCTCCAGAAACAGAAAATCTGAACAGACCTATTACTAGTAAAGAGATTGAATTAGTAATTAAAAACCTCTTTACAAACAAAAGTCCAGGACCAGAAGACTTTACTGGTGAATTCTACTAAATGTTTAAAGAGAAATTAATGCCAATCCTTCTCAAACTCTTATAAAATATGGAAGAGGAAGGAACATGTCCAAACTTATTTTATAAGGCGGCACTACCCTGATAGCAAAACTAGACAAGGATACCAGAAGATAAGAAAATTACAGGCTGATATCCCTGGTGAACATAGATGCAAAAATCCTCCACAAAATATTATCAAACTGAATTCAATAATAAATTAAAAAGATCACACACCAAGATCAAGTTGAATTTATTCCAGAGATGCGAGGATAGTTCAACATCTGCAAATCAGTGTGCTATACCACATTAACCAAATGCAGGATAAAAATCATATGTACATCTTCAATAGATGTAAAAAAAAAGCATTTGACAAAAATCAACATCTATTCATGATAAAAATTCTCAATAAAGGAGGTATAAAGGGAATGTGCTTCAACATAATAAAGGCCATAAATGACAAGCTCACAGCTAGCATCATGCTCAACAGTGAAAAACTATAAGCTTTTCCTCTAAGATCAGGAACAAGACGGTGATGCTCACTCTTGCCACTTTTATTCAACATAGTATTGGAAGTCCAAGCCAGAGGAATTAGGCAAATCATCATCATCATCATCATCATCATCATCATCCCCACTATACAAATTAGAAAGGAAAAAGTAAAACTGTCACTATTTGCAGATGACATGATACTACATATAGAAAACCCTGAAGAGTCCACCAAAAAGAATTGCTAATAAATGAATTCAGTAGAGTTGCAGAATATAAAATCTTAACAAGGAGGTAAAAGATCTGTCCTCAGAAAATTATAAATTATTGAAAAAAGAAACTGAAGAAGATACAAATAAATGGAAACATATACCGCGCTCATGGATACGAAGAATCAACATTGTTAAAATGGCCATACTACCCAAAACAATCTATAAATTCAATGCAATCCCTATCAAAATACCAGTGGCATTTTTCAGGGAACTAGAACAAATAATCCTAAAACTTATATGGAACCATAAAAGACCTCAAATAGCCATGGTAATCTTGAGAAAGAAAAGTAAAGTTGGATGTATCACACTGCCTGATATCAAATCATACTACAAGACTACAGTAATCAAAACAGCATGGTACTGGCATAAAAACAGACATATAGATCAATGGAACAGAATAGAGAGCCTGGAAATAAATCCACACCTATGTGTTCACTTAATATATGACAAAGGAGGCAAGAGTATACAATGGGGTAAAGACAGTCTCTTCAATAAATGGTGCTGGGAAATTGGACATAGACATGCCAAAAAGAAAAGAAAAGAAAAAGAACAAAGAAAAAAAGAAATTGGACCACCTTCTTACACTGCATACAAGAATAGACTCAAAATGGATTAAAGATTTAATGTAAGACTCAAAACCATAAAATTTCTAGAAGAAAACATAGGCAGTATACTCTCTGATATTGCTATTAATAATTATTTCCTGCTATATCTCCTTGAACAAGAGAAACAAAAGAAAAAATAAACAAATGGGACTATATCAAACTAAAAAGTTTTGCACAGCAAAGGAAACCATCAATAAACGAAAAGACAACCCACTGAATGGGAGAAGATATTTGCCAATGATACATCTGACAAGGGGTTAATATCCAAAATTTATAAAGAACTCATACAACTCAATACCAAAATAACAAACGATCCAATTAAAAATGGGTAGAAGACCTGAACAGATATTTCTCCAAGGAGGAAAAACAAATGGCCAACAGACATATGGAAAGATGCTCAACATCACTAGTCATCAGAGAAATGCAAATTAAAACCACAATAAGTTATCACCTCACACCTCAGAATGGCTATCATCAGTAAATCAAAGCACAACAAATGTTGACGAGAATGTGGAGAAAAGGGAAACTTCATACACTGGTGGTGAGACTGCAAATTGGTACAGCCACTATGGAAAACAGTCTGGAGTTTCCTCAAAAAATTTAAAAAAGAACTACCTTTTGACCCAGCAATTGCACTTCTGGGTGTTTATACAAAGAAAACCAAAACAATAGTTTGTAAAGATCTATGCACCCCTATGTTCACCGCTGTGCTATTCGTAATAGCCAAGATATGGAAGCAACCAAAGTGCCCATCGATAGATGATAGGATAAAAAAGTTATGGTACACATATACAATGGAATATTACTCAGCTATTAAAAAAATAAATCTTATCATTTGCAACAACATGGATGAACCTAGAGTGTATTATGCTGAGTGAAATAAGTCAGACAGAGAAAGATAAATACCACTTATATGCAGAATCTAAGGAACAAAAAAAAATAACAAACTAGATGAAAACAGACTCACAGATATAGAGAACTGGTGATTGCCAGAGGCGAGAGGGTTGGGAGGCTGGATGAAAAAGGTAAAGAGATGAAGAAGTACAAATTAGTAGTTACAAAACAGTCATGGGGATTTAGAGTGTAAAAGTTAGAAAAAAAGAAAATGCTGGATTATTTAACAAATAGTTTAGGGGCAATTATTAAAAGAATTAAAAAAATAAAAGGCATCCAAATTAAAAAGGAAAAAGTAAAACTGCCACTATTTATGGATGACATACTACATATAGAAAACCCTGAAGAGTTCACAAAATAATCTGTTAACTGATAAATGAATTCAGTAAAGTTGCAGAATACAAAATCAATATACGTGTCTGTTGTATTTCTATTCACTAATAATGAACTATCAGAAAGAGAAGTTAAGAAAGCAATCCCATTTATAATTGCATCAAAAAGAGTAAAATATTTAAGAATAAATTTAACCAAGGAGGCAAAAGACCTATACACTAAAACTATAAGACACTGATGAAAGAAGTTAAAGACAGAAATAAATGGAAAGATATTTTGTGCTTATGGATTAGAAGAATACTGTTAAAATGTCCATATTATCCAAAGCAATCTACGGATTCAATGCAATCCTTATGCATTGAAATTCCAATGGGATTTTTCACAGAAAGAGAACAAACAATCCTAAAATCTGTATAGAACTACAAAATATCCTAAATATCCAAAGCAATCTTGAGAAAGAAGAATAAAGCTGGAGGCATCATGCTCTCCGATTTTAAACTATATTACAAAGTTATAGTAAGCAAGACAGTATTGTATTGGCATAAAAATAGACACATAGATCAGTAGGACAGAGTAGTGAGCCCAGAAATAACCCCACACATACATCGTTAATTTATGACAAAGGAGCCAAGAATATACAATGGGGAATGTACAGTCTCTTCAATAAATGGTGTAGGGAAAACTGAACAGCGACATGTAAAATAATAAAACTGGACCATTATCTTACACCATACACAAAGATTAACTCAAAATGCATTAAAGACTTGAATGTAAGACCTGAAATCATAAAATCCCTAGAAGAAAACATAGAAAGTAAGTTCCTTGATATTAGCCTTGGTGATGATTTTTTGGACTTGACACCAAAAGCAAAGGCAAAAAAGCACAAATAAACAAATGAGACTACATCAAACTAAAAAGTTTCTATACTGCAAAGAAAAGCATCAACAAAATGAAAAGACAACTAACTGAATAGGAGAATATATTTGTAAAGTGTTAATACGTAAAATATTTAAAGAACTCATACAACTCAACAGCAAAATAAACCACAATATGACTGAAAAATGGTTGAAGGATCTGATAAGACATTTTTCCAAAGAAGACATACAGATGAACAACAGCACATAAAAAGATGCTCAACATCATAAATCATGAGTAAAATGAAAATCAAAATCACACATCTGTTAAAAATGGATATTGTCAAATAGATAAGAAATGAAGGTTGATAATGATGTGGAGAAAAGGGGTGTAGTCACTACGGAAAAGAGTATGGAAGATCCCTCCAAAATTACAAATAGAACTGCCATGTGATCCAGCAATTCTACTTTGGAGTATTTCCCAAAGAAAATGAAAACACTAACTCAAAAGACATATGCACCTCCATAGTCACTGCAGCATTATTTACAATAGCCAAGATATGAAAACAACCTAAATGTCCACTGATGGATGAATAAAGAAAATATAATACATATATACATACATGAAATATTATTCGACCCTAAAAAGAATGAAATCTTGCCATTTGTGACAACACGGATGTACCTTGAGGGCATTAGGCTAAGTGAAACAAGTCAAACAGAAATTAAATACCATATGATCTCTCATTTGGACTCTAAAAAAGAAAAAGAAAAAAAAAAAAAAAGAAGCAGCTCATGGATACAGAGAAAAGAATGATAGTTGCCAGAAGCCCGGGTGGAGAGGATGTAAGAAATGGGTAAAGGGAGTCAAAAGGTAAAAACTTCCAGTTATAAAATAAGTATTTCATGGTGATGTAATGTACAGCATAAAGCTAATAATACTTTATTGAATATTTTAAAGTTGCTAACAGAGTAAATCTTACAAGTTTTCACCAGAAGAAAAAATTCTATAATTATGTATGGTGACAGATGTTAACTACACTTACTGTGGTACTCATTTTGAAACATTCACAATTATTGAATCATGATATACCTAAAGCTAATATAATGTTGTATGTCAATTATACCTTAATAAAAAAAAATTTTTTAAGTTCATCCAATTTAACAGTCAGGTCTCAGATTAAAATTTCATGTCTCTCTAGCATAGGGTTAAGATGTAGCCTTGACTATTTAGACTCTCTACCAACTTCTTCCCTATCCTGAGGCTGAGCCACTCTGGTGTCAGAGTGGTCTTAGCTAACTGGTTGTCAGCAGATGAAAAGCACGTGTCCCAGGTCTAGCTCCAGTTCCATCAGCTGGGATCCTCTGCAGATATGGTGGCATCTGCATAGTTTGGAGTTGATAGGTATTCTGTTTCTAGGAAAGTATCCAAGCTTCACCCTCACTCTGTTTCTGAGGACTCATTCACAAAAGGATAGTCATGTCTCCCTTCATAACTCTGCAAGTGGTCCATGACCCAAGCCCCCTTCTAAATAGACCATTGCCTAAGTTGAAACCATGTCTACCTGAGCAGCCTTGTGGGACCTGACTGCTACTCTGACATTCATGGTCCTTTACGGGAACCAGGGGACCTGATGGGGTCCTTGTGTGTTTCTTCCAAGGGCTACATAAAGTTAGGATGGGGTAGAAACTTTGTTCCCATTTTTTTCCCTAGAAACATGACTCCTCTGTCCCTTCTTGCCTTGTTACTAGAGTGCCTCGATAAGCCTCTCCCGTCGCACCCTGCAAACAAATATATGTAAATGAGAAGCAAGCACTAGTCTGTGCTCATTGCAATTCAAAACTCTAAAGAGTAAATGGGAAGCTCTCTTAAGGTGCTTGTACTGTACTGCACTCCCCTCAGATAGCAGTGCCTGTATAGCCTGCAGGTTCCACAGCTCAGCCAGCATTAAGTCAGGGAACGAGATGCCAGCATGCTTTTGTTGAAAGCCTCTCCGCATTCCTCATTCCAACTGTCTATCTTCCCCTCGCCAACTCTGCCCTTACGTATTTGGGAGCATGGAGGTGTGGTTCAATGTGATGTGTCTGGTTCTGCTGCTGCTTCTTAGTTGAATGAGTGTGGGTGTCTCTCACACATGGGTATTTCTCCAGAAATGTTGTCATCTTTTCTGTTTAAACTCTAGTTGTTCATGTTCCAGAGCAACATGAAAAGTCCCACTGAATGTCTGTTTCACTCCTGAATTTCAATTACATTATTTCAGATATAGCTCCAAGAGAAAAAGTTTCTATGGCTTCATTAGGTCCTTAAACAGAATAGAAAATACTAACTAGTATTCTAGGTGTCTGCATGAGAAACACTCCAAAGATTTTAATGTTAATTTCTGCTGATTTATTATATCCTGACATATCTTATTTAACAACTTTTAAAATAATCACTTTGGTGAATGGAAGGGGATCATGGTTTATCGTTAAATATTACCACTCAACAGGTAATTATTAGTTCCAACAAATCTCTTGAACTGGAAATAAATCTTGAAGATGAAAACAGTTCTTCATAACTATAGCCATTTCAAAACCTATTAGAAAAGAGAAAACTTAGAGAGCCAGATGAATTTCCTCCTGGAGTCATTTGACCGTGGAGTGAACAACGCTGGTAGCCAAAGTGATCTGCCTGGCCCCACATTCACGGCATCAGAGAGTCAGGTGAAGTCTTACAGACTTTTGGAAGTTACCAGGGCTGATCCTATTCTTAAACGATAATGATGATTATGACAAAACAACAAACTCACCAAAATTTCAATGTAAAATATGAATGGCAGTGTATAGATTTACATCAAATAACACTGGAAAGTAGGAGTAATGGAGAAGGTTTAAGTAAGCCCCTAGGAGAAATATAACTCCTCGGAACACCTATCCAATGACACAAAAAAGTTTGCTGCACATGGGATGGCAACTACAGGGGTAGAAAGAACAATGGAAGAAGATCAAGAGTTTTGAGTCAGTCAAGTCTTGACTCCGATGAAATAGGGCCACCATTGGCCTGAGATTCAGCTTTCCCATTTCAACTGCTCATTGGTTAGCAAAGACAAAATGACTCTAGCAATGCACTGTTCGTTGAAAACTTAGCAATTTAATTTTCTAAAATAGTTTAACAAAAGATATTAATAGGTTGAATGTGTACATATCAACTTTTCACCACCAGCCCTCCCTGCAATACATGGAAAAAAACAGACAGAAAACACTGCCTCAGTTTCTCCCTGCTACAGCTAAGCTTTCTCCTAAACGGTGTTAGGCAGCTACCAGATTATTGTGAGGAAGATGACCATTTGAAACAAAGGAAGAATTCTATTGTTTTTAATTCATTGATGAATCTACTGTCCTGCTAGACTCAATGATGTTGAAGAACAAATACCAGATTTGAGCCCAAGGATTTAATGGCGGCTTCCTCCTATTAGTCTTCACCTCTCTAAAACCAGAGCTATTACTGAGACTGTATTCACTGCCATGTCTATTTCTGTTATTAAAATATTGAAGTACTTCTGTACTTACTGCCCCCTGAATGCCGCTCACTCCTCTCTGCCTCCTTGTCTGGGACTCTCTAGACCTCCCCACAATGTAGAAATGAACAAGTCTATGTTTGGCACAGCAGAGAGCGTCCAGGAACTACCCAAACATTGGTCAGTACTGGAGTCATACTAATTGTTACATGTAAAAATAACTCCTCTGGTTAAGACATACCTACCCACATCTTGACCCCAACTGTGGGTGAATCTAAGTCAAACCAAGATTCCTGAAGCATATTTAAAGCCTGAAGCAGAAATCTCAGGAAAACAATTTCATAAAACTAGTTCAGATATCTAGTATTGTAGAGGATTCTCAGGATAAGGCCAATTTAGGATTTGTGCCCAAGAGCTATTTGCAAATTTATAGTAGTTATTTTTCAGTCAATCAGTTTAAGAAAGAAAATGGGAACTAAGTAAATAAATTTGAACATTCATTTACAATAAATATAAATTAATGATGCTAATTCTAAGACTTGAACATATATACAAATTATGTACATATAATAAATAAGGAATATACATGAGGCTGTATTAGTAAAGGAAAGCCCTCTTGACTTATTGTGCTGCAGAAAATCCATGTATATTCATTCATTCAACAGATTTTAACAGTTTTGATATGTGGATGAAAATATAGGATACACATTAACTGCCTACTGATGTTCGAACAAATCTATTTTCATTCCAAATGGAAATTAGGATATATCTTGCACTATTCGAGCTAATTACATGACATTTCTTTGAATAATGATGTATTATTCCATTCGTTACTTCTAATTATGTTCCGTTACAAGTGCAAGGCTGGCAACACCATGACCAGCCTCTTCCTATTCCTCACAATCTGATGACTTTCATGGAAAGCAGGTCAAAAATATGCCAAGAATATAATGAACAGAGTTCAGTAATTGCTAGCCATGACAGTTTAAAATTACCCGAGTAAAATTTCACATAGAAATAAACAGAAATGGGGAATGGTTTTCCATGTTACAGGATATTCATTTTTTTGCAATTAACTTGAGAAACATTCAAAATGTTATTTTAATACACATAATTATCATCCTACTATTTGCTAGAACTGGAGAAGTACTCCTAATATTTTTCTCCTCCATCCCCACATTCACACACATCTTAACAAAATTATATTCTGTATATATTGTGTCAGAGTATCTTTTTTTTTTGGTTGTGAAAGTGATTCTATAGGTTTGGTGCAATTCTGTGAGAATGAGGGTACCTCCTAAAAGCTCTGGTCAAAAAGCCAGTTGGATTTTCCTCCCCTAATACACAATCAGGGTCAGGCCAGCCCATCTCAGCCCATTCACAACAGAGCCTGAAGCTAGAAAGTAAATCTTATTATGGAGAAGAGGTCAAGGTCAAGGAAAAACAGTCAAAACTAAGTAATAAGGCAAAAGAGCCAAGTGAACCACAAGGTCATCACATGCATATCCACGCAGGCCAGCAGGCAGCAAGGAACCAGGCAGAAACAGCAGCTAGCAGGAAGCAGCCTAAATGAGGTCTAGAGACCAATATGTACATGCTTCAGGCAAACTGTTTCATGGGTAAGTTACCTTTATTTGAAGAGGCCAGGGTAAAGTGTATAAAATCCACACGTTTTTCTCCATCTAGTTTCAAATGTTCCTTGCACACATATTCCTTCACTGTCAGGTGCCAACAATCCATCATTCTGTCTATAATAAAATAAGGTGTCTGTCTCAGCTCCAGGATCAAAAAATAAAGTTGGGAGGTAGAGCCTGGCAAGGAGGGCTCCTCTCTCTCTCTGGTCCCCATGACAGTACCTGCCCGCTGACCCTGCATGCAGCCTCAAAACCCTCCTCAACATTGTGCACTCACTACCAAATGAAGAGTTGAGGTTTGAGATAAAACATATTTCATCTCTCTGACAATTCCTCAGATGACAAGAGGGATGACAGTCACACAAGGCTTGTCTTGCAATGGGTTTGGCAGGATCTTCTGTGGCAGGTTCTAGACACTGAAAAAAGATATCAACTTAGAGATAAAAGCATCTAAGAGCTCCCTTTGTTCCTACTGGCCGACACCATCAAAAACTGGTTCTAGCTGGTAGCAACGTACTCTTAACCAAAAGGTAGGTGCATATTATATGGAAAACTTTCCCACAGAAACAAGGTAAAGAACACTGTGAACAATCGCTGCTACATGCAGGTCTTTTGAATACAATAATCTGCCAAATTAAGTCAAGAAAAATAAGGCCATAAGAAAACCAACTTGCTGGCACCATTATAGCTCAGGACAAAGGACAGCACGATCATCTTTGAACACCTCTCCAAGAGTATTTTAAGCTAGCTAATACACAACAGGCATGCACAGGGTGAAAAATAAGACATATGCACAGGGAAATTTTAAGAGCAAAAAAATCTATCTTTAGGAATAAAGATATTAAAATAGTGCTTGTGATCATTTTATTTGCACAAGGAAGGCTTAAAAAGAAACTCTTTTGAGAAATGAAAGATCATCAAATCCCTAATAACTGCAGTTTCCTGAACAATTAAAGAAATTCACAAGATTACGACCTACTCAGGAAATGACGAATATTTTTGATTTTTATGGAAGGATTAAAAGGGCACTTTTATCTATAGCATCTTATAGCATATAGTGCTTCCATAAGAAGCCTGTTAAGTAATTAAGCTATTTTTATTCTTTGTTCATTTATTTCAAGAGTACTCGACACGGCAGTGGTCTGGAATAAAAGAAAACATTGCTCATTTGGATAGGTAAAGTTTTGTTCTAAAAGGCATTTACCAGAGTTTTCTTTTTTTATCTATTGAAGTTGGACTTTAGAGAACAATTTCCATTGTACCAAACTTATTTCTAATACATCAGCAGAAATGTCCTTTAAGTTACCTAGTCTAATTCTTCACAAACACACTTTGTAAGGCTGCCCTCAATGCATCATCCTAACATTGTTTGGCCCTGATAACATTCTGTGTGCAATGCTCCTGTTTGGAAAAATCTGCTCTTTTTAATAACTGATTCAATAAACTATTGACAAATGATTTGTATAATATAGTATGGCCAGCAAGCAAGGTTTGTCTCTGTCAGTACACACCACATTCAACCTGTCCACAAATGTTGCCACGTTCCCTTTATGTTAGAGCTCCTTACGCCATCCTGACTAGCAACCGAAAGATCAATACACTGTCTGCTGAAAACAACAGGACATAACAAATGAATAATTTTATTTACAATAAAAGCCCCAGTCCCCAAATGGATTCCACTGATGTTCAAATTCATTTTTCATGCTCAACTCAAGATGAGAGGTAGACACAGCACAACGCAAAGGGAGAGAATGGGGAGAAGTATTAACCGTAGTGGTTCAAATTTATTTAAGCTGTGAACAATAGCTGGGCTGTGGGCTGTGCTGAAGTACTTGAATAAAATGTTCACTGCAGAATTCTAAAGATGCAATCTCCAAAATGTTTCTGTTTTCTTAAGACATTCTAAAAACCATTTTCCAGTAACAAAAAATTAATGGAGTAACAGCATTTTGACATATTCTTCTAGAGTGTTGTACCAGGGAGGTCGAAGCCTATTCGACGGACTTTGAACACTGCAATGAACAGAAGTGTTTGCTTTAGGGGGGACAAGGAAGGCGTGGAGCTGCTGTTTTGAGAATGAAGTAAATAGTTTTGCTTTAAAAATATATCTTCAGCTCCTGATCTGATAGTTCTTTTCTTCCTCTGAAAGTTACGAAAAAATCAGTGAACGAAGTCATAAGAAAAAAAAGGTTGAGGGTGGGGGAGCAAAATGTTAGAGACGACACAGTTCAAAGATGACATTTACAAGTCTCATGAATGCACATTCCCCAAAGGCCACCTGAATACTTTTTAAAAGGAAATGATCAAAAATACAAAATAAAAATTTCTACTTCACATAAAAATGACAATATACTGTCCTTAACATAAAGACTTGTCCACTAATGGATTAACATGGAAAAAAAAAAAAAAACACCTCAAAAACAGAAAAGAATTTTCTCCCATTTGCCATCAATTCGTTCACTATTTTACACTTAGCTTGGTACACTTACAACACAGAAATATAAACAGAATTGTAACAGATAAATCATGAAGGGAAAATTGGAAAAATACGGCTTGAATATGACACTAAAATATCTGGAATAAAATGGTTTTAAGACTTGCCTTCATCCATGGGAATACTGAAAAAGGCAAGATTTCAGCAAACCCTATTGTCCCATTTCATTAATTGCAAAGATCCATGTGCTCCTGTTTACAGTTTCACTTAAAATTTAGTCAACAAAGTTCTTTTGGATGCTAAGTTAAAAAAGATATGTAAGAGCAGGCTCTTCCCACCCCTTCCCAGGAACTAATGACTCAGGGCAGAGACAAACAGGAATGCTCATAGTTGTGAAATGAAACAGACTGGGATAAATGTTTGGCATGGTGCCTGGAACAGAGTAGGAGCTCAGTAATAAACTGCTGAATGCGTCAACATGTGACTAATGAACCAAGTGTCACAAAAAGGACAGGATAGTTTTTTCCTAAAAAGGTGGGACAGATATCAAAGCACTTTAGATGAAATGACAAGGATGAGAAGCATCACAAGGTGAAGAGAGTCAAAGGGGAAAGCGTGATGATGTAAACACATCATCTGTTTAGGAAAGCACTGGAAAGTGCTAAGCAGTTTGGACTGTATTCTCAAAAAAATAAAAAAGAGAAGAAGAAGAAGATTCATTTGTTTCATTAATTGTTTGTAAGCAAGGGAATAAGAGAGGGAGATGTTGGAAATTGTGGATTAGAATGAAGTGGAGGCTGGATTGGAGAAGTCCAGACAGAGGGAGGGTGCAAAAAAGCTAGATGATCTACCCAAGGGGCTAAATGAGGGCAGACCAAATAGAACTCCAGTGAAAGAGAAAAGCCATTTGAAGACATCTCACCATTTATTTTATGAAATGTTAGTGGGCAGAGCTGTCCACAGCTTCAATTCCCAAATCACCAGACAAAAGATATCCCCGTCTTCAAGCAAATAACTTATTAAGATTCTTCTCACAGTTGTCACTTAACAGAGTTTACAAAGGTAAAAAAAATAAAATAAAAAGTTACAAAATCATCATATAAAAAGGATCATCTGAATACATTATCGATATCACTTTAAACACAGTAGATGTGAAATAGCCTGACAGAGAGTCCCAATTACAAAAATGTTCCAGTTCTCTCTGTTCTCATCCTTGGAAAGGGCCGGATCCCTCTTGCTCCATTCCAAACAAATGAAGATTTGATAATTTTAATACATGGTTCCCCATGTCCTTGGCATACACTCAGATATGATAACTGACCAGAACTTATTTCCAAAATGGTAATTCCAGTGCCATCTGGAAGAAAACTAATCATCATTCACTAGTTGCTCACTATTCATTGCCCTAGAAGCACGTAGCTCATTTTCTTGAATTCAAAAACATATAGGACCTAGGTCTTACACACCACACTTTCAGAGTTGGTTAAAAACACCATGAAAAAATCAAGATATAAGTGAAAATTCACAAAGCAAAGTTCATTCCATTATTAACCATTAAAAAAAAAAAAACACTGCAATTCTACAACTTCACATTTTCTCAGTCCAAGATTCGTTCATCTAAATTCACATTTTCAACCCAGGTTCACTCATTTCTTTGATAGAAGTCAGTGAAAGCTGGCACTCAAAGAGAGGTGGCATTTAAACCATGCTCTTTTGAAACTGGAATTCTAAGACATTTTACTTAAAAAAATTCCTCAAAAGAAAAAGACAATCACAAACTTGCAGTAAAATCAAATGAAAAAAAAAAATGCTTCTGTTATTTCAAGAACTTCAGGTCTTTGAGAACTCAATATAAAATTGGTATGGAAATGAAAATTTTTTGTTGTATAGGACCTTTCTAAATCATTCTAGTGTTTTTTTTTTGTTTTTTTTTTTTGTTTTTTTACTTAAATAAATAAAATAATGAGATTTTCTAATATTGAGTATTTATAATTTAGGCTATTTTTATAAATTTAAAAAAAAATTACCAAAAAACTTATATAATATTATTTACTAGTTTATTGCTGTGATCATTAGTTTTACAAATTTACAAAATTAACTTAGAATTTGGATTCAAGGAATTGAGTCCATTATAAAATCACAATTATATTCTGATGCATATTTTCTTGTTTATATTTTTTCAATGTGACATGGTTTCATGGCCAAGAAAGATTATTTATAAAATTCTCAAGTATTTTGAAAATTCCCACTGGAAAAAATGTAACTTATTCTAAAAAAAAAATCAACATATTTGTAGATTTAGAATTACTCGAAATTTATTTCAAAGTAAAATTATGTCTCAGTGTGGAAAATGCTTATCTTAAAATATGAAATTTTATGCTTTGTTGCACTCTGCATAGTAAATTAAGTTAGAGGAAAGAGAAAAAAGATTCTAAAAAGTCAGTACGAAAGTCATATGCACACAGTCATGAGTGATACTTTCAACAACTCAAATGCTCCAGAGCATTTCACCAATTCCTACTACTCCCACTGCAAAGAATAAAGCTCCTGCTGAAGTCCAATAGGAGAGACTACAACTCAACAGTCAGAGGGAAATAAAGCAACTCTACCACCACTGACACTGGACAATGATCTAGAAGCTGGTATATTTTTCAAGAGAAAATGCTAACCCAAATCCTAAGATGAAAAAAAATACTTTTAGTATATTTAATTAAAACTCCTAACTTAAATGATCTGCAAGAGGTAAAGAAACCAGAATCTCAAATCTTCGTGTAATACTTTATTTCCATGTCATAAAAGTGCCACCCCAGTCTCTATCTTACTATTAAAATTCACAACTGATAACTGAAAACAAAGTGCCCATGATATTTATGGGGACCATTTTAGAAGCACCTGTTTATTTACACAGCTACCATAATGAGAAGGTCAAACAAAAACTCACCTCTGAAGCCACAGTTGCTAAGCAACTCTTTTCAGAAGTTCTGCAACACTGATCAAGCATATTACTGGTGCCGCCAAACAGATTCAGAATAAATGTAACATCTTACCTGGTTTCTCCAAAGAGGGAGGGAGGTGGATTCCGATTTTACCTTTTTGGACAGACATTGGAGGCCAATCCTGTATCCATCTGGTCTATTAGGTTCAGAGGCTTTTTATTTTTCCATTTTAAGAAAAAGAAAAGGATACGTCCTGGTACCACAGGTTTCCTGTTCACGAAGGCAAAGGACAGTTCTGTTTTGAGAAATACCACAGAGGGCTTGATGAGATGTTGGCCGAATCTGAAAGACATTTCTTCACAGTTGAAGTCTGAAAAAGAAGATGATTTAAGAAATGGGCATTTATAAAATTCAGTGAGAAACTCAGATCATATACCACTTTAAGGAAAGCAAATTACATTACTACAGATTCTTAGATGAGAAGAAGATATCATTTAAGCTGTTCCCCATTTAAGGTCCACTAAGGTGTATTCTGGGTAACTCCTCCTAAAATACTCCACTCTCTCTACCAAGGTTGCCTTGACTGGAGTTAGTGTTTTCAAACAGAAGCATCCCATGGACAACAAAAACAGTCTTAAATCCCTCTGCACTTCAGGTTGCCACCTTAACCAAAATCTACTAGGTACTGTCTGTCAGGTACTTTATTTTTTTCCCCATCCATTTCATCATTTTTGCAAGGCTGAAAATTTTCATTATTAAGCATTAACTCTAAACCATCTAATTCTTAATGCTTTTCTCAAATGATTTTAACTTTGTTTATATAAAAGCAATTTAGAAAAAGTACAAACACTGTTTGAACTTGCCTACAACTACAGAAATATATGAGCATTCCCAGAGAAATATTATAGTAAAATTTCTAAAATTAAAGAGAGAAGAAATGAGAAAAGAAGCAAAATCTAGTTCAAGATGAAAACAATTCCTAGTTGACATAGAGTCAGGATGCAGCAAAGTAGGTGTTTCATATCCTCTTTTTGCGGGCAAAGCTGTAGCGGGGTGGGTGGGGGGAGGTGAAGAAAGATTTGGCACTTGGCATCTAAGGTATCAAGAAATGATTTTCTGTCAGTTAGATGGCTATAAATGACAAAGTTACTTCCTGAATGACTAAGACACAGCCTCCTTGGGAAACCACTTCATTTTTCTAATTCAGCAATGACACTATTACAAAATTGATGGAAATAATCAACCCATGAGAAAACAGGAAACGGGATTACAAAAAAAGATGTCAGAAAATAGTTGATTGTTTTATAAAACATATCAATAAATGTGTTTAATGATTCTAATGTTTTCAATGACCCAAAAGATACAGTATGCAAGTGTCATCCACTATAATGTTCTCAGTGACCCAAAATCTATAGTATGCAAGTGGCATTCACTACAGAAGGACCTGCAGAGCCAGAACTTAACACATCTCAGGTACAAAGAAACAAAATGGAAAGTTTGCCTTGTATCTCATATAAGTACTAGTTTCTAGATCATTTATAAGTATGTCATAAAAAAAAAAAAGGGTATTGAGTAAGAATGCTGAAAATCATCTAACCTAGTGGTTTTCAAGGTGTTTCCCTGGACCCACAGCATCCGCATCAACTGGGAACTTATTAGAAATGCAAATTATCAAGTCCTACTTCAGACCTACCAAACAAGAAACTCTGGGAGAAGGGCCCAGCAATCTGTGCTTTCATGAGCTATGCAGATGTTTTAGAACCGCTGACCAGATGCGACTATTCTCACAGTCCTTGGGTCCTTTCCTATTGAATCCTTGCCAACTAGCTGGCTAGCCCTATGCTTGAATATACCCAGAGATAGGAAGTTCACTATCCATTCCTTCTAAAACAAGAAACTCCAACAATTACATAGTTGCCCTTCATATCAAGTCCATCTATTTGTCACGGAGTTATGCCATCGGGCTAAATGAAACAAGTATCATACAAGTGGCAGAGCTTCAGATATTTGGAGTTAACCTTTAATCATTTTCCAGTTTTTCTGAAATAAACATGGCAATTCATTTTATTCATTCTAAAAATCGTTCCCCAAATCAAGCATGGATTCAAGTCCCCTGCAGCATCCACTTTCTGTAGTCTGGCCACATCACCCTGATTTTTCTTTGGATAATACTCCCTCATATTCTATATGTGTAGCTATTCCTACTGCCTGGTTCTAGGGATGGGAAAGCGACATGGACATTCTTAGTCCTCTGGCATATGATTGGTCCAGGAGTGGACAAAGGACAAAATATAAGCTAGTCAAAGAAAAAATATCCATGAGAGGAAAACTGCCAAGTTGCCAAACTGGTAGCACACAAACCTGAAACAGCTAGAGGTTACATTAAAAAGTCTACCTGGTATCAGAGCCAACACTGAGGGCAGCAGAGCCAAGAGAGAGAGAGACCGATACCTGTTGACATTGTTTGAACATCAGGCTCTAATAATGTTGGAAGGAGTATTGTTCCTGGAGCTTGCTTCCTCTTAAGGATAATTGTACAGAACTGACTTAAACATGGGCTCTGGTTGATTAGCCACTATTATGAATTCATGAAAGGCTCTTCTTTTGGTTTTCTTATTATCATCATTTGCCCTTCATCTCTTATACCCACACCCTATTCCTTCCCCTCCCAACACAGGGCTTCATTTTTCATGATTAATGTTGTATTTATAATCTTCACTGAATTTTTATAAATATGTGTCAAAGACATATCGGGATCTTGTATATGGTTTTTAACCGTAACTTTCTTTAAATCTCATTCTACCTTTTATCTCTCGACGTTGTTTTAGAGACTCATTCATTTTGCTATAGATTATAATTTACTCTTTCTTATTGCTTATTCCCTCTCACTGTATTCCACTGTAATTTTCCTTGTCCATTCTTATAGTGAAGAGCTAACTTGTCTCCAGCCCTTTACCACAAATAACACTGTGATGACCATCCATGCATATATTTTTCTGGATATCTATGCTAGAATCCCACTGCTGCGTTTTAGGTTATACACATAAATTTTGTAAAGCATATGCACCGGTTTGCATTCCCAAAATACACAATTTCTATTTCCCTACATCCTTGCCAACACTTGAGAGCATCTGATTTCCTAGCTTTTACTGATATGATAGGCAAAATGGAACCTCTTAATTTTAATTTGCTCATCACCAATGTGATGTGTGTGTGCATATATCGATACCCTTCAATGAATTGCCAGTGCATACTTTTTCCTTCTTTTGTAATTTTGCTTCTAGTTTCTGATTTTCCAGAGTCCCTTATGTATTCTAAATACTGATCCTAATCTATTAAACATAACAATTATATTTTTACTATCAGTTAGTTTTTCTATCATACCTTCCATTGAACAAAAAGCATTCATTTTAATGAATTCATCAGTTATCTTGTTACAGTTTATGCTCTGTGAATCTTATTTAACAAATCCTTCTCTACCATAAGGTTACAAAAATATATTCTTAAATTTTCATCTATTTTCACTCTTAACAGGTATTTCATCCACTCGGAGCTTTGTTTATTCTATGAAGTACAGGGATGATTTCTTTTTCCTCCTTTTGTGAACCAATTGTCCTAGCACCAATTGCTGGGAATGATCACACCAAGTTCCCATATATACATAGGAATGAGTCTGGACTTTACTATATTGATTCTATTTCAGATGCTGGAGAATAAGAAGCACCATTTTTTTCTCTAAAGGCCTAGACTCAGCAGGCCACATAGTCTGTTGTAGCTACTCAAATGTCACAGCAACATGAAAGCAGCCATAGACACCTATAAATGAATGGATGTGGCTGTATCCCAATAAAGATTTATTTATAAGTACATGTCATAGTCTGGATTTAGATTGTAGCCTATGTAGTTTGCTAACTCCCGATATACAATGTTAATACCTTGTAAAGAGAAGATCCTTCTTTAATTACTCTCCTATGTAAATTTTAGATTCAACTCTGCCCCTCCAAAAAAAATTCTTGTTCAGATGCTAATTGAAATTACATTGAATTTAAATTTTAATAGAGGAATTATGACATCTTCACAATATTCAACCAACCCATTTATGAATTCTCTGCATTGATATTCTATATACCTTAATAAAACTCTTATAATAGTTTTAAATTTCCCTTATGTTTAATAAATTCTTTCTTGGATAGCTTTTAGTTTAGTCATTATTATAAATGGTATCTTATTGTCATCGTAGTTTATAATTGGTACTTTTAATACAATGGAAAGCTATTGATTTTTATGTGTTGCTCTTACAAGCTGGTAACCAGTTGATCTCTTGTATTGCTGCTAATAGTTTCTGCTGATTCTCTTTGGTTTTCTATATATAGTTGACCCTTGAACAATGCAAAGGTTAGGGGTGCTGATCTTCATACAATCAAAAATAACATACAACTTAAGTTGGCCCTCCACATCTGCTTATCTCCAAACACAGGAGTACAGAGGGCCAACTGTATATTTATTGGAAAAAAAAATGTATCTATAAGTGGACCTGCACGGTTCAAACTATGCTGATGTTCAAAGGTCAACTGGACATGATTTTACTTAGAAATAACAGCGATTCTAGCTCTCTTTTCAATTCTTCTACTTTTGTTGTTTTGTCTTATTGCACTGGTCAGGGATCTCGTAAGGTTGAGTAGAAGTAACACAGGCATCCCTGTCTTGTTTCCAACCTTAAAAGGAATGAATTTAAAGCCTTGGTTTTTTTTTTTTTTAAGAACAATATCTGACACAGGTTTTTAGTAGAAAGCCTTTATCAACCTAAAAAAAAAAGTCCCCATTTCAAGTTTGCTAAGGTTTGGTTCCATTTAAAAAGAAAAACAATTATTAAATGCTTTTTCTTTATCATTGATCAATTTCTTGTTCTTTGCCATTAATGTTGTAAATTACAGTAATAGTTTTGTTTTTAAACCCTGAGAACATCCTTTCACTTTTATATTTAAACTTAGACATAATGTACTATTTTTTAATACACTGCTAGATTTGAATTCTTAGTGTTTTTCAGTATCATAAGTTTGCCAATATTTTTTCCCTTGGTTTTGGTTTTCAGAATCTAACTTAATAGGCTGGCTTTTATTCTTTGTTCTAGAAGTCGTTTTATAAACAAGGATTTTACTATCACTTGAGAGTTAAATAGAACTCACTTGTCAAGTTGTTTGGTCCTCTTTTTACACTGCAGGGAGAATTACATTTTGACAATCATTACAATTTATTTAATAGTTGCTGATTAAGTTTTTTTCTTGCATCAACTTTTTAGGCATAAATCCTTTTCACTTAAATTTTCATCTTTATTAATAAAAGTTCATATTCTTTTAACATTAAAAACATAAGCCATTATTTCTTTTATCTATTTTATATTTTATGTTGCTTTTGTTTATTAATGTATATATGTTTTTCTTCATCAGTCTTGACTATACAGGTTTTCAAAGATCTTTTTTTTTTTTTTGGTTCTTTGCTTTAATGATCTTTACTTCGTTGCTTATTTTCTGAACTATTTGTTTTCCTTATTTTTTTTTTCTTGGTTTTTTTTTTTTCAGGTTTACTATGTTGCAGTTTTTCTAATTGAGTCAAACATTAAGTTTATGGAGTTTCAGACTATTTTTCTCTTGAGTAACAAAAGTTATATATTGCCTTCAAAGTGTTCCATTAGTTATCGCTCTCAAATTTCGATCTATTGTGCTTTTATTATCACTCAACTTTAAAATTTTGCTATTCTTGTTATCATTTCCTATTTTACCTGAGGGTTATTTCATAGTACGTCTTTTCATTTTCAAATATATGGGATGTTTTGCTATCTTTCTGTTAGTGATGAATGATTCTAAAGCACTACAGTTAGAGAAAAGAACCTCTATAAAGTTGAGTTTTTAGAATCTGAGGCTTCCTTCCTGATCCATTAAAAGATGAAGCATGTGCTTAATCCACATGTGCCCCCAAATAAAATACATTCTGCATTTGTTGAAAAGTTCTCTATATATGGTAGATCAAATTCACTGTTATCCAAATCTTTCTCTTCTTACTTTTAGTATCATTGTTTCATTAGTTTCTGAAGACTGTTAGATTTCTAACTATAATTGCTTAATCAATGTGATGCCATAAATTATGCTTTCTATATTATTGCATGTGTATATGTTTTACTCCATGACCTATTGTTCCTTTTTCTTTTTGTCTGTATCTGACAAGTCTAACTTTTTACATCTCCTTACCTTCAACCTGTGTCCTTTTAAATTATTTTTATAAACATTATAGCATTTTGTTTTCTATCCATT
This sequence comes from Pteropus medius, assembly GCF_902729225.1. Taxonomy (NCBI): domain Eukaryota; kingdom Metazoa; phylum Chordata; class Mammalia; order Chiroptera; family Pteropodidae; genus Pteropus; species Pteropus medius. The sequence continues at coordinate 1,084,376 of NW_024355327.1, read as the reverse complement.
GGACAGTCAGTCTTGATTAGTTTAACCCCTATACATTTATGCCAATTATTGTTTGAGTGTATTTTGAACATCCTATTTCATCCTTTTGTTTCACTTTTTTCTCCTTCCTACTTCCACTGGCTAGATCAAGTTTTGTCATATGGGTATGAAATCATACATTCCACTTTTATTTCAATAGTGGTTATTACAATCCACACGAAACTCAATTTTCTCATCGATATCTAAAAGCAGTTCAATATCTATGTCTTTAGAATATTCTTACCACCTTGGATCTCCTTTCAGACCTCATCCCCCATCTTACCCTATCTAATTCCTAATATGTTGAAATATTATAATTTCAAATGTTGATATGCTAGTGTTTTTTGTAGTTTTGCACACCCTTACTCCAATAATCATATTTTTCATGTCCTATTTACAAAGATCTACAGACACCTCCCTCATACTAGGCAACACTACTTCCTCTTCTGAATTTTAGCTTGTTTTTTGCTCCCTCCTTTTTAAAAGCTCACCTATGCTTTTGAATGAACATTTGTATATCTAACACAGCATTTCAAATTATTTTTTAGTGGACAATTTTCTGATTATCCACTCTATCACACTCCCAGAAACTAAAATTGTCATTGCTTCTTTGTACAAAAATCACTAAATTCTCTACTTGTTCTTATTTCTTATATTTCATTTCTTCCTCCTGGATTCTTTTTCCTAGATTCTCTAAAGTTACTTTCAGAGAGGGTCTACATGTATTTGGCAAACTGAGATTTTTATGCCAGAAAGCTTTATTTTACCTTCCCACTTAAATATAGTAAACAGAAATAAAATCCTAAGCTCAAATTTGCTGTTGCAACACTTTGAAATTATTATTCCTTTGCCCTCTCACATTCTGGTGTTGATACGGAGAAAGTCCTATGATAGTCAGATTCCTGTTCACTGGAAGATGCTCTAGTTTTTATCCCAAAGTTTTAAGAATTGTGTAGAAATATCTAAATATGTATTAGTTTCTGAGGACTGCAATAACAAATGATCACAAACTGGCTTAAAACAACGAACTTATTTTCTCAGAGTTCTGGAGGCTAGAAGAATGAAATCAAGGTGGTGGTGGGGCCATGTTCCCTCTGAAAGCTATAGGGCAGAATTCTTCCTTGCCATTTCCTAGCTCCTGATGGTTGCCAAAAATTGTTGGCATTCCTTGGCTTGTAAATACATCATCCCAATCTCTGCCTCCATCCGTACCTGGCCATATTCTCTGTGTGTCCTCTCTTATGAATATACAAGTCATTGGATTTAAGACCCACTCTTATCCAGTATAACTTCATCTTAACTAATTACATTCGCAAAGATCCTATTTTCAAATATAGTTACTTTCTGATGTTCCTTTAGGGTGGGGACATTATTCAATCCACTACAGACTACTTTTCTGAGTCCTCCTGTTTAGTGATCTATTAACATTTTCTATATGAGGTCTTCAGTTTTCACTGCATTCTTTATAGTCTTGGTCATTATATCTTCAAACATTCCCTGACCTCAGTTTACTTTTCTGCCTTTTGGGGTTTCTGTTTAACATTTCTATTCATTCTCCTTCTCTTAACTCTTTTTGTGTCTTCTTATATTTTTTATTTCTTCAAGGTGCCTTTTGGAAGATAGCTTCAATCCATCTAACTGCTGATTATATCCATTCTGATATTTATCCATCCATTAAGCTAGTTCCCAATATTAAAATTTAAGCTTATTTCCCATTTTTCCTCTACCCGAAGCTACCCTGCCTCTCATTTCTCTCTTCTCACACAACACTCTTGCCAACGAGCTCACGTGATTCTGTTACATTTCTTCTCATGAGTTTAGCCTGCCAACAATTTGAAGAGCTGACTGCCCTCTGACCTCACCATTATTCTACCTCTTGTAATATAATCGCAAGCTAACTTTTGAGAGGAAGTATGAAGAGGTCAAATGAAAGTTCAAAGCACACACACTTGAGTCTTGCTCTGCCACTCCCTAAACTTTAGTGATTGGCTGAACTTTACACTCTCAGATATCTCATCTGCAAATTGTGGATGATAGTGTGTGTGTGTGTGTGTGTGTGTGTGTGTGTGTGTGTGTGTGTGTATATAACACATCTATGTTTGTGACTTGACATTGGCACCCCCAAATGGTAATATCTGTCCTTGCCCAAATTCAATTTTCCCTCTTCTTTAATTGTGGTGAAATCCTGCCTGAGCTGCCAGTAGACATGCTCCTTCAAGTTTTAATTTCAGTAGAGAAGAAAAGTACTCCAGGAACTATAAAAGAAACAAAGGTAGAGAAAAGTATAAGAACCAATATTGTGTGATGGGAAGATTCTTGCATCTCCAGGATTTGAAACTGTCTGTGAGACTGAGATAAATATTAAATACTTTCCTCTCACTTGAAAATAACAGAAAGCAATTTTATTTTAAGCTAAAGTAAAATTGCTAAATCATTTTCCAACAAGAAGGCTGGATGTAGCAATATTCTTTAGAATTCTCAGAAAAAAAAATTATCTCCTGGGATCTTTGTTTCTTAATAAATATGAAGATGATGGCTTCTGGCATCCAGGGAACCAAGTACTGGATTAAGGACCTCAGTCTAAGATTTAGGCCCTTATATATGAGTGGGTTTGGGCTAAGACAGAAATAGAAGAGACTAGATTCATTCCAGAAATAGTGACTAAAGCCTACAAATATCTCTTTATAAACATACAACAAAAGTATATTAATGAAAACTAAAGTCTCATATTTTTAACCAATTGATATTTTTGTGTTCCTTAATGACAACTTATTTTGAAGTAAAATTATGTGATTTCAAGGTATTTAATGAGTCTCCATTTCCCACCTTTTCAACTATGGAAGTTATTTATACATTCGCTCTCTTTACCTCGCTGCATCCTATACCCAATGTCTACCTCTATCTTTTATATTTCTCACCAGCATCATATTTTTAGAAGTTTGTCTTCAAAATTTAGTGAACAGAAAGGGAACAAAAAGGTCTCTACTATTCACGTTTAATTTTGTGACTCAGTGGATTTGATCAGTTGTTTTCTGATAGGATCACGTAGGCAACCTAACGTGTATTGGAATAAGGTTCAATGGCCACAAAAGAAAATGTCCCAAAACTTGAAATTCCCCACCATTCACAATAGGGGATGACACTAGCTCACTTCAGGGCAGATCAGGTTTCCTCCTGGTTTGCTTTCAAATGTTATTATCCAACTAATATAACTTCCATATCCTTCTAACCTTGCTCTCACCTCCTTGCTCCCCTCAGGAAATAAAAAAAAAAAAAAAAAAAAAAAACTCTAGAATTTTTACCAGAAAAGAACTTAAAAGATCATTTAGGTTCCAGTCTTATCACTTTAGAGATGTCAAGTATCTAGCAAGACAAGTGGCTTACTCAAATCTACTCTGAACCTTTAGAGGGTTTCATTTAAAGAATACTGTTTACAGAGGACACTATGGATTGTCAAACTTGGGAATTTAAAGTTTCAGGGACCCCACTCTGAGACACACTAAATTAAAGATAACTGTCACCCTCGGGGATCTTTTGGTGCCCAAACCACATGACAATCCTCTGTTACATGATGATCAACTGGTGATTCAGAACACAGGCCTACGTCTATTATTTTCATATTATTTTCTCAAATGTAGAACATAAAACATAAATTCCTTTCCAAGAATGTGAAGACCCTTCAAAACCCACTGACTCAAGTTTGAGAAACTCAAAACTTTAACAAATGCACCTAACAGGCCATGCTCTCGAGGATGTGAAATTCTAACCAACATACTACCAGGAAACTCCACATTCTATGGCTAATGACTTTTGGGGGACAAAGAGTCTACATATTTCCACAAGCTGGCTATTCAAAATGTGGTCTGCTGATCAACATGTGTGTCACCTGAGAACTGTCAGAAATGCAGATTCCCAGGCCCCAGCCCAAATCTACTGCATTGATCTGTATTTAATAAGATCCCCTGCATGTCAATAAGCACATTAAAGTTTGAGAAGTTAAAAAAAAAGTTTGAGCACTAGTTCCAATTAAAATCATCCTGGGAGATTTCTAAAACAGATTTTGAGCTCCATCCTAGCCTGATTCCAGCAGAACCACCAGGAAGACGAGGTTAAGAACACAACTGTAGGATCAGTCTGTGAAATGGGGATAACAACAACACCTTCTTTTCAAGGACACCTGTAAAGTATTCAATAAGACTTTGATAAAGCTAGTCATTGTACTGCAGTTAGTATTTTACCTTATCAAAAAGTAATGCCAAATTTTATTCAACAATTGTTAATTGGTAGCTGACATAAGTTAAGTTGCTTTGGATCATGCTTTTATATAAATGGTATAGAATTATTAAATAGGAAAAAAAAACAGGTAAAGCACTGTCAGTTAAAAAGTAGCATCATATTAAGTAGTAGAAATTATAGTTAATACTCAGTACTTTCATACTAAGCAATTTCTATATAATATCTTAATCCTCCTGACATTCCTTCAAGGGAGGCCCTTCATACATCAACACTGATGCATCTCTTTGAATACTTCTCATGTATCGGTTCCTCAATTTGAGAATCACTGTGTTTAAAGGATATCGAATCTTCAAGGCCATTGATATGCTAAATATCACTCAGGTGAAGTTCCTAAACATTTACATTAAAAGGTAATATCAGGAAAAGGCACTTTTACCCACAATTTTATCGGCACTGAGTATTCTCTGATTATCCAAATCTCTAATAAAAATGTGTTATTACTTAGGAATATAATGTAGGAGAAAATGACTTCTAGCTGTCCTAACCAAAACAATCTGCCACGAAAATGAACTTCTCCTAGGCAACCGGGAAGCCAGACATGATGAAAAAGAAAGATCATTCTTTTGGTTAAAAGAATTTTAAAAGCTTGTATTTTCTCTTACCTTGAAAAATAAACATGTTGTTTTATAATGGCTATAGGTGTAAGGTTTACTTTAAAAATAATTCACTTTTCCATCCTGACATGTCTCAGCAAATGGCAGGAATCTAGACCAACCCTAAAAAGCATGACCTTCCTTAGGGATCAGTAGAAGAAATCACATAGCAAATACAAACTCCAGTCACTTCTACCAACTGAAAAATATGTTTCTATTTCAAATCACTTCATTTAAAAACTGGGTGCTCAAATGTTAACCAAAAATGTATATGAGCTTGAAAAGCTGCTTCCTAATGGATACCAACACTAACCTTAACAGAAAAAAAGTGGCATCATCTGAGGTAAAAAATATACTTTTAGCTGGCCAGGCACTCAAACATATTTTTATTGATGACTTGGAAAACCATCAAGGTACATAAATGGATAGCTGGAAACACATAGTTAGGTTTAGCTGTTTTATAAAACATTCTAAACTTACAGGTGTATGGCAAAATTTCACAACTCTAAGAATATCCCACAAGATGACAACAAGAAGAACAAAGAGAAAGAGAAGACAGCCTGAAGTGTCTCAGAATTCAAACAAAAGTATACCTGTAACATTTTTATACAAAGAAAAAAAAATTTAGTAAAGTATATTAAGGCATCAACCTACAGTGTCACTAAAGAAAAATTTTCAATTGTGAACAAGTCAAAAAAAAAAAAAACTGAAGCTCAGCTGTTTAAAACAAGAAACACATAGGTATTTCAAAATGTCAACTTTTTCAAGCTCTCACTTCATCAGTAACCTCTTTCCTCTGTCAGTTTAAAGTCTTGAAACTTTTACTTATTTAGCATCTCTAATCTCCTTCTCCTACAAAGATAGTTAGGAATTGCCTGCACGGAAATAATTTGTCCTTGAATCGGTTGCTCATTAATCTCTAATCACTTATTCATTCGACAAACATTTATTATATACTTGCCATATTCTAAATATTATTCTAGTGGTGAACATGCCAGAACATGCCTTAACTCTCATGGGGCACGCCAGGTGCAGACTGAGGAGGAGAGCAAAATGATGGAGACCAGAAAGCAGTCGACAAAAATTTTTCTGATTGTGATTTGAAGGAAATAATCAGGGTGCAAAAAATGCATAGAGACTTGGAGGTGGTAGAAGAGACTGGTTTAGTATGAATAGAAAGAGAACCTAACATTTAATCTTGGATTTGGATGATGAGGGGCCCCCCGTGTTTGTGTGTCTGAGGACAAAAGGTTCCAAGTGGAGGAAACATCAAGAGCCAAGGCAAGAACAAGCTTAAGGTCTTAGGCAAATGGAAGGAAGAGCATGACCGTGAAGTCTGAGAACAGGAAGCAAGACAAGGAAGTGAGGAAATGGGTTTGAAAGACAGGTAGAGACCAGATTATGCAAGGTCTTATTTGGCGTTTCATTTAGTGAATGATGAGATGCTTATGATCACAAACATTTAAGCTAGAGTCTTTAGTTTTCAAGTTTCATTATTTAAAAAATGATCTTTAGTGTTGTATGTTAAAATTATCTCAGGAGCTTAAAAAATAGAAGTCCCCGTGCCCCATATTCCCATACACTTTTTTCCAAGATTTTTTAAAAAATGAGATACAATTCACATATCATAAAATTCACTCTTTTAAAATATATATTTCAGTGGTTTTCATTATACTCACAGAGTTGCACAATTACGACCACTATCTAATTCCAGAACATTTTCATGAATCCAAAAAGAAATCCCATATCCATTAGCAGTTACTCTATATTTTCTCCTCCCTGCAGCTCCTGGCAATCATTAATCTATTATCTGTTTCTATGGATTTGCCTATTCTGAACTTTTTCTTTTTTTCTTTTTTACAGTAACATTGGTTAACGAAATCCAGTAAGTTTCAGCTGTACACTTTAATAGTAAGGCGCATATATGTTTATACTGAGTGTTCAACTCCCATAGTTAGATTTCTTTCTGTCACCACATATTTGACCCCTTTTACCCCCTTTATCCCTCCTCCTCCTCCCCACTACTCCGAACATTTAATATAAACAGAATCATACAATATATGGCCTTTTGTGTCTAGTTTCTTATGTTTTCTAGGTTCATCTATATTGTAGCATGTATCAGTACTTTACTCTTTTTAAAGGCTGGATCGTATCCCATTATATGTATATCAATTTTTTTTATCCATTTATTAGTTGATATATTGTTCTCCCACTTTTTGGCTATTATGAATAGTGCTATTATAAACATTCAGGTACAAGTTTTTGTGTGGACATATATTTTCAATTCTCTTCGGTAGAATTGCTGGGCCATATGGAAACTCTATATTTAACTTTTTGAGGAATTGCCAAACTGCTTTCCTTAGCAACTCCACTATTTTACATTACCACCATCAATGAATGGAGGTTCCAATTTCTCAACATCCTCACCAACAGCCTGCTCCCAGATATTTTAATTGGCCCAGCTGATATTTGGGCATCAGGGTATTTGGGAGGGAAGTTATGTTTTAGTTTGTTTTTAGGAGTTCCCATGGTAATGCTAATGTGCAGCGAAGGCCAAGGGCCCTTTACTCCTCACAATTCACTGTTAACTTCCTGACAAGTATTTACACCTATTCCCTGTAAGACCCCAGAGCTTTCTGGACCTGTTCCATTCTTGCCACCACACTGCCCCTCAATAACAACATCTGCTTTGTAGCTGATTCGTCCAATAGAAGAATAAAATGCAAAAAATAAAAACATAACTTTATAATATAAACATATCTATGTAGTTTTAATATATGTATAGCTTTATAATTAATTATAACATGTAGCCTTATATTATGTAATAGTATAATAAGCACTTATAGTCATTTATAATAGTCATTTATAATAGTCATTTATTTTCAGAGAACAGTGAATCTACATACAAAATATTTTTAAATTATTTGTGTGTATACAGGTACATAGGGGAAATCTGGAAATTAATGATCATTTTCCTCTGAGAAAAAAGGTTTGGAATCAATTCTATTGTCTTTTTTACATACTTTTCTTTTCTACCATGACCAGGCACGGGAGAAGCTATATGAAGGGATTATTTTCAAATATCCTCGGGTAATATGAATGGCCAACCACCTTCCCCCACTGACCCTCGAAAGACCTATTCTTCAAAAAGAGCTCACCTGAAAAAATATATGTATATGTGTGTGTATCTATTTAGTCCTAAAGTTCTTTTCATCTAGTAAAGAAAGATACAGGGAACTAATGGATGTGTTCTATGTGTTTTACACTTCAATCTGACCTTATTAATCATATGTGCAAAAATGCATAGCATTTAAAATTACTTATATCATTAAAAAAAATTTTGCTGCCAAACTAAATACAGGTGGTAAAGATCTAAAACACCAGCATTAAGGCCTAGAGCCATGTAGAAAATCAACAGTCTGTATGTGTAGATAACCAGCTCAGGTGGGAAAGACAGAATCCTGAATAAAAAGACTTCTAACCTGAAGGACAAAGTATGGCATGACTTCTCAGTCTGACGGAGGCTGAGATTCATCTTCACAGTAAAAATAACCCAAACCATATCTTCATCTAGGCTGCAATAGCAGTGGGGAATTTACAGGTTATAATATTAAAACAATACTTAAGGAAGAGAATTACAGGTTGAAAAATCACCTTAATGTCATTTATCCTTCTGGAGTAACCACATTTTCTACTGCATTCCCACTTATACTATACTCTTTACATGTTAATAGAAGAGTTGTAAGAGTTCATCTCATGGGCTGTAGAGATATGTGAGAATATCAGCTCAGAATTGGTGCCCAAATCTTGTATGGTAAATCTAAATCAACTGTGATCTTCCAGAAGCAGGAATGACAGGCTAGCATCTCTTTCTCATTGCACAGGTCTCTCAGAGATTGAGACACCAGAGACCTTTTACTTATATTTCTTCTTTAAGGCTTCTGGCATGTTAAAAAAAATGAAATGCCAAAGCAAAATTACCCATATTATGTCATATTTGAAACAATAACGTTGAACAAATTAAAGCTCCCAACACAAATGAATACAAGACAATGATTACTATCTCCACATATACGAAAAATGATTCCACCTTTTTTTGACTAATGTGAAATGCCTGGATTTTCGTGACAAAGCAATGCCAGATTTTTGCTAAAACAGAATAGTAAGGCTAATTACAGTGTCAATTACAGCTGCATGTCACTCAATCTATAGATGGACGTCCTTCTATTTTAAGTGTTCTACTATATTCAGCAATTTCTAACTACTATTGAGAAGATAATTACATGATGATAAAATCTATTACTTAAATTACTTAATCTGCTACAGGTGATATGACCTAGCAAGGGTACAGGTTTAGAACTATATGACAAAGATGTCCCATCAATTCTGTTCAACAGCATATGGAAAACCCACTTGAAAATAAGATCTAAATTCAAGGCCTTGAACCCAAGGCCATCCCAGACTCACCCATGCACTGGCTTCTTCTAGGTCCTCAGAAGATTCTGGTCAAATAAAATCATGAAAAAAGTCAAACTATAGCCTCTATATCATGTCCTAATATAATCAGACCTTATTGCAACACCAACTAATCGAGAAGTTGTCACTCAAGGGATCTCAGAACACTGTCCCCCTACCCTACAACTGCTTCTGCACATTTCACTACTATAAAATATTAAATAAAACAAATTTGAAGTCAGTCCAAGTCTTGACCCTTCTTCCCCCATCATGAATTTTGTAGCACAGTATTATCCAGGGGTCTCTCCAGGGTAGTTTTTCCTTTCATTGCCTGATAAATGCCTTCTCATTTCTCTGGGCCACAAATTGGTATTTCTCAGTATCTCTTGGAGCGACAGTGGAATTTTTTTCATTTCCTCATTCTCTCACCATGATAGGCCCTCGTCAGGGAATCTCCATTCCTACCCATCTCATTACCTCTTCATTCTATTTGTCACTATCTAGAAATTCAGAATTCTTAATTATTAGCTTACTCTTATGAACAGTAATGAGGCTCCAGCTGCTTACTAGGGAGCATCATCCAACACTAATGAGCATGCAGACTGAGGCTCACACCTGAATCCCATCACGTGGCTCCATTGTTCAGACCAGGTGGGACGTTACTATCTACAAGCAAGCATCTGCAGGAGAGCTGGAGTTTGCAGGGTGGCCATTATACATTCACTTTGGTATTATGATTCACACTGACTCAGAACAGCTTTCCTGTGTGGTCATACACATTTACATACTGGCTATTACCTCCCATATAATAAAACTGTACTGTTTCATTCTTCCTTGTCTTCTTCACTTGTATAAGGGCTTCACTTGTATAGAGCTGCGAGTTCTCAAAGAGAAGACTAATTGGTCATTTTCTTATTGCTACTTTTGATCTCCTTCTGACCTCGAAAGAAAAATGAAGCTCTTACAATCACCTGGGTGATCTGTCTGTATACAAACTTTCCGTAGCATCTCCCACAGTATCCAGCATGTTACCTCAAACACAAGAGGTGCTGTATAAATATTAACATCTGTAATCTTCCTAGCACCTAGGAAAGACAGGCCCAGATCCATATGAGCTAGAAAGATAAAGGATGAAGAATGAGCTCGTCCTCTCTGAATCTACGACAAGAATATCTTTATAGGTAATGAGGGGAGATGAAACTGACTTAAAATCCACCTGTCTCTGGACTTCACATCCTTTTACAGCAGCAAGAGCCTTGCACCAATGATGGCAAATGAGCACTGATGGAATACTACGTGCCAGGGCCTACGTTAGGCACTTGACCTACATTAGCTCATTTAAACCTCAACAGCCTCTAGAGTAGATATGGAGAAAACAAAATCCATGGAAGTCAAATGACTTCCTCAAAGCTCAAAGCTCTTCTCAGTAAATCAAATTGACTGTCAAGCACTTCTCAGAGAAAGGGTAGATAAATTAGGGCTAGGGGTGGGTTTTAGGGAATCAAGATGGCATCAGAGGTGAAAAGCAGTGGCCTCACCCAGATGTGAAACTCTACCCGTGTCCTACGTAGCTGCTTCCTCATATTCCCAATGAACACCATGTAGAACACTGTCTAGGAATGACCATCCACAGGAATTAAGAATGTTCTTTTCACAGCTTTATAAGCTGAGAAGCCATTTCTGAAAACAGTACTTGAGGGTCAGAGTTTAGTACACATGTACAGTCATCAAACACTACATATGATGCCAGCAAGAACACCTCTCATTGACACCCATCATGTAGAGACACTTAGAAAACTTATGCAGCAACTTGTTTAGAAGTTGCCATTTGTTAATTATACTAATAATATGAGCTGATAGTCCCATAGCCCTTATTATAAACCAGGCATTATGCTAACTGCTTTATGTAAATATCTCACTTAATTCTCTGAATAGCCTTGTGAGGTATTTTCATTCTCCTGATTTTACAGAAAAAGAAAGCACTGAGAGTGTAAGTCACTTGCCCAAATCCACACACAGCACATAAAGGGTGGAACTAAGATTTGTACCCAGGGCATCTAACACAGGCCTCCTCTCTACCTCCGGCAATGCTCAGAAAGATTTTCTGCCCACATTGCATCATCAAATGTCTCCATTTAGGTGTTTGAGACAACTTGAGCTGACAGGAGGAACACAGAAAAAGATGCGATGTTAGGAAAGGTGTTAATTTTCAAGTACACAATGCTGCTGTCCAGTCTCTCTGCCTGGTTTTCCGTGGGTGGAGAGAGATGATAAAGAGCCAACAGGGCGGCCATGCTGGATCTCTGAGGACCAAACGGACATGCCAAGGGCAGAATCAAGCTCCCTTTGACTCTACGTGGCTCTATCCTATCTGCTCCCTTGGTTCACGCATGACATGAGAAGCATCTGAAGTTAGGGGCAACTCTACTCCGAGCATGTGCCATTGCTCAGGGTAATTTATGGCAACTTTCATTGCTAAGTGAGCTGAGAAGCACAACACAATAACCAAAAGGCTGACAGGCAATCATTAAGTGCATATGTATTGTTGAATGGATTTTGAGTCCTAGAAAAACGACAATGAGTGTTCTTCCAGAGTGGCATATCTGAGTTCTGTAGTCTTAAAATCTCTCGCTTTTAAAGTAATATTGCAAATGCCAGCTATTAGTAACCTACACATTTGAACCTTGGTTTAATGATAAATGTGAGGAAGGGCCATTGCTTTTCAAAAAAGCAACAAGTAGAATTTTTAAAAAATTGCTCTTGAAAAGTTTTAACGCAGCTTCAAGTGATTTTGTTTAGATGATCCCTATTCCAAGAGTCCTGCCAGGACAGAGGCTTTGTTGCCACAATCTAATTCCTATGTTTATAGCTCTTGCCTTTGTGCGCCATGGTGCATGCTGTTAGAAACCACACGTGGATTCATTGCTGACAAGACTGAGTTGTGCACTCTAACTCTGCTGTAGCTCTTTTCTCTAATGGGAAACAAACTCTGAACCACTCAGGCTCCTGTGATCTTCCTGACCTGCTTCCCTGTCTAAGACATGCACATGGCCACATGAAATAGTCTCATAGTCGGGGAATCTCCAGGTCAAAGTTTCACTCAGCATATTCTAAAGAGTTCTAGGAAGGCACTATTTACTCTTCCTGCTGCAATGTCCAGGAAGAACACTTCCCCCTACTCAACAAATTCTCAAGAGCTCTGATCCCTGATGAAAAGAATAAAAGTTGCTGAGTAAGCTCACTGCTGGTTTCACTAATATTGGGAAGGGACCATGCCTGGCACTCATGCTGTGGCTTCCTCCTGCTGTACCAATGACAGTCATCACTAATTATCACATGTTCTCCTGCATCTTTACAGACGCCTTAACATAGTCATTATTAATCAAACAGAGTTGCTGCATGACATGCAAGACCAATTTTTCATTCCAGTTTTATGCTTTAGTGATCCAGGGAAAACTTTCATGGCAGCCCAGAGATGGTCCCATCCACTACGGGCTATGGATGTATTAACACATGTATCTCAGGATCTCAGCTCTTTGAATTAGGAACGTGAATAATAAACTTGTAGCATTGAACTAACATGTCCTATAATAATCCTCTGACTAATCACCTTGTTAATAAATATCTAAAGACCACATTTTCTCTAGGCTTCCAGCTTCCATGGGAACATTCTGATGGTGACATAATTTTTAAATTAGTAGGTTTATTCATAGTTTTGTATTAGTAAATGTCAGGCTTCTTACTAATTAGCAAATTCTGTAAATCCACAGTAGTATAATTTTCAACTGTACAGGGAATATGAGAACAAAAGAAATAAAGAGACAATTAAAATCACCCTGGGGCATTTATTTCTATGCAATTCAGCACAAAGCAAGAAAACATTAACCCATTTTGAAGGAGCATTTAGAAAGGTTGACAAAAGATGTGTCACTGTCACTGAGTGAAGTACGTATTTACTGTGGGGAACTCTGGGTTACAGTTAAAGTCTCTGATGACATTTTCTCAGATTGCTGCTGCTGAGATTTCCCTTCTTATCTTTTTGTTAAATGCACTTTTCCAGAAGTTTCTCACTTAATAATGTTTTATTATTTCTTTATTGATGTTTCCACTCAAATGCTGGTACACTTGCCCTGGCTTTAGGGGACAATGCACAGTATAATGTTCAGATCTTCAAAAACTACCTCAAAAGAAGTCTCTTGCTCACTACGTGCTTGCTAATATCAGTCTCACTTCCTACATAAACTCATTGAGAAGGTGGAAAACATACCTATCTCTTGGCAGTTGCTTAACCTCTTAGCTCCAGAAAATGAGAGAAAGCACGTCCCCGCTTTGGGCATTATGCTCCTTCTTTATAAAGCCATGCTAGCAGCACTGTTAAACAAATCTGCTTGTGTTTCAAACCTCCCTTGAATTGTTTAAGCTACTGCTAAGCTGCTGGAGTCTTCCTGTATTGATGGCCATGGAAACCACCGGTGTGTATCACGGCACGAGGTCTTCTCTTGGCTTTTCTGGGCACGCTAGGATGCTGGGGACAGGCTAGAACCCTACGTTTGGAGATGTTAAGTACAGATGTTTCGAGATGATGGCTCTCAAAGGTTTCAGATCATAGTTAATGACAAAATTAAATCATAACATAGTATGCTCTGATGGGCAAACTGCAGTTTGTAAGCATGCAAACAAGACAATTGTAGCATAGACAATTGTAGCTTACATTTGAGAGCAACATCCTTCTATTATCAGAGATAACAATGACGCGATCTGTTGCAGAAGAATGAGGTCTTCACCAATTAGTGCAACACACATGGAAGGGCCTGTCCGACCATTCTCTCTTCTTTACAGTACCTGGGTCACACTCATAATATAGCATCCCTCACACACACTGTAATTATGCATTCAGTTATCCATCTTGAATACTAAATCATGATCCCCTTGAAGCGGAGGAATGCTGTCTGAGGTCAGAATTATCTATCAAAAACCCCTCCCCGAGCAGACCCAGAAGCCACCTAGAGAGGCAAGAACAGCTTTATAAGTGGCTGGGCTGTACCCAGCAGTCTCTGACTTCTATAAGTAAACCTTAAATTACTTGGTTCAGACCAGAAACCAAATGAGTCTTCCCGTTTCTTCACCTCAAGACCTCAATTCCACAGTGCTGGTGTGATGTGCCTTCCTTCCCCTGTCCAGTGTTGAAAATCGTAACTGGGAAGAATCAGGCAGGCCTTTTATGGAGTCCAGAATCATGAGTACACCATTCACAGCTACTGGCAAGTCCAAGACAAAAAGGTCAGGATGGAGCGCCTTTTCCATTTTCAGGCAATGAACTTTCTCCTACTTTCACGTAGGCCATAGTTCAGTAGATATCAGCCTGTCACCGGGCAGGGGAATCGCTACTTTTCCTGATGGAAAGAGTGAATGTGTATATGTGAACGTGTGCATGCAAGAAAGGGAGACAGGGAAGGAAGGAGCCAGAGATTAGGGAGAAAAAGCCCCTTTCTAAGAAAGAAATAAGATTTTCATTTAACATTGCCATATACAGAGGAGCCAGCACAGTACCTGGCAAATGGTCAATATCCAATAAACATCAAATGAATAATGGATTCATTCAATGAACTTTTCAATGTCTCTACCTCTAGTATTTAAGTTTAATGTATCCTGTAAGAATCTATCATTTTAAACCAGACCAAACCAATATGACAGACATATGCATAGGAATTAGGCATCAAATTATCAATCAGACGCCAAGGCAGGGCCTCTGTAAAAGCCAATATCATTTCGGAAACAAAGAACAAAGCCGATAAGCAAGGACAAGCTTTTCATACAGCTATTCTTCCAAAGTATCTGGACCACAAGACACACTCAAAAAAAAAACTTAGTTCATTCCTTCTCTCCCTTTCCTTCTGTGTTTAAGCCAGCCACAGCCAAATTATAGAAGTGGAATCCGGACAACCTTGATTAACAGAATAAGAGCTAGTCAAAGAATGTCTAAACTATTTTTCTTAGCCTTAGATGATGATAAAATGGAAAAAAAAAAAAAAACCCCTCTATCGAGGGTGTTAAAATGAGCAAATCTGCAGTAGCCATGTGGGCAAAAGACAGGTGAATAGCCCAGTTCTCACAGAGATGAGAAAAAGAGTTCAAGCCACTGATCCGTTGTGACTTGAAAAGGCAACTCAGTGACTTAGTTTGGTGATTCTGATATGATTCAAATAAAACTGAGAGTTAGAGTTAGAGGAATGATGCTTCATTCTCTCTCAGGAATGTTTGTATCTATGCCCAGGAACGTTGGTGGACAATGACTTCCTATCACATGGTACAGTCTGTGGCAGCCTCTTGAGACTATAAAACTCTGCTCCCCACCTCCACCCAAACAAAAGGCGTGTTACCAACTAGTCAGGTACCATTCTTAATATCGAAACACTCCCCACATTTTATTCCCGACTATAGGAGTCTGGAAATTAATCTATTAAAAAAACTGGGAACTTATGGAGATGATCCCGACTGTTCATATGTAAAGTAACAATTGCCATCATGGAACTTATGGTCCATCTGCCTTACTATCTACAGTAAGCACTGCCCTTTATGGTTATGAAGATACAGCAGTGAACAAGACAGACAAGCTCTCTTCTCTGATCAGGAGAAAAACAAACAAGTAAAATAAGATTTTCAGATTGTTATAAGAGCTGGGAAATATAATAAAATGGGATAATAGAGCTGGGACAGATGGGCAGTGGGATCATCACTTGAGATTGGATGGTCAGGTCTCTGAGAAAGAACATCTTACCTGAGACCAGGGTGAGTTAAGCCAGCCAGCCATCCAGGCAGGATGTCAGTTAGGATGGCATGCTTTTGCCCACTCCTGGGTTTTAAGAGGAACCTGGTACTGAGTATTTTACATGAGCAATATATTTGGGCTAGTGTGTGTGTGGGGGGGGAGTTGGGCGGGGGGTTCAATATCAGCCAGCCCCTTAATACTCAAAGTGGTCTGGGGAGAAGCTGTGTCAGCATCATCTGGGAGCTTAGTAGGAACGCAAATTCTCAGCTCCACCCCAGACCTCCTACTCAATTAAAATTTGCATTTAACCGTATCCATAGGTAATCCGTATATTAAGACAGAATTCCTGAGCTAGCACTTTAGCTAAGATTTAAAGCCATGTCTACCAAGCCTGGACTCTATCAGCCATTCCTTTGTTTCACAATTTGACAAATTCGGGGACCTGAGCAGGAAAGAGCTATTTATTGGGGGCCCTCAAGACTTTCTAACTAAATAACAAGTGCAAAGGGCTTAATGCTGGCCACGTTGAATTGTGAAAGAAATAAGCGTGGCTAGAGCTGGGTGAAGTAGGGGGATGTGATCCCCGATAAAGACAGAAAGATAAGGCTGACACAGAACTTGCAGTGCCAGGCTAAGCCATTTAAATTGCATTCTTATTGAAATAGGTAGCCTTTGGAGGTTTTCAGGCAAAGGAGTTATATGATCTAATTTAAATTTTAGAAAGATCACTTAAGGTGCTGGGTAAAAAATGGATGACTAGGCAAGAATAAAAGCAGCCCAAACACTTAAGAGGTTGCACAGGTGAGCCAAGGAATAAATGGTGGGGGCCTGAACTAGTGAGGCTGCAGTGGTAGAGTGAGTAGCGGTCATATTCTGAACACGTTTTGGAGGAAGAGCTAGTAATACTGACTGATGGATGGAAATGTGGAGGAGCAGTTAAGAAAAAGGGGGTCAAAGGAGCCATGAGTGCCACTGTGAGCCATGTAGGCCGCTGCCTGGGCCCTCGCCCCCCACAGGGCACACACTGACTCAGTAACAATCAGCTGGGCTGATCCCAAATACAAAAGAATTCTAAATAATACAAACTTTTCAGCTGACAGAACTAAAGTGGAACACCTAGCTCTTCTATTCCTTACTATTGGATTCTAACGAGTTCTCCTTCCTTGAAAAAATATCAGAGCAATGAATTTCATTGACTTAAAAGAGGAAAATAATATTAATTTGAAAAGGAAATCAAACAGTAATTCAGGCAAATACTTCGGGCAAGTACAGACAAAGCCAAGTTTTCAAAAAAATTCTGAATATTAAAGATAACTTACTCTTCTTACAGGTGATGTTTGGCAATAGGAACTAAATTGCAAATTCCTTGACTTCTCAACACTTTGAGAGATAGTCAGCAACTAACTACCAAAGCAAAATGAACTAAACTTGCCCCTGGAACTCAATCTTTAAGCCTCTACAAAGGACATTTTTAATGAGTTCCCTTTCAGGTCTAAGCTGAGCTCATCTTTTTGTATTCAATTTTTATTTAAAAAAAGGAGCACAGAGGTAAAGCAGCAACAGCAGCCATGAAGAGGTCCGCAGTGATCACCTCTTCATGTGAGACAAAGCACCGCTCTCAGAAAAGTCACCATGCTGCTCTAGGGACTTGTATCTTCAACGTGCTTTCTAGAAAACACATTGATGACAATTCATTATGATAGAGATTCATTCTTTCCTTTCAAAAGTATTCTTCCTTTCGTATTTTCCAAGGACTGGTAAAAACAGGCCTTCCAATCAGGCTTGCCTTCTCATTTCTTATCTGTGCCCAAACCCAATATAATAGGAGAAACATTTCTCCGATTATAGTCAAACTATTTTTACGTGCATTCTGTACCAATATTCAGTAGAGGGTTGATAAAGTGCAAGGTAACATTCCAGGCAGTATCTTTTAAATAGAATTCTATTTTCAGGTTTCAGGATGTGGAACAGTTGGTTTTGAATTTATAACTTTGAGACCTGCGTGTCCCTCTTTAAAGGTGTTTTTGAGGATGCCTCCTGGCCACCAAAGGAGGCTGGCTCAGCTCATTTCAGTACTGTGATAAAGTGACTGAGAATTTTACTCCCAAGGGGGCTAATTCCTTTATCTTGTCCTAAAGCCAGTTATTTTGCAAATGAGATCCACTGCTTACATAGCAGGACATGTTGAAGGTGTGTGGATACATGTGAGCAAATCCATCACAACTTCTCCAAGCATATGCTTGTTGAGTCAGAATCATCTTCATGTTTGAAGACAACAGGATGCTACGGTTGATAAGAACACAAGCTCTAGTCTTAGACTACCTGGGTTCTTATTCCACTCTGGCTGCTATGAGAGATTGGGCAAGTTACTCAGTTTCTCTAGGTCTCAGTTTCCCCATTTACATTCTAGTAGTGCTTCTCAAATTATTCACCTAGAATTTTTTTCAATGTAAGAGCTGTATTGAGCTATAATTTACATGCCAGACAATTCATCCGTTTAAAGTGTGCAATTCAATGGTTTTCAATCTATTTAATTGTACAATCATCACCACAATCACTTTTAGACCATTTTCGTCATCAGGAGACATTTTAAAAATCCAAAGCCCAGGCTACCCACCAGATCAGTTAAAGCACAGTGTCTAGGGCTGGGACACATGTGGCAGCAGTTTGTGAAGCTCCCCAGGTGATTCCAATGTGCAGGCAAGTTTGGGAAGCAATGTTTCATGGGGTTGTTGTTAGGATTACAGGAAAAATAAACACAAAGAAATGGGAGCCTCTCAGCACACAGGCTGATCTATAATAAGCAATACTGAGGAAGAAAATAATGGGAAAGACTATTTAAAAATTGATACTGGAATTTGTATAATCTGGACTGAAATGGTGAATTTTTATTTGTAATGCATTTGACAGTAATATATTTCCATGCACAGCATATTCTGAGAGAGTAACTTGGGAACAAGAATGTCGGGAGTAGGAGAGGACCAGGCAGGGAAGGGAGCCTATCCCACTTCAAGTAATTACCAGGCTTCTTAGCCCTCTAAGAAGCTCCTGCTTAGCCTCCACGACGCCATTAAAGTCCTACCCCCTTTTGAAACCCTTTTTCCATTGAATTTACTCCTTTTTGTGCCTTAGCACTGTGCACATCACATAGTACAGCACCCTGTGACATGTTCATTTAGAAGTTGGTCTCCCTCACCAGAGGGCGAGCTCCTCACTGGCAGCAACAATACCTAATCCATTAAAAAAATCATCTCCAGAGCACAGCACATGTTTTGGAACCGAGTATACACATTTTGTTGGATTGAACCACAGTGAATTCATATCAAATATTGCCAACGCTGAAATGCTGAAAAGAGTGCACTTGTTCCAAAGTTCTCAAAACACTTAATGGCCACTGTAGCTCAGAGGAAACTGGCAAGCAAGACCTGCAATTTTGCTCCATAAGGCATATTCTGAGAAGTATTGCTTTGGATACTTAGTAACTCCACTGAATGGCACAACCACAAACTGGATTAAAAACACTGAATAATTAACAACACTGAGATCAAGAAAAAAAATTGTTATTGAGGGGGAAAAATTAATGTTAATTAATCTCTTACAGTAATAGATTATACAGAAGTCTTTCAACTTTGGTGGAGAATTCAAGAAAATTTTACAGTACACAGAAATTTGCATATACTCTGGGAGCAGATCAGTTACCTGGGGTACTGTTCAAAATAAAGAACAAAAGACAGTGGCATTTGTACAAATAGTAGAGTACAAGTAGCAGAGTCATGGGGGTGGGAATAAAAGGCAGGCAGGTTTTAGGAAATAGAGAAAGCTTATGGATTCAAAAGAAATAAAATTATAATTACAATTGAGTTTACAGGGTTACACAATAAGCAACAGTATTAGGTACCCTCTCTGGAAAGAGTGCTCTTCGAAAACTAAAATGCAGAAAAGATCAAAGAAAGCAAGTTAACAAAAGCTTTTAATTAAAATCCATCAGAGAAAGAATTCACTTTCATTAGCATCTTCCTTCTAAAACGAGATAATGTTCAGTTTGTAGCGCAGGAATCAATTGCAACATTTTTACCAGATAGTAAACCTGGGCAAATCATCTCTTTGGCCTTTGCTTTTAATTTCAAAAATGAAGGCTTGGATCATGATAGTGTTTCCCCAAGTTTGTTCTGGAAGATTTAACAGACAGTACTTGAAGAAAATGTTCCATGTTCAAATAGATTTGGGGAAAGGCTGGGTAATCCTCTACACAAGTTTCTTCTTTTCAGGGCTTGGCAGAAGGTTAACTCTATTAACGTTGGTTCCAAGAGGTGACTGTAATCGGTAACACTTCCCCTATGGCAGAATCCTTTGGGACAGACCTTATCTATTGACTAACATTTTACTGTCTCACGTTAGAACATTCTAGATTATATAGATCTTGCAGATTCCTTTCTAGGTTTAGAGTCTATAATTCCAAACTATGTATATATGGTATATAATTCCAAACTTGAAACCAACACCACAAGAAAACCCATAAATAGCCAAGAAACTAAAGGTAACAAGTTTTTAGGCAGAAACTAGATGCTAAATCTCCAACTGCAAAGCAGTGCAAAACGGTAGTAACTAGCATTCTTCTTGACACAAATATTTAAAATTCCTTCCTTTAATACTCCAAGCTGAGCATCAGTGAGCTAGATTCACTCTGTACTTTTAAGTTAATATTTATTCTATTTTTCAGATATGTCCATCACATCCTAGCCTCCAGGCATGTTTACAAATAACATAAGGGAAAAAACCAGATTGTTGATAGCATAAGGGTTTAAAAGGCCACAGCCAACAATTTCAAAAAGACCACCCCCGCAAGCAAGTGCGCGCGCGCGCACACACACACACACACACACACACACACACAGATCCTCCCCCTCCACCGTCTCACTCTGCCTTCCTGGTATCCAACTGTGAAGTTCATCAGGCTTCTCTGTGCTACCCATGTCCGGTGGTTTCTCTTCCTACTCCCTGCTCAACTCCTACCATCCCAAGTCCTAAAGTATACAAAACAAAAAAACATATGGTCCACTGACAGAAGGGACAGAAGCCTTTTAACAGGAAAGTCAGATTTACATCATTTCCTTTGACCTGAGTCAACTGTCTCTTCAACAACCTGGTGCAAAAAGAGCCTAATGCTGGCTGGGAAAGTGTAAAAAGGAAAGAGGCAGTCAGTGCAGACATCTGGGATGAGTTGGTCAGCAACGAGAGGAGATATTAATCGCCAACAACAATTTGCTCAACAGGTAACATTTTATTTCATCCTCTTGCTATCCCTAGAAGGTAACTCCTGTTATTCCCTTTTTTGGTTGATAAAACTGAGGCTCAAAGAAGAAAAATTAATTGCCCAAGTCCAAAAACTACTAAATGGCAGCCCCAGGACCTAAGTTCAGGTCTGTCGGAGGCTGGTGTGTAAACTCTTCCCCAAGCTGCCTGGATTTATGCCAGAAAACATGGATTTAGGAAGCTTAAGCCACTTGCACAAAGCTCGTAAGTGGCCAGGCCTGGATGAACTTAAATCCTGAGGCTACCATAGCACACTGCCCAGAATTATGACCATTTGCCTCACTTTCCTTCCTCTACAGAAATGCTGTCAGTGCTGAGCTGATCAAGAAGGGAAGGTTTTAGTGGTGAGACACCCAGTTAGAAGAATGCACAAGAGGCCGACATGAGAATGAAACGGCAGGCGCCAACTTTATTGTAGGGAGCACACTTCTGTTGCTCAAAGTGCACTTCTATTTCGGGGGGCGGGGGCAACTGGCGGGGAGAGCGCAGCTTTGAGCGCACTTCTTCCGCTCACCTTCTTGTGCTCCCCTTCTGCTCTCCAGGGGACCGCAGGGCTCCACACATATCAGAGTACAATAGTGGCATTCAGCCACTATAAGCTGAATTATGTTTACATATTTTAGGCACAAGCACCCTACTACACTAATGTATCATTCTACATCCAGGGTCCTATCCCTAACCACGAGCCTGGATCACAGCCAGGTCTGGGGCTCGCAATGCACCCCTACAGGGTTGCAGTGCAGGATCTGGCCTGGAGGGCGCTACCTTGGGCCCACAATCTACTTGCCATTCCTGTAGTAGCTTAGCCCCATGGGGCATCTCCCCCAGGGAATTCTTTACTTGCTATCTTTCTAGGTGCTGCTCAGCACACCAGGGGTATTGTGACATGGCAACTTGTGCTTGTGCACGCATTAATGATACCCCCGTCATTTCACTACCTGTTTCATGATAGGAGCCATCTGTGTACCAGGCATCCTCAAGGATGGGAGTCTGACCCTCTACATAGGGACTCGGTATGTCTCCCATCTCAGCAGGCTCTGCCAGGAGCTCTGCTTAGACAGCGTAGGAGTCTGTGCAATTCCTGTATAAGGAGTCTTCCCTAAGACCGCAGCCACCCCTCCATGGGGTACGTGGACTGCACAGTTACAGGATTAAAACCAGTGATGGCCTCACTGGCCAACAGGGCTGCATATATATGGCAGCCAATCGCTTTTCTAACAGAGAACACCACGCTTCCATGCTTTTCCACAATTGGGACCAGAAGCCTATTGGTACCTTCTAGGAACCATGGTTCTGCCACAAGCCCCATCCAAACCCTGCATCATCCACCTGCACCGTAAGCAGGAAGGGGAAGTCTGGATCCATAACGTGTACAATTTGGGCTTGTGCTACAGCTTGCCTTAAAGGCCTCTTCTATCTTGAGGGTCCAATCCCACTAAGCACCCCATCACACTAGATGATGCAGGGGTCACATTAAGGAGGCTAAATGGAGGATGAACACTCTTAAAACCCCAGCAGTCCCAAATAGGTTTGGAGCTGCTTCAGTCTCAGGTCAGGGATATGCCTGTATCTTATCAATCACTGCCTCTGGCATTACCTTTGTCTTACCCAACCAGACTACTCCCAAGAATTTAACAGAGAACCCAGGTCCCTGGACCTTGTCCTCATTGACTGCCCAACCCCAATCGGCAAAAGCTTTTCACAGGCTGGTCACCACTGCTTCTAGTTCTGTAAAGGAATCAGAGGTGAGCATTATATTATCAATGTAATGATACAAGTGCACTGCGGGCGGTTGTTTCCATGTGGCTAAATCTTGAGTCACGAGACCATGGCAAAGGGTACAACTAGAGAAAAAGGCATTTGCCAAGTCTACCACATAGTGGTGTCATCCAAGTTCATGTGACAACCGGTCCATGATGTCTGTGACGTTTGGCACGGCAGCCTGCAGGGGCAGTGTAACCTTATTCAGCTCCTGCTGCTTCAGGTCAACCAGCTCCCCCACCAACCGGGTGTCCCAGCCAAATCCCTAATCAGGGAGATAATCGGCTAGCCACATCTCACAGGTTGGGGCTTTCCCTGGAATAAGTCAGTTGCTGGTCAGGGCGCAGCTGATGCCACAGCTCCAGCAGCACTTCATTAGGTTGCTGCTCAATCTTTTCTGCAGTGACCCCTGCTGCGAAGAGATCAAACCGCATTTGCCTGCAGCTCACTCTCACAGCTGAGTGGGCTGGGTGCTGCTCTGCTCCCCGCTTTTACGCCACGCCTCCGTCTGTGCACTGGCTGGTCAGGGAGTGCGGCGGGCAGTGGGGCGCGCACTGGGGTGGAACGCTCCTCGAGTTTCACTTTTATGTCCCCCAACCTTGCCATTGTGGACATCACCTCGTGGATCCGCCTATCCACATGAGGGGCCAACAGCATTGCCATGGTGCCAAAAGTACGGGCCAGGCCAGAAGTCAAAATCAAGAACTTCATACCAGTTGTAAATACCTCCTCATCGGGGCTAGTGTACTGGGCATGAAACATCATCTGTCACATATCCATTTCCTGAATTATCTGGACTGGATCTAAGTACGTAGTCCATCTGCTGTCTCTGACAGCTCCCCCAGGTCAGCCCACACTGTCCGTGCATCAGATGTGAGCCAATCAATCAGGGAGTAATTGCCTGCACCCCCCACCGAACACTCTGCACTCCGGAGGTGCTGCCTGAGGGACGGTATCACCGCTATGGAGGCCAGCTGAGCCATCTCTTCTGGAGATAATTCAGTCCCTTCGATTCCATCATCCCACAGCTGCAGCAGCCACCACGGAACCATCTCCTGGCTCTCTGTCGTACCTGTTTCGTCAGGTCCCAGTGTTTCACGGGGGCATACTGGATCAAGGCAGTTTGCTTTTTAACCTGGGAGAGGGGGGCGCCATCAGCTTGTCCTTCCCAGGGCCAACGGCTATTCCACTTCAACCTGCGGCCGTATCACCGGCCGCGCCTACAGTGGTATTGCCGGCAGGCTCCCAGACCAGGATGATGGCAGCACCTCCAGGCTGGCCTGCCGCAGCACCACCAGGAACATCTAGGCCACCCGACCCGCTGCCTCCCGGTAAGTGGTCAGAATGTTAGGCTCCAGCATCTCTAGGGCTTTCCGGACGTTCTCTGGATGCGGCTGCACTCCATCCCTAATTCTCCGGGGGCATCCACTGAGCCAGATACGTAGCCACTGGATATCACTGGGAGGTGGGGGGCCACATGTCCCCTACATGGGTCTCCTTCACCCAGGGACCATCCAGAGCACTAGGGGCCATACAGATCTCATCCTGCAGACCACGCCAAGTGTCAGTGCCAAACTGATCAAAGAGGGAAGGTTTCGGTGGTGAGACACCCAGTTGGAAGAATGCATAAGAGGCCGACATGAGAATGAAACAGCAGGCACTAACTTTATTGTGCAGAGCGCAGTTCTGTTGGGGAGTGGGGGAATGGCGCCATATTGCATGCACTTGTTCCACTCACCTTCTTGTGCTCCCCTTTTGCTCTCCAGGGGACCACCTGGCTCCACATATAGCTGAGTACAATAGTGGCATTCAGCCACATATGCATGATACAATAAGCTGAAGTATGTTTACATATTTTAGGCGCAGGCACCCTACTACACTAATGTAACATTCTAAATCTGAGGTCCTATTCCTAGCCACAAGCCTGGATCACAGCCAGACCTAGGATCCACCAGACCTGGGACCCACAAGTGCCCATATCCTTTCGGATTTAAATTTCTGCACATAGCAGATATTTGCTCAGGAACATGCAAGCCAATCCCAGTCCTACCTCTTTCTCTTTTTCTCCCCACCTCAGATCCCCAAACTAAATATTCACAATGAGGATTAGCAGGGGAGCCTGGAGTGCTGCCAAAAATCTGCCTTAAAGACTTGTGCCCCTTCTAACAGCCTCCTGTGTGGACTTTTGTTCCCCAGGATTCTGTACCTGCCCTTCCCGACGAGCCTAGGACCGTCCAGTAGACTCCAGAGCAGCTTTTGGAAGCGGGAGAAGACATAACACACACTCAGCTCTCTCTGCTTTCCAGAAAGGGAAAGGAAGGGCAGCTGCCCCCAATTAAAGGCTGGAGGGAGTGAAGGTCAAACAACTCTCATCACCTGTATTCTGACCTTTCTTCCTCCACACAGGAAACTGAAGATTCTCCCATAGGCAACAAACAATTCAGTGTGTTCATTTATGTTCTGCTCACTTTTCAATAATGTGTTCTACTTCCCAATTAAAAAATGGTCCCAGGAGCTGGCAGAGCTGTAAAGGGCTAGGAGTCTGGGAGCTCTTCAAGAATTCAGAGCTCTCTTCTCTCCTGCTTTCTGCTCCCTGACCTTCTGCCTTTCCTTGCAGAGCAACAAGAAAAGCAACTTCAGTAGAGCCACATGTTTCGGCTCACAAATTTTCAGCTACATTCTTTCATCTCCTTCTTCATCATCTCTTTTTACCTTAGTTAAAATATATATATATATACATACATATATATATATACATATATATGTATATATATATGTATATATATATAATTCATATATATATGTATATATATATGTATGTATATATATAATTCTTCCTAGTGACTTTGAGCATAGCTCGGAGTAACACTAACCAGGGCCACACTGGTTTAAAACAATCACACCTGTGCATCATCTGGTAATGGGACACAGCTGAGACAGGGCAAGATCTAAGATCTTAGAAAAGCAGTCAGCCATAGCTGAAAAGGATGCATTGTGGAGTGTCCATGAGTTCTACATTCCCCTCCTAGAATCACAGCCTGGGAGTGGAAGCAACTTCAGGATTGTTAAGAGTCCATTCTTGGACAACAATCTCAACCTTGACTAGACCATAGTCTAATTGATTACTTTGAGGGAGAAAAAGATTACTTAAGTGTGCGGCCCTGGGCACACCCTTTTCCCGGGTTAAAAGTAAAGCTATATCATTTGACCCCTATTTATAAGAGTATTCCTCGCTCATCTCCCTTCATTTCTTCCACCTGCCAGGGTAAGAAAAGTCAGGGCAGACATTCCCGGCCTTCCTTGACCTTCCTCCTTCATACTGAGAGAATGTGTTGCTGCTCCCCTATGTTTTATAGAGACCTTTTTCACTCTGTGCCCCCCTCACTTATATGCTTGTCCCCCCAGTTGACTTTGAGCTTCTTGAGGGTGGGAACATTGCTTGTCTCATCTTGATAGCCCCAAGAATAGAGATGACAGACAAAAGTGTCTGAAGGAGTGAAGAGTGAATAAATGAATATAAAAATTGTAGTCTTTAAAGAATTTACCTTCTAGCAGGTAAGATGATACAGGCAGTGAAATACACGAGACAAGGCAGTAAGTGATAAACATCAGAATAGAAACAGAGGAAAGGATCGCTTCTCAGCCTTTTGGCTAAGATCAAGTAGAGAAACAGAGAAAGGGACCTCTGGACTTGCTAAGAAGGTAGCTGGCAAGTTAGTTAGGGATGAATGTATGAATCAGATACACAGGTACAGAAACAGGGATGAGAAGGTTGTCTTTCAGGGGAAACAACGTCTAGGTGCATGGTCTGCTGATAAGGGAGTCAGAAGGATAAGCTGAGATCTGGATGCCAAAAGACCTTCAACACCAGATAAAAGATTATAATTCTTTTTTGTCTATATATGAGAGGAGAACACAAGGAATACTAATCTGGTTGTGATGTCAAGGAGGATGTAGTGGATTGGAAGTGCTGGCAGACAGATTCATCAGATGCAGAAACTTGCTTGCACGGCAACAGAGAAAACCCTTAGCAGTTACCTATTTTAATCAAACATGATTTTCATCTGAAAGAATAAAAAGGTTAAGAAGACTACAGCACAGCAAACAACAACAACAACAACAATAATAATAATAATAAAAGAGAATAACTGAGATCAGAGACAGAATTCATGAGTCATAATGCAAATTCTCAGAAAGATTTAAGAACATTCTATACCTATAAGTTAAGAATGGCTTATTTATCTATCAGGAAACAGAATTTGTACCTGGTGGCTCCTACGAAGAGTCTTCAATAAAGGTCTGAGCAGTGTTTTAAAACAATGAAGGCATGATGGGGCAACAGAGAGTAGCAACAGTGAGAAGGCATTACCGCCCTTACCACAGAAGGGACGAGGAGAGGAACAGTGTTACTCAAGGCCAGGCAGCACTACACCACGGATGCTAAGCTGCCCAGAGGGAGCTGCAGTAATAGAAGGACACCAGTATGACCAGAGAAGAAGAGGCTGCAAGGCAAAAGAGAAGGACTAAGACATTTCCTAACTTCACTGTTTGCTCACCCTTCAAACTTCCGCTGATGCCTCCCACTGGGCAACCCAAACCAGAAGTGCAAGGGATGCAGGGCAGGGAAGGGTGGAGAATGGACCTCAGTGAAACAAAGAATAATCAACATAAAGCATGATATGAATGGAAAAATCACTGTGGAAATGGCAAGGGGGTTGTTGGAAATTCGGAATATGATTGGTAAAATTAAAACACACAAGTGTAGAAGGCAAGGTTCAGAAAATTTCATAGGACAAAGATAAGGAAATGGCAAATAAGAGAGAGAAGTCAGAAAGCATGGGAGAGGGGTCCCAGAGGAAGCTCTGTGTTTACTACGTACCAAGGGTGTGGTGTCTGGAAATGCTCCGGGGGAAAACACAAGCAAAGGAGAAGAAATGAAATCTGATAATACTTTAGGATTCAATAACATGCAATGATAAAACATTTCCTTCACCCCTGAGTCCTTGGAGGCTAAAGAAATCTGGGACAATCTGTTCCCTGAACACATCAGAAAAGCAGTGTTTTGTTTTGAAAGGTCTGTGGTGAAACACAATTCCATGACGTTAATCAATTTATTTCAATTGAAAGTGAAACATAAATGAAAGGTCTCCATTTCGGAAAAAGCCATGAAAATGCGAAGACGTTATTATTTCCAAGCGAAATAAGAAGAGTCGAGATTCTCTGCCTGGCACATTTCAGAAAGGTTCAATCAGCCAGGTCAGGGGAATAGATTTAAAATAGAAAAGTAATGGGAAAAGGGCTTTCCACATAACAGAGATGGTGACTGATGAAAAACTATCCCTCTGGAGTCAACTCTATTAATATCCATTTTTCCAGGCAGTTTGGGAAGTTTGAAAACCTTCATAGTTCTCATTTCCTAAAGCTTCTAATGACATACTTGAATTAATACGTAGATTTATATGTATGTGTACATATTAGTCTCATCCAGTGTTATAGTAACTGCATATTCAACTTGTAGATCATTGTCTTATGCTAAAGCTCTAAATATGAAAAAAAAAAAAAAAACACACCTGTGTGCTGTTTTTTTAAAGAAATGAAAAGGAAAACATTGGCCCAAAATTAAAATACCTACCGATTGATTCATTCGGTTTTTCAGTAGGTATTTATTGGGCATTTATACTATCACAAGTGCAGGGCTTTGCACTTCATGGTTCTGGCCTTCTCAAATGAAAACTGAGCCAGCTCAAGAAGCAAGCTCTCGTGTACCAAATGTTGGAGCTGCATTTCAGCAGCAACTTGAAAAATCAAGTGCACAGGCTTGCAACACATCTAGAAGTTACCCAGATTCCCCTTCTCTCAATTCATCCTCTTACAATTAGATGCCCTGTACTCTCTTGTGGGTCAAAAATAACAAGGACAATTTAATGCCTTATGACTCTCTAATAAATATCTAAATCATGAGTATTCAGATAGAAGCAGTAGTAATAGTTAATAAAAGTACACTAAAGAAGGCAGTGGGCAATAAATCTCTTAATGAAAATATGGTCAATGGCGCATTTAATTTGATGGCAGAGTCCACTTTCAAATAATCTCAAACTTGGATTTTGTAAGGAAAACGATGCAGAATCCACCTCTCTCATGCTGTGCTTAGGAAATGTATTCGTACACTTAGAAGTCATCAATGATAATAGGCTTTCTTGCATATTTAAATTTGATGGAAAACCTTGTCATTTATTTCAATTAAATAAATATATATAATTGTCCAGCTACCCCAAGATATTTATAAAAACAAGATGCTCTGTCTTAATGAGCTCAGCTTTAGAGTGACATTTGAATCATTAGATGCTTCATTAGCTGCTATAAAAACAAGCTTCAATCTTCTGCTTTCCCTTTCCTAATATTAGCCAACAAAAATTCAATTGCTTCAGTAACTCTAGGTGACTCCAATTTCGTAGCAAGTGCTTCGAAAGGCTAAAGGGATCACTTTAAGTTCCTAAAGGCTTGAGATGAGACTAAGTGTGTTTAAATCACTTTGTATGGCTCCAGCCGATGAAAAAGGACCAACATATTTTTCAAAATGTTTCTGAACACAGGAGACATTTAAATACACCAGAAGTGATAGAGAACTATAATCCTTTTAAATATCTAGTTTCTGCCCTTTGTTATTCAGTCTATAGTTTAAAAGGGGGGGGGGGGGCGGGGAAGGGGACACAGGAGTATCTTATTCTTATAAATTACCTGCATAATTTAATTTGCTGGAAATCAGTTTAATTTCAATTGTATGTACAACACATTCTTTTCATGAGGCAGACATTTTCAAGAATAATTTAAAAGAAAACAAGTCGAAAATTTAATATAAAACAAATTAGCTGACTGCCCTAAAAGAGAAAATGGGTCTTGTTGATTCTTATGTTAATATCCTGAAATAAATTTTAAATTTAATGAGGGGAGTCATACTTCACCACTGAAGATAGTCACAAGAAATTTATATAGATGTGCCTATGTTTATTTAAACAGGCACACTTCTAAATTTCCTTTTTAACTCCTAGTAAACATTTCCTAGATATCTTTTATCTTATACCATGTCTTTGGCATGAAATTAATTCCAGGCAAAGAAACAAAATACCCAAAAGAAGAAAGTGGTTTTATGATCTGACCTTTAATGTCATTTCAAGAGACACTGTCATAGATCTTTGTTTCTGGTTTCTGTGCATCTGCAATTATCCTTTCAACAACCTCTTGTGGCAGAGGGTCACCCTTGAATGTGGAAAACTCCCAAATCATAAAAACAATGTGTATTTTGACTAAGTTAATGCACTGGGTAAAGAATTGTTCCCTGGAAATTTTGAAGCCAATGGCTACAGTTTGGTTAAAGTAAAAAAACATACATATATACATATACACACAGATATATACTTATTGCATACATGTGTAACTATACATTCCTAGCCTACATACATATATATACACATATATACATATATACACAGGCACATAGACGTATTAATGCAGTTTTTCTTAATCGATAGAGTCTGTCTTATATTACCTAAACTATTATT
The DNA here is from genome assembly GCF_902729225.1 of Pteropus medius. NCBI lineage: Eukaryota > Metazoa > Chordata > Mammalia > Chiroptera > Pteropodidae > Pteropus > Pteropus medius. Next base: position 1,053,612 of record NW_024355327.1, on the reverse strand, counting down.
ACAGCTTAGGATAAACTCGAAGTGGGAAAATTGGGAATCCCTTGTTTCATTTTGAGGAGAAATTCTGACAAATTCTCTGAGTGGAGAAAGACGCCTCTCCATGTCAGCCAGATACTTCAGAGGAACATTAACATTTTGAGATTTCTAGCAAATTAACGGCCCTGGTAACAAAATGCAAGGAGCTCTGGCCAGTTGCTTACTTATCCAGTTGGATCTGGCCCCCTTCTCCATGTATTCCCACCATACTAAATGGAGCACGAGTCATTTGAGTAATGAGTCAGAAAATGTTTCACAGCCTCAGTACAACAGCAGACGTGATGCTTAAGATAAATTTCAAAGGTATTAAGATGGTGTTTTCATTTCTGTTCTAGGTAGACCATATCTCTTGTTGGTGATGAACAAAATTCTTCCCTCCTTTCCAAGAGACAGAAGCTGGATCATGTGCCATCTCAAGGCTCATTCCAGCCCTAAGATATAAAATTTCAAGCAAAAACAACTGCAAGAGGCTAACGCAGTGTATAAATACCCTGAATCTGTGCCTTACTCAAAGTTAGTTTTGTGAAATGTTTCATGGATTCAGTGGTCACACTGAAAACTTTATCCTCAAATATTTTAAGCCTTTGTTAAAAAATGCTTAAGAGAAAAAAAAAAAAGCTTAAAAATAAATTTTGGAATTCAGTGGAATTAACTAATAATCACAGATCTTTTTCCATCACAATGCTTATATTATCATGATAGGGATTATCATTAGGCGTCCGGTCTTAATCACAGGAAAATCATTAGCTGATTTTAACCTATTTCTTCTTTTCAACTTCCATTTTACTATTGAAGTTTATTTTTTCTTCCTAGTTAATACTAATTTTCTTTTTTCACCTTCCGGTTGTAGAACAAAGGCTGCTGTACAATAGCTATGTGTTCCTGAATGACACCACAGAGCCAGTGTAAAATAATGTACAGAAGGTCTCTGAATAACGTTGATTCATTGAACGTTGTTTCATAATAACGTTGATGAGAAAGAAAAAAAAAATTAATTCCCAGCCAGGACTGCTGTCTGTGTGGAATTTCTCTAGGGACTCTTTTATTTCCTCTCACTTCCCAAAGATGTACCTGTGAGGTAAATTAGCCTTTCTGAATTGTCCCAGTGTGAGTGAGTGTGGGTGTGTGAGAATGTACCCTGCAACAGAAAGGCATCCTGTTCAGGGTGGGGTCCCACCTTGGGCCCTGAGCTGCTGGGATAGGCTCCAGCCACCCAGAACCCTGAACTGGGAATAACTGGGTTAGAAAATAATTATCTTACATGCTTTTATTCATCTTTCTTAAATGTATGCATAGTTCGCATTTATTTCAACGTTTATTTCTATTATTAGAAGTGTTTTGGGTCTTTACAAGTTCAGTGATTTGAGAGGACCAGAAATAGCCATGGGAACTTAACTCTTCTTTATATCAATTAGACTACAGTAAAATTGGTTTTGTTATACATCGTTTCCTTAAACTCCCAGTTTCCAAGAACCTATTGATGATATAAAGTGAGAACTTACTACATAGTGTTACTGGTTTGAGATATAAAAGTCCTGAGTTCTAGTATTGTTCTGGCAATTCACTGCCTTTCTACCTCAGGTAAGTCACTATTTTCCACAAAACAAATTTCTTCTGCTGTAAGTTTCATCTTGCATGGCAATTCCTATCGACCAGTTGAGGCTGTCTGGAGTGGGTAGGCAGGTAGCTGGTGGGATGCAGTACCATGCTTACTGAGTGATGTCTGTCAAGGGTGTACTATTACTATAGGAGAATGGTGGCAATTTTGCCTGTATTTGCCATTCATTGAACAGAGCAGTGCTGCTCAAATATGCACACAAATCACCGAGGATCTTTTAAAATGCAGATTCTGATTCAGTAAATCTGGAGTAGTGGTTGAAATTACACATTTCTAACAGCATCCCTGGTGGTGCTGATGCTGCTGGTTCAGGGATCACCCAAGAAGCAAGATCCCCTGCAGTTCAGACTGAATATGTAATCTCTTTCCTGTCTCTGTTCTCTTCCACTCCCCTCCCCTCTCCTTCCCCCTGCCCCTCCTCATCCCTCTTCCCCTCTCTCTCGATCTACCCGCAGCTACACACACACACACTTTCTTCCTACTTATGTATGTGAAAGATGTTTATCATATGCTAGAAATAGTGATAAGTACATTAAATATGATTTTACTTCCCCCCACCCCCACAATCCAAAAGGTAGCCATAAGTTTCCAGGTAAGGAAATGAAGGTTTAAAGAAGGTAAGAACTTGTCTCAGAGCTGATAGGTAGTCTAGATGAGCTTTAAATCCAGGTACCCAGGCAGACTAACACCAGCACAGCACCCTTCTTTTTGACTTCTATCATACATTGTCTCAGTATCATAACAACTATGCTATGCTTGCTTAGTGCCAGCTACTAGGTTGTTTTACACATATTATCTCTTCCCTTTTCTTAACAACTCTAGGAGCTGGATAATATTATTGTTATTTTACAGATAACAAAATTAATTAACCTTCCTTCAACTGCCTCAAACTCAGTGAAACCATAGCAATTCTCATTTAAGTAAAAGATTAAATCAATAAAATATCTATAATAAACTAAATACAAGAAATAGAATATTAATGATAAAATTAGCAACATGTATATTCACTAGGCTAAAAATGCATAAGACCGTCAGTGAGTATATAGAAAATATTATCTTATAAATTAATGCTATGTAACTGCATTTTTGACAGATGAGCCCAAATGCCTCTGTAGAGGTTAGCCATGAGGTTATCAAAGTCTTAATGATTACTGATCCCAAGCAGAACCCATCAGTGGGATTTACAGTTGGAGAAGTAACAAAGATTTATTTCTTATCACCATCTTTTACTACCTAAAAGATCCCTCTTTATTAACAAGCTAATGAAATAAGATAGTATCCGTAAATTTCCCTGGAGGTGAGCCTCCAATACAAGCAGTTGACAATGGAGGCTTCACTTATGCATGCATAAAGAAGAACAAACACCACAGTAACAAGAGAGTAGGATTTTGGCTTTACTTTGTTTAAAAACAAGTTTATTTAAAAACCTAAAGATTTGAAGCAGTGATTATCAACCTTGGCTTCAGGCTCCACTAAGGAATCAAGTGTGGAACAAACTGAAAAAAAAAAAAAATACTGATGCCTAGATTCCAGCCCCAGAGATTTTGATTTAATTGGACAGGCATCAGGATAGCTTAAAGCACCTTAGTTTTCTACTGTGCAACCTAAGTTGATAATTACTTGATTAAAGCAATGCCTGTACTGCAAGGGTGGGGGGTTGGACAAATAACTGTCAAAAGAATAAATGTCTAATTGATGAATGCCATCATCAGAGCAGATCGTGGAGGAGGAATTAGGACAGCGGGAGAGTCTGTCTCCCCTGAAGGTATGCTTAAATTTCATATGCATATTATGACAGAGAAGAATTTTATAAAACATTTGTGCCATGTTCTCTACCAAAGTAACTTTCTCCTTTTACCAGAATTGTTTCCACTGGAGGGCAGTCTCCCCATGGGAGGAAATGAATGGGGACATTTAACCTCCTCACCAGACCAAAGTTTTAAATATTGGCTAACTTAGACTGTAACACTTGCATGAGTTTCATGTCAAGATAATTTTACAGGACATGGAGTATTTGGGGTGAAAAAACTGTATTATATGTCAAGGCACTGCCAAATTAAATATTTATTTGTCTGCTAAAACATAAAGAATAAAAGCATAACCCAAAAGATAAATATGTACCTGTATGAAAGGCCCTGAGGTGCATAGACATAATAACGATAACAGCAAAAAAAAGTTACATTTATTATATACTATGTGTCACATCCTATGCGAAGCAATTTAAATATTTTACTTGATTCTCAAAATAATTCCATATTTTATAAGTAAGAAAACCGAAGATGAATACTGTTAAAGAAATTTGTTCAAAACCACATATCAAAGAAGTGGCTGAGCTAGGACTTGAACCCCATCTATCTGCCTTCAAAGCCAGTTCTGTAACCACCACCAACACAACACCCCTTTGCTAACCTAGTCAGAAGCAGGTGATACCCGTGTATCAGGAGACCATCTAAATCAGAACACATCAACCCAAGAAAGCTCAAGAAGAAAACTGTCTTTATATTAGATTCCAGAAGAAACTTAAAGGAGGTGATTTCGGCAAAGTGAGAAATTCCTCATTCCCTTACTGTTTTTCATATTTTAAGAATTTTCACAAGCCGTTTCTGATTATCTTCACGTCCTTATGCAACTCCTTCCAATTTGGCTTTCCTATTGCTGTGTACTCAGACACTATACAGAACTTCAGGTAAGTGACTTATTGCCTAGATCAGGGATTGGCAAACATTTTTTTTTTTTTTTAATGGCCGGATAGTAAATATTTTAGGTTCTACAGGCCCCGTGGTCTCTACTGCAACTACTCAACTCTGCTGGCATTGAATAAAAGCAGCCGGAGGTGATATGATGATATAGATAATAGAAAATAAGAATGAAAGGGCAAGGCTGTGTTGTTATAGAACTTCATTTATGGTCACTGAAACTATAATTTTCATGTGTCACAAATTATTATTCCTCTTTTGATTTTTTCAACCATTCGAAAATAGAAAAATCATCCTTAGCCCACGAGCCACACAAAAACAGGGAGTGGGTTAAAGTCGGTTGATGAGGCGTAATTTGCAAACCCCTATCTTGGATAATAAGATGTCCTGCGTTTAAGACGTTTGCCATAATGCAAAGTATTTTCATGTTTAAAGATCTCATCTGGCAATAGCTCCATGCTCAAAGAGCCAAAGTATCCTCCAGTACCAGTGTGTCAGAATCACTTGCCTTCCCCAAAACCACTTTTTAATAACTATACATAAATTTTCCCTGTACTAAAGTATTCCGGTTAAATCACCAGCTCTCTAGGAAATATTAGCAACAACAAATAATATCAGTATCAACTTTAAAACAGTTGATCATGCACAATTACAATATATTCTGTCTTATAAACACTTCCTGATAAAAGGATTATAGTATCTGGGATCTGAGGAGAATCTTAAAGATCAGAAAGGCCAATTGTTATCCAAAGGCATTCTCCAGAGCCTTGAAGGGCCTTACAGGTGTCTCACGGGGCCCCAGAGAATGACTGATGGTTAAGAATTCTGGAAGGACTATGCTGACGCCATTCCCCACTGGCTCATTAGAACAGCTTGTTAGATTTTCAGGATTTTGTGAGCCCATCGATGTCTGGTTGATAACCTGATATTGGCCATGGTGGGAGTTTTTCCACCACAGAAATCCAAAAATCTGCCAATGCTGCATATCAAAGTATTTTTTTCCTCTGAAAGCCAGGTAATAAACATTTATCAGCACACCACTGCCCATTATCCCTTTCCAGTGAAGAAGCTCCTCTGAGATTTGTTTTACACAAATAAGTGCGCGCACATGCACGCGCACACACACTTACTCACTCACTCACTCATGAACCAGGGAGCCAATATCAGTGAGTCCAGAGGAAGATATAAAATTAAACACAGCATCCTTTAGCCACACTGCTCCCACTGCAATCCCAAATGCACTTTTATTTTATATTAAATAAGGTCAAGTGGAGACTAAGAAATTCAAAACTTTGGCCTAGGACCAAAAATTTATCAGGACCGATTACTTTCTCTAATTTTAAGTGTTCATCCAGCATGGAAAAAGAGAAAGAAATTACAAAGGACTGCACTCCATTGTAAAACTGTGATCCAAAATGTGCACTTCCACTGCTGTCTAAAGTTAGCTAATTATCCACAAAGCTGCAGTCTCTTTCCTTTTTTCTTTATTTTTACTATTGCTGAATGAAGATCCTTACAACGTAAAACATCTAGCAACGTCTTAGTGTTTCTGGACTTTATGTGCTTGTTGTTAAACAAGAGGCTCTGATTATTCCTGCTTCCTGGTCTCACTCCACTAAAATACATGAACCCAAAAACCTAATCTAAATAAATCATTTTGAATTTATTTTTTTTTATATTTTCTGCCTTTATCTTTGTTTTACATTACTTCAGACATCAACAAAACCATTTTGGTACAACCCTTTCACTTTAACTTTGCCAGATTAGAAAATAAAAAAGAATATTTACAACTGCTGGCTGAGCCGGAATATCTAAATAGGGATTATATTCCTATTTGTCAGTGAATATGACAACAGTTCATATAAGAATAGGCTGAAGGTGTCTATACCTAATTCTGAAACAAATTTCTCTCTAAGCTTTAGAAGAGAATATTCAGAACTCAAATGCTCCTGAAATTTTGCAACAACATATTCCTACATAATCAGAAATGTGTAGGCTCTAATAAATCTACCTCTCCAATCTTCAGAAAGCAATTTTTGGAGTCAGACACAAACATATTTTGTTGGAGTCCTACTGGAACTCTTTACATTATTATGGCCATGGTGGTATTCACCCTGGGGTTCTTCATACAATTTTAATTATTTATTTATGAACTCACATAGTGTTATTTTTCATTCAGATCCATAGCTAGTAACACATTCTGCCACAAAATATTTAAATGAAATTCTGAGACTTACAAAGTCTTTAGTGAAGGCAAAAAAGATCTATCAGTACTCTGAGTACACAGAGCACACTTACAAATTAAACCAGGCTCGGTACTCAAATGCACAAATCAACATAAAGTTAACACTTCAATGAATCAATTCTAACTCCAGTTGCTTTTCAAGACAAACCTTCAAGCAACCTACTTTTTCTTCTCCTATGACTGGTTCACAAGTAATAAATCAGAATCAATTACCTAGAGTCCTTTCATTGTCTATGAAAATATTTCCCAATCTTGGTTCTGAGGAATACTATTATGAGAGATATTACAGTTATTGTACTATTTTTTTTTTTTAAGTTCCAAATTTGTGTTAGTTCTGGGAGACGCAGGTTTAACTAGTTTTCTTTCCTTGGGGATGGCTTAGAGCCTTTAATATGCTAATATGTGCTGCAATTCTCCAAAGAGGGCTTTATAGTGTCCCGCATTTTCCACACATTTTAAAGCAGAAAAACTTTCTTCTCATGAAGCACCTCAAGAGACGAGTGTCCCATGAAAAACACTTTGAAGAGTGCTGGTTCATAAGAAACAGCTGAGATTTAAAAATGAGAGCAATAGAGAGAGGAGGGAATCATCTTGAGACACTGCTCACACGAGCACACCGGTAGCAGTAAGATGATACTGATGCAGGACAGGGCAAAATTCCCCCAGTTGCGGGGAGACCGAGCCCTACACTGAGAGAAGAAGAGGGTTCTCTGGCAGAGTGTGTAGAAAAAATTCAACACACAGGCCAAAGTTAGAGGCACAGGAAAGTTTATTGGAGAAGAGGCAACACTCTACAGACAGAGTTGGTCTCCTCTCAGACACAGAGTGAGACGGACTAAGAGAGACTCAGAGGAACAGAGACGACAGAGAGATGAGGACAGTGAGAGAGACAGAGCGAAGGCCCTGAGAGGGACCAGAGTGTTCAGGAATTCAATTTATACATCATTCTTTAGTTCTTGTGAGTTACAAGCTCAAAGACTTTATTTACCCATTTCCTTTGATATGGACATACAATGAGGAAGGAGAAGGGGAAGAGTATTTATCGAGAAAAGGGTAAGAATACGTAGCATGAAAGGTCTGCTGGCCGTTCCCAGCATGTAATCTATATGGTTTTAACCATAGGGGAATTAATGATTTTATTTTGTGTAGAGCAGCCACTTTTTCCTGTTTCTCCTTCACAGTTTGGGAAAATGGGTTGTTAGCAATCCCAGCAGAAATCGTCCTTTGTTCTGCAGGTGTCCTCTGTGGCCTGGCTGCTGGGCTGTTCAGCATATTGCAGTATCTGAATACAGCTTGATTTAACATTTTAGTTCTCTTGTTCCTCCCTGCGTACATTAATACAACAGAGAATTCTGAGTTCTTCCTCACTCATTCCCAGATCGCATAAAAAAGTAAAATAAAATAAATCAAGGGGGTCAGGGTGGGAGGTCAGCAATCCTATAAGATAACCTCCCCCAATCTACTTGACAGTTCCCATGACTTACCATTTACTCATCAAAATAGTCAGATATGCTCCAATTCATCAAACTTCAAAGTTGGTAATACTTTTTTAAAAAGAAATTAACTTCATCTGCTACTTTGGGGAGTCAACTGAACACTGGGCATGCAAACATCCTGCCTCAGATCACAAATTTAGAGAAAAGAATTCCTTCCATCTAAGTTCTATATACGAAAAGTAACTACCTGATAGTCACTGAGATAAACAAAGGGGTTTTAAGGAAGGTTTTGTTTTGCCCCTAGAGTTTAGAGGAAAAACAATGGTGATGAACAGCCCTTTAAAAGCCATGTAGTTCAACTTTCTCATTTCACAAATTGGAAAACTGAGGTTCAAGGAATTTAATGGTGTTTTTAGGTCATGTAAGACAGTAACTAGTGGTAGATTTGGGGCTGCTACTCAGATCTCCTGACTAATGGATCCATTAAGCTAAAAGAAGTGGCTGACAAGCCCATGTGATTATCTCTATTTCCTGCTCCGTTATTAAAACAATGAGCCACCATTTGTTGAGCTCCTGATAAATACAGACATTGTGTTAAGCTGTTTACATATATTTTCTCATTGTATCTTTTGACGATGGTAATATGGTCAGTTTTATCCTTATTTCCGCCTTGACAGAGAGAAGTTCCACTCCATGTTCAACACACAGCTTGCTGGGGTCAGAAGGTCTATCAGGAGTCAAGCCAGCTTAACTGCAAAGCCCATGCACTCCACTTGAGTTTCTTTTTTTCCCATTTCACCCCACTTCTGCCTTTCCTTCTCCTTCCTATTTCCATTTAAAGGCAGTTGTGATTAAAATCAAAGGTCGGCTGCCCATAACTTATCTCAAATGTTCTTTCTCCATTGCTTTTAGAGACATATTATTATCTTCCATCATCGACAGAGACCAAGAAGGATTTAGGCTGAGATGAGTACACATAAAATAATCTGGGTCTCATTACAAGTTGGGCACCTTGGAGGAGCCATTCTCGTAGCCCTTAAGGAAGCTGAATTTAGTCATATTTCCTTTCTCTCACATCTACTAAAGATCAGCTGATAAAGAATAGATGAAGCTGCTAATAATTTACTACTGATTTCTTTAAAAATACGTGTCATCAATAAAGGAGGCACACAGTCAAATGACTGGAATCTAGGAAGAGGATCTAAAAAAATACCATTCTAAATTTCTCAGAAGAAATGGATGGGGGAGGAAGGAGCAGATATCATCTGCATCAGAGCACCTAAGGGTGGGATCTCCTGATCCCATCCCAAACTAACAAAGTCAGAATCTCTGGGGTGAGACCTAGGACTCCGCATTTAAACAAGCTCCCCTGGTGATCAGAATTTACATCAAAGTCAAGCTAGCCTAAGAAGTGACTTGGAAGTGTGTTGCTTATGGGACTCAGATGTTTTCCAGATTTCCTTCAGGAAATCAGAGTTCAGCTACAGGAAGACCTGGTCATAAATATAATGATGTCACATATAGGAGACAATTTCTGAGCAATTCCAGGAGTGATGAAAACATTCTCCTGAGAGAGACTATTCTCTGGGGTGGATAGATCTGTTTGGCCAGTGACTCTGGCAGGAGATTATTAGAAACAATGCTATGCAACAAGACCACTTGCCTTTGGGCTAATTTTAAACCTAAAACTCAATAAGAAACTATTTGAATGTCATTTAAACATTTTTTTCATAGAAAATATAATACATTCAAATAGACACAAAACACTTACAGAGAAAAATGAGTCTTCCTCCCACCCTAGTCCTTCCAGGCACAACGACTTGTTTCCTGCATTTCAAAAACACACTTTGCAGAGTAACACATATATGTGTGTATTCCTTCTGCTAATACAATGGAAAGAAGCCCATTATTCACACAGTTCTGTATCTGTCATTTCCCCCTCTATTACCTATCATGAAGACCATTCTCCACGTCATATATACACCTACATAATTCTGTTTAACAACATCACAGTTCTGTATCATAAAGATATACTATAAGCCATCTGACCAGTTCGCTTGTGATAGATATTTAGATTTCTTCCAATCCTTGAATGATGCTTCAAGGAATACTCTTATTCATATGTCTTTGCCCACATGGGGAGATTTATCTTTAGGGTAAATTTATAAAAGCAAAACTGCGAGGGCAAATGATACATGCATTTTTATTTGTGATATTGCCAAATAGTCCTTCCAAAGAGGTTGTAGCAATTTAAACTTCTATTAATAGTTTGTGATACTGCTTGTTCCCCCCATGTCCTCACCAATACAGTGTATTTCCGATTATATTTTAATTTTCCACTAAGACTTCTTACTGGAGAAAGTGCTGACCAGATTATGTGAATGTAACTTGGCAGCTATATTTCTCCTGGACAATGAACACATTGGTGTTTTAACTTATCATCTTTTTATGAGTTAGGTAAGTACAAGTCAGTAGCTTTGACTCTCCTCAACTCTTAGTTAAGGTACACACTTGAGCTTCTGAACTTGTAAGCCCAGGTAAACAGTGATGCATCAAGAAACAACACATCTACAAGGCTGTTGAAAGGAGTACTTTTTAACTTTGCTATTTGAAAACTTAGAAATAAATTACAAAAATAGAATATTTCTTCTGTTTACTCAATGATTTAAAATGTAAGTAAACTCAAAATTCTTTAAATGACTATAAACAAATTTTCCTTGCTCAAGTCTGAAAGATGGGAGGAACCATATTGGATGCTTCAGACCAAACGTTCTAAAAGACAACAGGAATCTAGTTCAAACAGAAACTACCCACCGACCCAATGCTCTGCTTCATGGGTTCAAAGGTTAATCAAAATTCACACTGCAGATGTTGTTATTGTTAAAACAGAAATTCAGAAACCCTCCTTACCCACCACATCTATACTCTATCTCCAGGGAACAGCAGTCGACATGCTATTTCTTCCAGTAATTCTCAGAATGTCATCAATTTTCTGTTCATTTTTCACTGAGTCCAAGCACATAGGAGGAAACAGAGTATAATATATATGATTTTCAGAAAGTGCTTTAATATTGTAAATGATATCCCAAACCATTAACGAGCCTTTCAGAGGTGATGGCTTTGCAGCAGAGAATTACTTAAGCATTGGCAACATAATCAACAAATATTTGTTTTATAGCTTCAATGAACATATCTAAAATTTTTATCCCATAAGTAAATAAGTCCCTCTAGAAAAATAAATTGATTTAACACATATTTACTGAGTATTCATTATGTGCCACACACTGAGCTGGCACCAGAATTCCCAAAGGGAATAAGGCAGAGCCCCTACTCTCAAATTAGAAACAGCCAGATGGAAGATACAGCCATGTCAACAGACGATTTAAAACATAAGATATGGTAGGATCACAGCCTAATCAAGCCTTGTAGGAATCATGGAAGGCTTCCATGAGGAGACATCTAATTTGATTCCTCAGTAGGAATCAGCCAGGGAAAAGAATGGACAGCATCAGAAAAATATTGCTTAATCACAGAAGCTTGCCTAAACCCTACGAAAAACGACAATGGAACTGTATTCACCTGAACTATCACGAGACAGAGTTGGAATGCCTGCAGTCCTCATGACATAAAACAAACCTCTAACAAGTTTTCTGAAAGTCTGACCCTCACATTAAGAATAAAAGCATAACAACGCGCACGCGCACGCACACACACACACACACACACAACTGAAACATATTTTCTGTTACAAACATACATTTTCACCAACTGAAAAATTGAGTGGACATTTTACAGAATCTAGAAGAATTTGCTTCCTAATTCTCACCTCTGGTCACCCCCATTTAACTCCGGCATGAACCTCCGGTTTTGAGGCCCACCTTCTCTGTACTTAGAATGTTCAGAACCTAATTAGAGACAGTCATAGAGGAAGATGATGGGCTTGCCAGACTGAGACATATTTTCCTTCCCTGGTGTTTATGTTATTTTGACAGCAAGGAGGCTTAAACTGGGAACTGGTTCCAAACAACCTCTCCAAAGAATATTGACAAGAAAAGATAGCCACAGATAGCCACAGAGCTGTATAAATCCACTTGCTACAAATTCTTACATTCCCATAAAAACCAGCATATGATTTTTAATCCTTATAGGAAAACAATTAAAAATCCAGGTACATTCATTTGGCCTTCCTCACATCTTAGAGGACAAAAGTTAGTAGCTCTCCAATGTGCTATGCAAAAAAAGACAAAAATGGCAAACAGGAAAATGAAATGAGCCTTCTGAGATTCATTCTTTAGTTTGTTCATTCAAATACACTGCAGAAGGGAGTGCTTTACATAAAGGAATTATTCAGTCTTGAACACTCTAACTCGTGCTATTTGAAGAAGAATTGCCTGGCTATACTTAAGAGTGGACATTTCTAAAAGCCCCACAAATTACGTGTTTGGAGAGAAGAAAGAGTTTGGGGAGGTTGAAGAACAGGAACATTTACTGTTACCACATTGAAATGATTTAAGAGGAATCAATTTGGGTTGCTACAGTTACTCTGTTGACAAGATCTATGTGTCAATAGAAACAGCTTCCAATGTGTTCTTTTCAGAATTTAAGAGGGAAAAACAGAAAGGAAAATCAGATTTCGAAACTGCCTTTTAATGAAAGGCTGTTAACGTGATTTATCTTAACTAAATGACCTTCAAATTGGAAGTTGTATGTATTCTTATAACATTTTTACTCCATACACACACACACACACACACACACACACACATATAATACTACACACACACATATGCATTCTACAGATATACCATGTATTTGTGACACAATAATTGAGATGCTGAGGGAGATGCAAAAAAAAAAATGTATATTTATTAGTTGAAATTAGTTATAACTAAATAACTGTATATTTACACACATACCCCGCCCACCCCCAAAAAAAAAATTAACAGTGGCTTAAACAGACATGATTTTACTCTACCGCATAAGTCTGGGGAACAGCAGACCAGAACTGGTCTAACTGCTGGCTCTGCAACAATTAAAATCCAGGCGACTTCCAGATTTCTGTTCTACCACCCCAAGGATATGCTCCTTATTCTCATGATCCAAGATGGGACTCCAGCCAACCTAGCCACTGTCTAGGCAGCAGGATGGAGGCAGGGCAGGCCCTCAAACTCTAAGGACATGTTCTAGTTGTTGCACACATCACTCCTCCTCAGTCTCACTGGCCAAAATTTGGTTTTACAGTCATACTTAGAAGCAAGGAGGGTTGGAAATGGAGTCTTTATTCTAGGACATTAGGTAGACTCACAGAAGCAATAGAACTGGTTTATTTAGGAAGGAACGGCATCACATGTAGGAGAGTGGCCCTAAGTTTGTTGAGAGTGAATAGTTTCCCTAAGGGGGATCTTGTCCTCTCCTGGCACTGGTCCAACTCAGAGTTGTCGCCATGTACATGCCTGGGTTACAGCACTACTCTGATGGCTACAGCAGAGGTCCCAGAGGCTGTGCTTGGCACGGAAGGAACAAAGTGCAGCAATAGCAAAGCCTGACAGTGAATGATGGATGGCTCGGACCAAGACAATGAGCAGCTTCCCTATCACCGGGGTGCCCTGAAGACCAGGGCCCTTCCCTAAGTTCCACAGGCCAGGTAAGCTTTCACTAAGCAGACAGCAGCAGCACTGTTTCATTTCACCAGGACATACACTTTGAAGTGTTCTCTAGTAGTTCTCTATAGCTGGTTAAACTTAGTTGTACTCTTTCATTTTGCAACCTAGAGACCACAGGCAAGACTGTTTTTAATCAGTAATAGGGATGGGAGACCTTTTTTTTTTAATCTTTATGATACCAACTAGTCCAAGGAAAATATTACTTTGGATTGATATTACATTGCAATATTACAAACAAAAGCAGGAACCCAGATGACGTGACACCTCTCTATAATCATTTTCCCTGGCACGTTAACTTATACATGCACACATATTACTGAAGAAAGGCATCTGGAATCCCTACCAGGACAACAGACCTGGAAATAGTGCCGAGGAACATTCACAGCCAGGATTTTACCTGCCCCCACCCCCTGGTTATCTATTTTACCTTTCTACATCGCTAACTTTTCAATTTTTGCTACTCAATGAAAATAAATAGCTTAATGATTGAAAAGCATATATTCTTGGAGTACGTCGTAGCTCTTCGTCAACTGAAAATGGCTGCCACTTCCAGGTGTCTGACACCTGGACTTTCTGTTATTCCATCTTATTGACCTCTCCTATGAACAAAGCAGAGGAATACCCAAGTATATCTCTTCTAGGAATACACTGCCCTTTCTTTGAGCTGACATCTCTAGAATTAAGAACTCAGAGCCAGACAATGTGCAAAACCCTTCCCCCAGTGACACATTCTTAGATGGGTCAGAAAGTCAATCAAATTCTACTTCACAAATAAAAGTTAATTCCTATAATACAAGATGGGAGGCTGCATTAATATTTCTAAGAAATATTCTCCCTCAAGTAATATAAATTTATAGCTATGACTTTTCCCAATGCTCTATCGACTGTTCATGGTATATGAAAGTAATTAGGCTTCTCTGAAAAAAGCCACAGTTGCATTGAGAACTATATTTGAGTAAACACAAAAGAAACGCATTTTGAGTGTTACTTTTAATGTCTCCATAAAAGTTGACATCTATAAAATTATTGTTTCCAGTTTTCTGTATAGAAGCCAGGCCCCTTAGTTACTGAAGGGAGACGTGCGACAGTCTGGAAAAAAACAGTGTACTGGCATAGTGCCACCTGAAATATGAAGAATTCTGTTATAATTCAGATCTGTCCAGGCCAGAAGTCAAAGCATGTCCTGCAAAATATGGTACACCCGTACAATGAAAGTGACCTCTGTAACTCTAGCCCAGGAGAAACTGAACATACAAGGGACAATGCCCAGACCATATATAAAAATAGAACTCTGACCCACAATCTGCAGCTACGAGTCCAGGAAGCCAAACCACAGCAGCAACTAGCTCCAAATGGCCAGTACTTAATAATTGCCAGCTTTCTCAATTTTTGCCCCCAGCTTCCAGCTTAGAACCAACCAGGGAAAGTAAAATAAGCCCCCCAACCAATCTCATAGGACGTTCTCCTTCTAGTTAGTTCAGCTCCAGCTTCCCCATGCCAACAACCTCCAGTCAGGGCAAACTGAAGCCTTCTCTTTTTTCTTTTGTAAAGTTTCCACTCCCATGCTGGCCTTTGAGTCTCTGCCAAATATAAGTGATGGTGGCTGACTCCCTTGCTCAAGCAAGTTCTGAATCAATAGCCTTTGCTTACTCTCATGTCCAGTTCTCTCTGGTATATCTGCCTAGGCCCTGTGCTAGGAGTTCCCTCAGCTTTCTCCTCTGCTTCTTACTGTAGCATATATATTCTTTCCTACTGCCTTGGGCTGTCTTTCTGAAGATTAATTGCTTCTCCTCTATTCTAGGCTGACTATTCTAACTGTATTTTTTTAAAAATAGCTCTCCTTCTCCTTCCTGGACCTTTTAATGCAATCTCTTGTGTCCCTTCCCGTGTCCCACAGATGTCACTGGAAAGGCAGAGGAACAGTTATAGGGCATCCACTGGGCTAAGCACAGTGAGTCTGCTGTAAGGCCAAGATATGAAAAATCAGGCCTTACCAAAAAAAGGGATCATTACAGTCTGATTCACTGGCATTAAATTTTGAGTCAAAACTGAGTAGCCAATATCTAAAAGCTCTGAGAACAAAGAAAAGACCAGGGGCCAAAGCAACCAATTGGGTGGGGGATAAGAGGTGGCTGGCATCAAGAAAGTGGAGTGAAGGGAAGTATGCCAAGAGAATCAGAGAAAAGTGAAACCTCAGTAGGGAGAATGTAACTGTTCAGGATTAAGCCAATGACACCATTTTGACCATTGATTTCTTTATACTGGGTTCTGGCAAACTCAGTGAGCCATGTCTTAAAGGGAAAGAACGTGGAGTATCATTAAGTATTTCTGTCCGAAACATCTTTTCCGTTGCAATACAGTCTACAGTTAAGCACTAAAATTCCACACAACATATATCAAAACACTTCACCAACTTCTTCTTTTATAGCTTAGGAAAACTAAGCTCTTCCTTCCATTTTGTCTTTAATCTCCCCCTTTCTATTGATTCATCTACTAATTCTTATGTTTCCTCTTTCTTATAAATAAAACTGTGCTCGCCCATGCTAAACTCTTAAATTACCAACTTCCTGTTCTCCCGTCATTAACCACAAAATTCTGGAAAGAATCTTCTGAACTTCCAATTTCCACGTCTCTGTTCAGTCAATACAGTGTTGGCTTCTTGCCTCTGTTACTTCCGAGCCGGCGATGACAGCCTCATGCTTTCCTTCAGTCCTCACAGGCCACAGACTCCTCTCGTCCACTTTGGCCTTCTCCAACCGTAGCTTTTCTAGCCTCTCCTTCAGGACTACCCTTCCTCAGCTCAGCTATTCCTTATGCTTACAGTCCTGTCCAGTCTCCCTTTTCCATCTCTTTCTCCTCTGTTGTGGAAATTTGACCTCATCTCCAAAATCCATGCCAATTGCCATTTCCTCTGGCTGTCCCAAAACTGACCAGATTGAGTCCTCTTTTGCTGTTCTTGGTATTTGAATCACTCCCAAAGCAGTTTCCTATGCAGCTCATAGTAAGGTGATCTGCACCTCTGTGTTCCACTTCTCCCTGTAAGCTCTGTGTAGATAAGACTAAATCTTATCTATCTTTGTGTGTTCAGGTCTAAAAATAGAACCAGATACATAACAGGTATGGCCTCTGGAGTCTGGCCACATACAGTATAAGGATAATAATAGTTTCTGCCTCATATCATAATGCCCGACATGCTGGCTCTTATCATCATCATCAAAAGATGAGAATTAAATTCTACTGAACCAAATAATGTAAAGACAGGTGTCAGTATTATTCCAGTATAAAGTTCCTACTGTATTTGATTTCAAGTATTTCAGTTTAAAAATGTGCTTAGAATTATCTGGATGGTATCAAAACTCAAATTTACCAGATGGTTCCGGTGTTGTCACTTTAATTCAAATATTCTGTTTCTTAAATTATTTTATACAGGATCTTCCCCGCCTTATTTCCTGTGCTCATGAGGAAGGAAACTCTAGAACTATAGGTTGTCTATTTATTCTGGAAGGACAATGGGAAGAAATACTAAAATAGTGAGGAAAAAATAGGAGCAAGAACACAGAAAATAGTCAAAGTCAACTTCAGAAAACATTGATATGGGGGAGGGGGAAGCATGATGAACAGATTTTTCTCACAATCCTGAATCCGAGAGCCCTGAACACTTTCACTGACTTCCAATAACAATTGTGAAAATTACGATTGTAAAGTTATTTGTATAGCAGCTAACAAGCACTAAATGTTTAATCATTAGCACATAGGTAGGAGAGTAGTATGGTTATTTCATAGATAAGAAACTGGGGTTTCATAGAGGCCCAATAGCTTGCTAAAAGTCCTACATCTAGAAAGCAACAAAACTAGAACTTGAACTCTGGTCTTTCAAATTAAAGAGCCCTTACTACTTTCAATTATATGTACACCACCTCTCCAAGATAGTCATGTGAAAAAATAACCACCAACCAAAGAAAGTAAGCTCCTCCTCCATGACAAATGAGGGGTGATAATTTATGTGGATACAAGAGAAGCATAAAACCTCAATATCCAAAGCCAAGGAAATGAAAAAGAATTAAGACCATCAGGTGTTCACATTTAAGGGTAACTCATAGGCCCCTCTTCTAATGGAGTTTGAGTGGAAGCTAACCAAATTCTTTAAAACTATGTTATCAACCTAAGGAAGCTTCATTCTTTTCATTTTATCTGGACCCCATCTTCAAGTTCCAAAGTATCAAGCTATACACTTGGTATGTGAAGAAGCTAAAACAATCAAGAGGCATTGGGCCAGGAACCCCAGTCTAGTGTGTGAGAGGAATAATAACGATAACCTTAGACTGTTAGATACGAAGAAAGAAGGGATACAGCAGAGGTATAAAATAGTGTTTACAACTGTTGGTATAGGGAAGGCTTCGTAGAGTAATTGGCATTAGAGCTAAACATGTTTAAATCTTATTCTTTCATCTTAAAATTGTAAAAAGATCTGGAAAGATATACCATGATAGGCACCTACCATCCAACTTACATAGTAGAAATTTAACTCCAGTTTTCATATTGCAGAGTACATAGGGACTAAATATTCAGAACAATTAGATGTGGTGATTTTTTTGAATGGTTTTTTTAAATGGACATTTTCCAGATTAATGGGCAGATATTGAGTGAATGTTTATTTTGCTTAGAAATCCCAGAAATAATTATTAACATGAAAAGTAACCACCAAGCAAAATGTCAACATTTTTTTAAGCTGTATTTTCTTCCCTCTCAGAGTTATTAATAAACTTAACACATTTTGGTTAAAATATTCATTCACAGGGAATATTAATTTCCCCAAAATGAATAGTTATAATATTTAAAATGTATTTCATCAACAGAAATTAATTTGGGTTGAGTTTTTGAGCATAGATAATTCCACTGGGCAACAAAAGTTACTTAATCTTCCATCTTGTCACAAGAGCAAAGAAAAGCAACTGCGTTTTAAGTGTTTAATTAGAAGTAAAATCGAGTTTATGCAGTGCTATACCACACTGCTTGCAAGTAATATAGACAAACAGCTTTGCACATCATCAACACAGAGAAATGTCAAATTTTGCTTTGCTTACAGATCGCAGAAAGAAACTTCTATGGTATTAAATGGCTTTTCAAAGAACCAAACTCTGAGTTTGAAATTTTTTTAAAGAACTTGTGGTTGTGATAATTTGAGGCATTAGAGATTTGACAGTGATATTTCCTTGTAATTGAGAGAAGTTGGTGAGGTTCAGACATGATTGTATTTGCCTTTAGCAAACATACTGTTCACATTTTGAGAAAAATTGCTGATGTAGTCTGATGAAACTGTTCCAGCACTGCCAAATCACCGACAGATGTGCTCCTCTGCCAAGGGATTTCCCTAGGAATGTTCTAATTTTCTTCTGTTTAGAGAAAGTTCATTTAAAATCTGTTAAAATGCATTAATGTGCAGTGTTGCATTATATCTTGCTATGGGCACCCTGGCAAAAGGGAAGTTACATAAAAGTTGGCACTGGGTTATCTACCAAAAACTTACAGATTCATCTAAAACAGAAACCCTCCCTGCCCTCAGCCTTCCAGAAGGCAGGGCTCATCCAGTCCATATAACTTACATTGCATAATTTCATAGTGTTAGAACAGAAGAGAGCTTACTATTTCTCCAAGCCCATTTGAAAATATGTCTGTTGTTGACACTACAGTCTGGAGAGATAAATGACATATCCACAGTCACAAGATTAGTTGCCCAGTGCTAAACAACATGGCCACCTGCAAATAACAATTGACTAAAAAGACAAAAGGTAGTCCTTACCTGTTACTTTTACACAAAGGATGTGAGGCTCAAAGATAAGATCTTTGTGTATGGAGCTAAAATTACCAAATTAATGTTTGCTATAGTTCCTGTGGTGACCAATATGTACGTATCTAATTTCAAAAACCTCATGAGCGTTATGAACAAACTTAACTATTAGGTGGAAGATTAGCATGACTTTCGTTAGTAAATTAAAATTGACTTCTGAGTGTTAGTGCAAGGGTAAGACAGTATCTCACTGACCATACCTCCAAGGAAGTAAAATGTTTAATTCTTCTTCGTTAAAAAAAAAAAAAAAGACAAGTTAAAAGAAAGTGGGGAGTAGAAGAACGCAATACTCTAAGTCTGAAACCAGTACACACACACTCATTACTGGATTAATGTGAATGCTTATCTGCTCAATGAAAGAATAATGAACAGCTATTATTCTTGCCTATCTAAACTCCATCCCCTTAGGGCAGAATTTCTCCACCTCGGCCCTATCCACATTTTGGATTAGATAAGTCTTTGTTGTGGAGCACTGTCCTGTGCATTGTAGATGTTTATGTCCTCAACCCTCAACCCACTACCTGAGGGTATAATCACCTGTCCAGTTAAGACAACCAAAAATGTCTCTAGACTTTGCTAAATGTCTCCAAGTAGTAGGTGGGGAGGGGTCGAATCACTCTAGTTGAAAACCACTGATCTAAGAGAACAACCCTTTCTTACTACACTGATAGGGCTGCCATTCCTATCACATGCCCAGCAGGCACTTAGAGTTCCTGAATCTCTTGGCCAGGGCCTTCCCAATGTCCACAAATCTGTGTTGCTGAGGGCACCAGTTGCCAGCTCTTCTTCTCCAGGACTTGTTCTTTAATTCCATATTCTATCCAGCATCCTTTCAAACCTCAATTTTCTCCTGCCTAACGTATTCAAAGTATACAAGTGCTTATAACCAAGGAAATCTACCCAATAAAAAGCTAAGCAGAAAATGTCTTCATTCATGTTCATAAAAAGAATCTTTTAAATTTGTTGTATGTTAATAGTAGAGTGAGGCAGAAGTATAGAATCACACACTCCCAATAACAAACTAACAAACAATAGTAAGGAAATAATAAGTATTTTTAAAGGCCAGAATTTTGCCAGCATCTATAAAACCAGCGAAGTGGTATAAGCTTATGTTAGAAATTGTTAAACAATAAGATGAAAATTCTAGTGAAGTCAGGCACATTAACTCTCCCTACTCCGGTCTCACACACACTGAGAAGCAGCATGAAAGAAAGAAAATAGAACCCTGAGAACACTCAAAAATACCCTAAAATTTGTAAAGATATGGAATGAGGAAGGGGAGAGATTAGACAAACCTGGACATATTCGAGGAATATAGCTTTATCACAGAAGCTACTACACATCATTGTAAAACCTTCTCAGGATTGCCAGTACATACTCTAGATGTTCCTTGTATGAAAAGATGCCCCTTCTGGGCAGAACAATTAAAAATGGCATTACCTCTGGGGTGATGCAGCCCTGCACCACATACACTCTGTGAGCAGTGTGTATGACTGGATTCCAGTCCCCACTCAAGCCCCCTCAGCCGGGTGTCCTTCTGCAGGGACAACATGTACTGACAGTTCACACTGCCAAAGGAGACAGGAAGGGCCAGTAGAGCTTGCTGGTTTCTAGAGCAACATGCCAAGTCAGGGAATGTTTTAAAGTCCAAAGAAGTGGAACACACCTGGTTGAGGAATGGGCCCATTTAAGATGAGATGTTTAACAGGATCTCAAGAGACAAGACAGGACTCATATCCCCCAAAATGGTCTACACTCTGCTTCATCACAGCTTGCCATTCGCATATCTCCACAATGTTTACTGCAGTGGCTTTCAGATTTGAAGATGTACCAGAATCACATGGAAGGCCTATCAAAACACAGATTGCTGAACATTTCCAGAGTTTCTGACTTAATGAGGTTAGATGGGGTTCAAGAAATTCCTTCATTAATTGATGCTACTGGTCCCAGGACCACACTTTGAAATTCAGTCAACTTTAGATAAGCAGGTAGAAAGCAGCATCCAGTGCTCAAACTGTGACTCAGAATGGGAAAGACAAACTAGTCCCAAATAACTTGAAAAAGGATGAAGGAAGATCTACTCATGCCAGTTCAAAAACAAAACAAAAAAACAGAAACACCCATCTTAATAGTGATCAGAATAAAAAGAAAAGGCAGACATACTACCTGAAGTGGGAGATACAAAAGTGGGAGAGGAAGAGGAACATAATGCAAAGAAAAGATAAAGAATTCACTTGGCAGAAAATATAACCTAAGGAACAGAAACAAATTCCCCATGAGTGCTTTCTAATATTAAAGAACTTAATAAGAACATTCAATAAGAGCTCAAAGTTGAAAAGATAAAAGTAAATCCCAGAGCTAAGGAAACACTCTGAAAAATATTATGTAACATTGAAGATCTAATAAATAAATTAAAAAAAGAAACAGAAAAAAGTTGAAGCTATAGAATGATGAGGAAACGCAAAATAATTTTAATAAATACATAAGGAAAAGGCAAGGAACTTATTAAAGCAAACAGAAAGCAGAGCATTAATCTGGAAGATAGATAAAGTAACCCAACAAAAGAATAATTGGTGTCCCCTGAAACAGTAGACCAAAAAAGAAAAATTGAGTTATCACATAGAAGCATTTCCTTAAAGGAGAAAATAATGAATCTGTAGATGAAAACAATACATCATATTGAGAAAAAAATGTAACAATCGGCACTGTCATCCTAATTAACCTATCACATATCAAAGATAAAACTAGAGTTATTCAGGTATCCAAAAAGAAGCAAGTCGACTCCAATAAGAAATAAAGTATCAGCCTGGCCTCACACTTTCCATAGCAACATCCATTCTCTGAAAGTCGTGTAACAAAGTCTGCAAACTTCAGAAGGAAAGGAAAGGTGACTCAAGAATGTCACATCAGTCGACTTGTTATTTAAGTATAAGGGCAGTAGGTAGATACTCTCAAAAGTAAAAAATCTTAGAAAATATAACTTCCATGAGACTTTTGGGGAAAAATTTTTTTGATGATGAAACTTAATCCTGGAATGTACAAACAATGGTAAAAAGACTAGTAAATGAAAATAGAACTAGAACTAAATAAATAGGAGAATTACATTTGGGAAACAGAATGAGGATGTTATAAACCTAACAGAGTAATTATAATGCTAGCAAGATAGTTGGAAATTAGTGAAAGAGAAAGTTGAAAGAAATAAGAGAAACCCATCATATAATCTCTCTTAGTACATAATGTCTAAAATTGATGTAGTTAAAAATTCGTAACGACTCCAACTTTTAATGATTCCAGATTTTTTATCAACTTTAAGAAAGGTCTTTTAGAAACAAACCAAAAAAAATACACATCTGAAATTCAACAATTTTTTGCATTTCAAATCAGTTTATTTTTCTTCTGTTAAATTTAAGTCAAATTAAATTTGAAAGCATTATTTATAAAGCAGGTATATATGGTCTCGGAGTTGGTCCCATTCTTATAAGGTTAATTCTCACTATCTATCTATTTCTCTATCTCTTATTTGTACCTGTGCATTAAGAGATGCTTATAATGATGCTCTCTAACTGTACACAGTAACTATTGCTGGGTGGTGAGATTTAGGGTGATATGTTACTGTCTTTTTATAATTTTCTGTATTGCTTACATTTTAAATAAGCATAAGTCACTTATAAAACATATAATCATCACTAAAATGAATACATAAAATACGACACCACTTTTCTGACTTAGTAACTGAGTATGATTTTTTTTTTTGGATGATGATCAAACATCTTGAAGTACCTCTGGATGAAGCATCACTCTAAAAATGCATCCTCGTTGTAAAGCACGTTAGTAGAAGGGAATAGTATATATGAATGAGCAGAATGAAGCCAAGACAATTAGCCTGGAAGGTGCTGTGTTTCATTTTTTTAAGTAAGTCTCTGGCTTCCATTTCTTCAATTAGCAGTATCTAACACTTACTGAGTTCCTAAAATGTACCGACCAATATGCTAACATACTTTATAGGTATTTTATTATTTAATCCTCAAAATCATGATAAGGTGATACTAGTAAGAATGACGATTATGAAAGTAAGTGCATCTCAAATTTACCAAGTGCCTACCATGTGCTAACATTGTTTCAAGTGTTTTGTGTGTAATAACACTTTTCATTGGGGAGTCTTTATCACAGTAGGAGTCTACTGTACAGTAGAAGAGAAAACCATCAAGGTTAGCTTTTAGAAATATAGGATTTACATTAGTATATTTAGATAAACTGCACAGGCAAGCCTGACCTTGTGAAGAAAGAGAACACAAGGAGAAAAAGCTAGCAGAACATGGAACTAATTGAATACTCTGACCACAAAAGCGAGAAAAATCAAGACTATAGTAGAACTCTGACCATTTAGATACAAAGACCTTGGTCAACTTCTGGTTGTCCTGGAAATGAGATTCTGACCATTAAAATGAGATAAAATCACATGTTAATAAAGAGGGCAGTAATTAGAATTGAGGACACAAACAGAGCCCAACGCCATCTTAGGAGATGATCTAGAGGTGCTTGAGATGTTTGTTTGTTTGTTTGTTTGTTCTGTTTTGTGTTTCCCTCCACAAATAATTTAAGTCCTGAAGGGAAAGGATTTGGTTTAAGTATGAAAGAGTCAGATTGAAATGGCATATTCAAGAGTATTCCTATTCTGAGTGTTGCTTCTCATGACAACTCTGACAAAGTCAGCGTAGGTAGCGAACTATACAGATGCATATAGCTCTATTCCACTCAGCAATTTCTCCTCTATGCAGGAAATAACATGAAATAAAAAACAAGGAGGTGCTTGCTCTTGGTGTCCTATGTGATTGGCCCTGGGATTAAAGAGATCTCTGTTCACTCTCCCTCCCCACACTATTGCCAGCAGGTCTGAACCTATGCAGAGTCAAGAGTAAACCAAGAACCAACCAGTTCACCTAATCCTCACAACGACCCCATGAATTACATTGTTATTATCATCTCCATTACACAACCTACCAGGAGAAACAGTATTCAGAGGGTAAGTAACCTATCCACAGTCTATTTGACACAAGAGTCTTCTGACTTCATTCAAATTTAATTCAGTTTGCTTTTAATTTCTCTTCTTTAAAACATTCTAGTTGAAATTGTTTACTTTTTAAAGAATTTCTATGCTTATGTATATACCTTTGTTCATATCTAAATGAAGGATTCTGTACACACACACACACGCACACATACACACACATACACACACACATACACAAACAATATAAACAAGAAAGGAAGATGATTTCCCCCAATAAAAATACCTATGAATCGAAAGCTTAGGCTATAGCTTAATACTATTTGGTTCGGTTCAGTTTTAGAGAACTGGCTTTGTAAATTAAAGGTGTGATCCCTTGAAACCACTGTGATTAAAGTGATTTGAAATCATACTATTGACAGTCATAATAGAAACAAATACCTACTTACCACTCACAGCTCAGCTCTGGTGAGAACAAATCAATAAAGTAAAATGCTTTCAGCTTCTCTGAGAAAGGTTCCACCTGACAGATACTAGGAGATCAAATATTCACACTGCTTAGGACCAAGAAGTATATGGATTAGGACATATTTGAGAAGGCAGTGAGAGAAGGCACCAGTATAGAATCCAACCCTGCAAGGCCTCAGTTCACTATTCCTTTATTTATCTTTCAATTTGTTCATCTGCTTGTCTCTGTACTGCACGTTCAAACTATAGCAATAAAAGGAAAGTTTCTTGCATCGAGGAGCTCTCCGTCCAGTGGTGGAAACAATTAATGTAATATACGATATTCATCTATGTTCTGCTAGAGGGGTGCATGTGGGTGTTATGGGAACACAATAAATGAGTGCCTATTTTTGCCTAGGGGACCTTTGAAGAGGTTGCCAGAAGTAGAGTTTAGATACTATCATAGATGATGGGAGAAGAGGAAAGAGAAACGGATAAAAATTCCAAGACTTTGGGTATGTGAATGTTTGTAAAACATAGTATTTGGTCACTCTATCACAGATAAAAACCTCCAACGGGACCAATCCTAGATAGCATTCTGAAACCAGAGGATGTTATTAACCTAAGTTTACCTGGCTACCTTTAAGAAGGCTCAAGCCCTAATCTCTCAGGGAAGATAGTCTTCTTGCCCAGGAGCATTATTGGAGCCAAAGAGAGCAAGTCTTTCTACCTAATTTCTTGCCCACTGAAGAATCCTTCTTTATATTATAATGGATGTTCGGTCAACTTCTGTAGTAAACATCGCTTGTTAATTTTTCGCTTCTCAGCCCCTATTCCCTTTTTGTAACAGCAGCCTGATTCCCTTTTGAAGAACTTCCCCCTATTGTAGGCAGTCTTTGTAGGTTAGTAAATTGGGTGCCCTACCACTCCACTACAGAATTTGAAGGGATCTCTGGAGACCTCTGAGAAATGTTCCATTGTCCCCACTGACTATGGTCAACTGATGAGAATGTAAGCTAAGCTCAGCAAATTGACCCTTTTCTTTGAGAACTCTGAATCCTAAGTAGGGTGCCTTCTGCACTCATTCATTCCTTACTACAGTGGTACGTCAATAGCCAAGTAGACACCATCTTCATTTCTTTCTTGTTTCTAAGTCTCATTCTCCTGCCCCCATCTTGATTCTGCTAATTCCTTGATAGTCTCCTAAGATATTATTTTTTAAACTTATATTAATCTCTGTTACCTGCTTCCAAACACTTTAAATCTGCTTGAATCCTCCCACCAATAGGAACATCACTACTTTGTGGGGCTGTTCATTCCACTGGTAGATCTGTTATTTGTTACATCACTATTTAATTCAAGTTAATATCAGCTTCTCTATTACTAGGGTATGTCTAAGAAGAATAAGTTTTAGTCCCTCTTCTACATTACAACCACTTTAGTATCCAAGGATAGTAAGTAATCACCAGTAACCACACCACAAAAGCCCTTCTCAAGACCACTGGCTTTTTTTCTAAAATGATATAAATCCCAGACCACAGAAATGAGAGACTTAGATTGCTGATAGGCATAAAAAATATTTTTTATGGGGTTCCAGAGAAGTAAGAAGGCACTTCCTAAGCGAGTCTTTTGGAAGACAGAACTTTTCATGTTTATTGTCTGCCAAGGTTGGCAAATGGTAGAATTCTTTTTTTTAGGATGTGGGAGACCTTATTACCATATATTTAACAGGTACCTCTGTATTCCTCTCCAGTCTGCCCCAATTAAAAGTATATTATCTTCTCTACTGAAGTTGGGTTAATTGGTGGTTATTTTCCGAGCAACTCATCAGGATGTTAGAGATAGATTATTTTTAATTGAAGTAGTGAAGGTATTGAACATTCATTGGGCATTGAGTGAAGGTTGCCAGAACTGCAATTTTCCAAAGCACATGTCTGATAAACACCATGTCTTCAACATTTGCAAACAGTCCAAAGTCACTTCTTCCCATTTATTTTCTCTTCTCATTCCAGCAACCATTCTAACTATGAGTTTATAATTCTACATTTATTTCACTAGTTTAGAAAAGCCTTTGACTGTAAAGATATATCTATTCTTGAGCAGTAGGTCAAGAACTTGAGTTTCTGTGAAAATCAGAAGAGAAACAGAAAATATGGACAGAGACGCTACACTTCCAGTCTAAAACTCAAGCAGCTTATTTCTCTAAGCTTAAGGCTTCCCCTTGCCCTGCCTGCATCCACTTTATACCTTCTTGTGATGAGTGAGGATTAAGGGCAAGTCACTTCCCCGTTCCAGGGGAAAAGGAACTCGATTTAGAGTATTCTGTTTCCTTGTGGCAGAGCTTTCAGAAGTGCACATTGTAACATCCATCTTTTCTTTTGTAGAGGCTAAGGTTCTCACTTGTTCTCTCCATTTTTCTCTCTCCTCTTAGTTCCACTGGCCACCAGCCCTGAGGATAATGTCCCAGCCTAAGCAGAACTGAGGCAAACAGCCTGGATCAGCATCGACCAGGGCTAAACATACTCTCTTGCTCTCTGGTGCTATAAGTGTTCTGGGTTGACTGTCTCTCCCATTGCTTAGGTAAGATTTGACTCTCAGGACAGAAGAGATGTAGATACCTGGATCCATGCCATGGAAGCTATTTTAATGAGGGTAAAAGCATTTACCAAAGGCTTGGTTCAACTCACCTAGGTTCTACATGTGAGCCAAAGTCCAAACAACCAGCTAATAACAAAGAATGACTTAGTTTTCCTTTGGCTTACTGTGTGTGTGTGTGTGTGTGTGTGTGTGTGTGTGTGTGTGTGTGTGTGTGTGTGTATTTTCTAGAAAGGAAAGGAGTTGGACCAACTAGGAAATGGGCCCAATTGCATCATAACAATATCACAAGCTTATGCTCCATCCCAATGCCACATACGAGATTTATATTTTTAGGTTAATATCTTTATGTTATATATAATATATAATACACGCACACACACATACACACATACAAAAGAAAAAATAAATCCCAATGGTGTACATCTTTTTTTTGGCTTTGTAATTCAGTCAGAATCACATTATGGAGAGATCAAGGCCAAATACTTCAGTGACATATGAGTAGATGACATTCTGAAGGAATGGGATGATGCCAGGTAGTAAAAGCCATGACATAGAAGTTTGTTTTTGAATTCTAAATAACCATATTTCTTCACATTTTAATATTTCATACATGGGTTCAAGTGATGTTCATATTTAATGTAAGTATTTTTCCAATTCTCCAATAACTCTTAGTACATTTTTGGTGTATTTTATAATTTATATTATCTTGGAAATAATGAAATTTGGTAAATTCAATCATTTGACCTCTGGACCAGAAATTGGTATGGAATAAATCCATCCAGGGAAGTGTCCACAGGTTCAAATTATTTTTCTTGTTCCTGCTGAAATTTTTCTCACAGTGGCTTTTCGAAGGTGTTCCTTATGCCCTGTGAGGGAGAGGAATATCCTGACAATAGAGTACATAAAGTATATTGAAGTCTTTCACCTTAACCCTTTCCTTAAAAATTATGGCACTGCTCTTATGGGGTTAGAACTTCTCTCTGGAAGGGAGAACAATATTGTGTCCCCTGCAAGCTCTTAAGAGAGGAGAGGAAGAAAGGGGCAGGGGAACAGACACCTGAATATCCACTCTCAGAATTAAATAGACTAACCCACCCAGCAGCTCCTGCCTGAAGCAAGTATTTCCTTGTGTCCTCTTTAAAATATTCCTATGAGCTTGCTTAGAGAAGGTGAAATGAGATATGATGCAACTAGTAAGGTAGATTTTAAACAAGAACTTTCCCTCCTAGTACCAGCCCAGGGCTGGTCACAGTAGACAGCTGGTTCCTACAGGTGGGGCACAAACCACTACGGACATACAGGAGAAGACACAGAAGTGGCGTTAAATAACACTGAGTCATGCAATGAGAAATTTATTTGTTTAAATTCCAGTTCAATTATTTTTATTATATCAAGGAGAAACATGTCTTAATCAGCTGCCTAACACTTAGGAAATCTTCCTCTTTAAGAAAGGCAGACTAGGCATCAGGTTCAGAGCTGTTATCAGGAACCAGCATCTACCTTGGATTAATTGGTGATAATTTACTTTCACTGAGTACTTTTTGTGTTTCCCTTCTCTTTATGGTAGGTGGCATAATTTCCCATTTAAAACAATAACGGAGTTTTGTTTAAAAACAAATATGTTTTAAAAATGATTCAAAGAAATGTTAAATATTTAAAATATATATTTATATATTAAATATATTAATACCATATACAGGTCAAACACAGATAATGCAAAAACTGGATAAAGGGCACATGGATAACTATTATGCCACTTTGGGGGGCTGATACATGATTAGATTCTGTTGCTTCCAAATTTTTCAAAAGAAAATAGAATTCCACTGACAGGTATGTGAAGTCAGCCTTTCCTATGTATGGGAGGCATTAACATGTTCATCATTGGTAATCCAAAAAATTCCCAGCACTGTTTTTATCCTGGTACTACATATGGCTCCCTATTCCCTCTGCATGGATTTCAACCTTTTGCTTCTGATGGAAAAGCACTGTTAACAATTCTGTCCACTCCGCTCAGGCAGGCACCACCCTGCTTCACGAATAGCACATCCATTCATTTCTACCTGTGCACCCTACTTTATGTTGTACCCCATCTGGAATGTGCTCCAAAGGTCTCATTGCTTAGGTACCAAGCAAGGAAAAACTTCCAACCCTTCTGTATTAAGCCTGGAGTTCCTGCTATCACAACAACACACTGCATACTAAAACATATGTATATAATGAACTTTATTCCAAGACCTTGTTTGCAGAAGGAAGAGCAGACTGATTGAATACATTGTTCTATACTGATTTTAATTGTTGCTATAATCTGATCTGTCTCTAACCAGCTAATCAGTATTTAAGTGGCTGCTTTAATTTTATTAGGAAGCAGCTAGAATGCAGCTGTAGCTAGACACTACACAAATAAATAAAATGCAATATTATTTTTATTATACTTATGCATATGAGTTTTATTCTACTTACATGAAAACTATACTCACTTCCACTCCCCTACTAATTTGTTGGTATTAAACCACTGTGTATCTGCATGGTGAATATAGTTAAAGATGTCTATTTATTGCTAAGTGTAAGTTATATAATAAGTTTCTAGATGTACCCAGCTTCATTTGCCAAACAATATTGTGACTGATTTAAATATTTGCACAGAGCTTCAATTAGACATTGTTTCTATTAATTAATGATATTAGGGTTTAGTTCTAAAGAATAAATAATTACAAACGTAGAAACAACAAAACAAATTCATGCATACAAAAAGAATCTGACTTGACTGCCTTGAAATACAATTCCATTATAGAGTTTCCACATAACTCCCCAAAGAATGAGGCATAGCCGCATTAATAAAATCCTGCGTGTTTTAGGAGACTTTTTAACATGGCTACAATAGTTTCCAAAGTCCTATGTAAGTATTTGAATAACTTTACCTTATTTCAGTTTCTTGAGAGAACTATTAGAGACAGCTACAGAATCAACATGAAAAATTATGAATGACCCACATAGTGCCTGCCTGAAAGGGCTCAGATAACTATAGCAAACTTAAAATATATATATATTAATAATGAAATCAAAACACCTCAAGGCTGCTCTTTTAGATAGCTACACATTTTTAAGAGGTAATTTACCAGGAGCTCTCTTTTGCTTTTTCCTGTCACTTTAGCTGTGCAGGAACACAGTGTTCTCTCCCTATACCAGTCAGGAGAACTCTGCTGTTCCCTCTTGGGAGGAGGCATGGAACAATGGCGAGAAGAATCTCTTCACCCTGGCTGCACTCCCAGTGTTTAACTGCTCACTGTGTGACCTCAGGCCACTGACTCTTAAGCCTCAGTTCTCTCACCTGTAAAACAGGAGTCATAACAGCTGCTCTTTAACCTTACAGTGAGCATTAAATAAGATAATGCCAGGAGGCTCTAGACAAGGGGTCCGGCTGCTCCTTTGGCTACTGGGATCCCTGAGGCTTATTTAGCACAATTTGTACTGCTCACTTCAAGGTCTTCTCACCCTGCTGTTGTTCACTGATTCAATAATTGAGCACCTACAGTGAGTGAGGCACTGGACTAGGCACCTAGAACACAACACTGAAGATTCAGGTTGAAACACAAACAAACTCCAGTTTGTCCAATGAGAAATAAAATGACTGGGTTTGCCTTCCAACAAAATATGCCCAGGCATATGTTTATATTTAAACCAAGATAAAGACAAGTATCATGGAAATCTAAAATAGGACATTTAGGAAGGAATGGCACTTTAGTCCAAGCTTCTCCTTGTATGGGTAAGGAAAAGAAAAAAAAAAACATTGTTTACTCATCAGCATCAGAGCAATACTTTTTATTGACATTGTATTTTGGAAGTTCTGAAGCATTTGTTTATCTATAGTAAGACAAGGATATCCTAACTTTCAGCCCATTCTAGACTAGATCCAAAGATTCATCTGAATATTACCACTTTATCACTGAACAATTGAGCCCATCTACCAGGGAGAAGACAGCTAACAAAAGATGCCTGCACAGAATGAACTATCCAGTAGTTTGGTTTTAATCTTTTCCTGAATCTTTAAACTAGTTCTACCCACACACCACAGAGATAATAATCAGTGAAAGCTATCTGTGGGTGTGCAGTGGGGGTAGAGAGCTGTTCAGCTCTGTTCTAGGTAGTCACGAAAGGATTCTTTAGTTTGCTCCTGCCTAAGGCCCTGATGCCGCCCCCTTTCCTGATCTGCCTGATCTGCCTGGCTTCAAAGCTCTTATCGAGATGCCCCATTACTCACAAAGCTCTCACCTGCTCTACCTAATGACCACCCATTGAATGGGGCTCAGAAATAATACCTGCCATTCACGGTTCCATATGCAAACCTAGGGCTCTCTCTCTGACTATCAGCCTGGGTGGGATGTCCATGGCCTTCAGAGAGGAACACTCAAAGAGAATAAAGGTCAAAAAGAAAAGTCAACTATTTATGCAAAGATTAATTATGAACTGAATATGAAACCCTCCATAAGACATATGTTCTCAGATCTTTGTTCTCCAAATCATGTGAATTGAGAGCCATCTTAATGGCCCTACAGCTCTGAGATGCTATGGAAATGCATATATGCATCATCACAGCAAAAACATGCCTTACCCAAATAGCACAAACTGGATTGTTCTACCAAAAGATACTTGATCTTGATGAAACAAAATAAATTAATAAAAAAGCCTCTTTTACTGTTATAAAAATTGTGTGCTTTGTATTCACGATAGAGGATAAACATTTGGTACTGGATAATTTTAAATAGGGGGGCAAAGGTATATAAATTGCTTATTAACATTTGTACCTCTCATACAGCCAGGTTACCTGTGCCAAGTTGAGTAAAATAAACTGGAGTGGTGGTGAAGTTTCATTACATTCCTGATATTTCTGAAAGTAGTGTCTGGCTAACTAAATCTATAAATTATCTATCTGTGAAGAATACCGAATGCTTTTATAAAAAATTTTTAAATTAGATGAATACATGACACACAATCCACCACTCTAATATACTCATGCTATAGCAGACACAGAACCCTTTCCATTGTGTCTATAAATGGCACGTTCAAATGCTTCTCAATACAGCACCTCAGGTAACTAGCAATAGATCATACTTGACATGAATGATAAAAATTATTTGAAATCCCTGCTTTATGACATCGACTCGATTACTCTCACTGCCATTTTGAGTATTAAAAGTCAAAAATATTGGGAGATTTCTAGCCAAGAAGCTATAGTAGGTAAACGCTATGCTTCCCTACTCTCACGATCACATCAAAATTACAAGTAAACTACAGAACAAACATCATTGGGTGTCACCTGAAGTCTAACTAAACAGAAGTCTTACAACTGGGGATACACATAAGAGGCCATTTCAAGACTGGTAGGAGCAGCGGAGACATGGAATGGGCTGGTCCTACACACATGTGCGGTGGTTGAGAATTGGAAGGGATGTCTCAGTTGCGGAGGTTCCCCCTGAGGAGTGAGGGGTCCTGGCCCCACACCAGGCACCCAGTTCAGGGTTCCAATGCCAGGAAGAGAAGTCCTCACAACTTCTGGCTGTGAAAACCAACGAAGATTGTGGTAAGTAGGATGGACAGCAGCTGGAGTCACAGACATTCCTCTTAAGGGGCTCACATGAACTTATTTGTGCACGGACCTTCTCACTCTGAGCTCCAGCACTGTGGCAGAAACTTGAAAGGCACCAGGAACATACGAGGAGGAGCTGAGTTGTCTAGCTTCAGGACGAGGGCTAGAAGGGCAGCTTTCTCCCAGACAGAAGTGCTAGTAGAATCCACTGTTTCTTTGTTGAGCCCTTCCCCTGACGGACATCCAGAGGGAAGTGACCACCATATCTAAGTCTCCACTGACCTGGATAACACCAATCGCTTTGCCCTGGTGATTCCCTGAAACCTCCCCCCTCCCATCTTGCAGGCCCTCCCAAGCCACTTCCATTGGTTTAGTCCATACAAATGGCCTGTCTTGGCTCATGCTGCAAACTTTCCTAAAATCGCTCAAAGGTTCACAAAAACCAAACAAGCAGCATCTGGCCTCGACGTGCCTCGTATCTCTTACTGAGCAGTCCGAAGCCCAGCACTAGCAGCAGCCAGCCTTGGTCCATGGCTTGGCCTCTTGAAGCACCTCCAAACCCAGCATAGGTGGCAGCCATCTGCAAATTCCGTGGTGACTCTTGGAAAGTGGCTCAATAACCCCCAGGGGTGGCACATTTGGTGGTCCAGTTTCAGACTTAGCCAGAGCACCACCTGGGACTGTATCTGAGGATGACACACTCAAAAGGCAGACTAGGCAGGCACCAGAGCCCTGATAAAGTAAATTCTGCTCCTTAGTTCAGCCCCTCCCTGAACAGTCCTCACAATAAATCAACCTGAGGGTCATTCCCTCCTATTGACATGAAAACAACAACCAAGGCTCAACTACAATAGGAGGACACACAAAACCCATACAAGAAACACACCTGGAGCACCTGGCTCAGATGACCAGGGAAGACTGTGCCACTGAGCCCCATAGGACACCTACTATATAAGGCCATTCTCCTAAGACTGGGAGACATAGCAGCCCTACCTAATACATAGAAACAAACACAAGGAGGCAGCCAAAGTGGGAAGACAAAGGAACATGTCCACTATGAAAAAGCAAAACAGATCTCCAGAAAAAGAACTAAACAAAATGCAATCGACCAGATGCAGAGGTCAAAACACTAGTTGTAAGGATGCTCAATGAAGTTAGGAGAAGAGTAGACAAACTCAGTGAGAACTGTAACAAAGAGAGAGAGAGAAAAATGAAGATAGAAAACATAAAAAAAGGATCAGTCAGAAATCAAGAATTTAATAACTGAAACGAAGAATATTTTAGGAGGAAGTAATAGTAGATTAGATGAAGCAGAGGCTCACATCAGCAACTGAGAAGCTAAAGCAGAGAAAACACTCAATCACAAGTGCAACAACAAAAAGAATCCAAAAAAATGAGGATAGTTTAAAGAGCCCCTGGGACAATGTCAAGAATACCAACATTTAGGAGTACCAGAAGAAGAGAAAGAGAGAGAGAGGAATTGAAAACCTATTTGAAGAAATAGTGACAGAAAACTTCTCTAACCTAGTGAATGAAATAGACATACAAGCCCAGGAAGTGAAGAGAATGCCTAACAAGATGAATCCAAAGAGACCTACACCAAGACACATCATGATTCGAATGTCAAAGGTTAAAGACAGAGATAATCTTTAAAGCAGCAAGAAAAAAAGCAGCTATTCACTTGCACTAGAGCTCCCATGAGGCTCTCAGTTGATTTCTCAACAGAAATTTTGCATGCCAGAAGGGACTGGCATGAAATATTCAAAGAGATAAAAAGCTAGGCTCTACAACCAAAATTACTCTACCCAACAAAACTATCATTTAGAATTAAAGGACAGATAAAGAGCTTCCCAGGAAAAACAAAAAGAAACCAAAAAACAAAGAAACAAACAAAACACTAAAGGAGTTCATCAACAGCAAACCAGTATCAGAAGAAATGTTAGAAGGACTTTTTTAAGAAAGGAGAAGAAAAAGATACACACACACACACACACACATAAAATAAAATGGCAATAACTACACATCTATCAACAATTACTTTCAATGTAAATTGATTAAATGCTTCAATTAAAAAAGGGTGGCTGAATGAATAAGAAAACAAAACTCTTACATATACTATTTTCAGATCAAAAGACACACACGGGCTGAAAGTAAAAGGATGGAGAAAGGTATTTTATGAAAATGGAAAAAAAAAAAGGTAGGGTAGTAATATCTATACCAAACAAAATAGACTCTGAAATAAAGGCTACAACCAGAGACAAAAGAGGACCCAGTCATCCCACCTCTGGGTATTTATCCAAAGAAACACAAAACAGTACTTCAAAGAGACATGTGAATCCATATGTACATTGCAGCATTATCTACAATAGGGAACAAATGGAGGCAACCTAGGTGTCCGTCAATGGGTGAATGGATAAAGAGGAAGTGGTACATATATATGATAGAACATTACTCAGCCATAGAAAAGAATGAAATCTTCTCATATGCAACAACATAGATGGACCTAGAGGTTATTGTGCTGAGTGGAGTAAGTCAGACAGAGAAAGATAAATGTCATATGATTTTACACATGGAATCTAAAGAACAAAACAAACAAACAAAACTAAAACAAACTCATAGAAACAGAGAACATTTTGATGGTTGTCAGATGGGAGGGGAGTTCAGGGGGTAGATAAAAAAGATGAAGAGATTAATAAGTACAAAATGGTAGTTACAAAATAGTCACGAGTATGTAAAGTACAGCATAAGGAATATAATCAATAATATTGTAGTAGCTATGTATCATGTCAGATGGGTACTAGGTTTATCAAGGTGATCACGTCATAAGTTACACGAATGTCAAATCACTATGTTGTATACCTGAAACTAATATATTATAGGCCAAGTGTAATTGAAAACTAAAGAAATACTAATCTAATAAATAAAAAAAGAAAGAACAAAATAAACCGACAAAATGGAAACAAACTCATAGATACAGAGAACATTTTGCTGGTTGCCAGCGGGGAGGGGAGTTGAAGGGTTGGATGAAAAATGTGAAGGGATTAAGAAGTATAAATTGATAGTTACAAAATAGTCATGGGGATGTGAAGTACAGCACAGAGAATATAATCAATAATATTGTAATAACTATGTATAGTACCAGGTGGGTACTAGAACAAACGGGGGGAGAGGGTGGGTCACTTCATAAATTACATAAATTTGTAAGTACTATGCCGTACACCTGAAACTAATATAAAATACTATTGAACATCAATTGTAACTCAAAAGAAAAAAAAGAAAACAGTCAAGGATATTAAAATGTCATTATTTACACAAATATACGAGGAGGGCTTACCTCCAGAAACATAGCTCTAAACATCGGGAGATTTCAACCCTGAAACTCTCCATTAGTTTCTTTCTTATCA
This sequence comes from Pteropus medius, assembly GCF_902729225.1. Taxonomy (NCBI): domain Eukaryota; kingdom Metazoa; phylum Chordata; class Mammalia; order Chiroptera; family Pteropodidae; genus Pteropus; species Pteropus medius. The sequence continues at coordinate 1,017,029 of NW_024355327.1, read as the reverse complement.
CTCTAATGTCTAATTTTTGCTTCCTCTGCTCCCCTCTGATAAAGCATAAAAGCCATTCCTAGTTTAAAAGAGTCCTCAGATTGAGTTTTGGCCAAAATCTGTAGTATCTGAGAATCTCACACTTGACACGATGAGTGTAATCTTTATAGCTGGCGGTGAACGCAGAGTGAGAGAAGCAAACAGAGCCCACACTGCTGAGGCTGGGGAAGATGGCCTGGTGATAAGCAGGAAGGGTAGGAGATGGTCCTGCAGTGGGAGATGGGCTGGGGAACAAGTAAGCAAAAAACGGGCCAAGAGAATGAAGTCAAAAGCACAATGGTACAAAGTGAGTGAAGCTACAAGATTAGCAAATACATGTGAAAACCCTGGCTCTTGAGTGAAGGGAACCTCTTCAGGAGCCTGGAACAGCTTTCCTGGCTATAAGTTCCTTTCCTTTCTCTACCTTCCAATCCTCCTCTCCTTCCTAAACTCTCCATCTTCTTTCCCCTTCATCTTCTTCCTCTTCTCTACCCAGTCCCTCCTCTTTAACTTCCACTTCCTTCTCTCTTTTGGTATCTTTCATCATTCCCTCTACCCTTTCTCTCTAACTCTCCTTTGTCCAGCATTTAGACCAGTCACTCACCAGCCCCTAGGCATTAAATCAAAGAGCCACTATGGCAGCCCTTGGTGCTAATGGGCTTTAAGTTTAGCCACCGCCCCTCCATCCCCCCACGCAGCACAGCACAGAGAGAACTGAAGGACAGAGGGCCGCTGGGGGCTGCTGGAGGCTACACTGCAAAGGTGAGAGCAGGCCACCTGAGGGAAGGAGGCAATGAAGTAGAAAGCAGAGATAAAGAGTGTGCAGGTCCACAAATAGGATCAACAAAGTCCTGGAACAGTGTTGCAAAAAGGTTGGCAGAAAACCAACAGAGCAGAAAGCAGCATTAGTTAGGAAGTGATGCAGGTTGGAAAAAGAGAGAGAGAAATAAGAGGCAAGCAGGCAAAGGAGCAACGTCACTGGAAATAGACCTGAGGGATGAATGTTAATAAGTAGGTACACACCAAACTAGGGTAAGAAGCAAAAACCAAAGTGATAAACTGTGGCTTTGTAATACTTACCACAAAGGAAATGAGATGTGCCAATTAAATAGGAGTACCATGTGAGAAACTCAGTAGGTACTTCTTATTTTTATTTGAATTTTTTATGTTAAATTTCACTTTGTAAACAGTTCTGAGACTTAAGAATGACCTAAATGAATTTGGGAGCCAAAATAAAACCAATTCTATTCAGACTATAATGAGAACTGACAGAGCAGAAATTCTTTGTTAAACCTACCCAATTGGACCTGAAGGTCAACTCCATCATAATGGAATGACTTACCAAGTTATTCTTCCTAACTAGTTATTGATTTGTAAAAAAAAAATCATAAGAATGTCATATACCAAATGACTGTTGCTAAATTGTTACCTTGGATCAGCAGAGAGTAAATATTGGCATTTTCATATGGCAATCTGCTATTTGAGAATAATCTAGCCTTCCTGGAGGGATGGAAATAAAATACATAACGGTCATTTAGCAATCATATAATATTATACGACAATCTTTTGTCATTCACTGCATTGTTAGAATCATCAGAGGAGCCATCTGGCTACTCTCAGAGACACACCACATATGATCAGGTAGGAAACGTGATTCCACAAGCTGAATGCGTCAAGTCTGCTCTAACATTTCATGACTCTAGACTGAAAGTTAATGCCAATGCAAACCACCAGGCCACTACAGTAAAAAGGGCTAATACATCAGAAATTGAAATGGGATATTCATTTTAGTTAGTCATTAATCAGAGCAAAGTGATGGTCCAATTCACCTACACAGTGACTTGCATTGATCAAAACAGTATTTTAGTAATGTTATCCATTAGTTAATTAAGCAAATATTTGATTAGTACCTACTATGTGCATGACACTCTTCTAGATGCTTCAAGATATATTCAGACACAAAAGAAATAATCTCTATGTTCAAGAGGCTTCTAATTCAATAGAGGAAAAAGACATTTTGCAGAAGTCTCATACAAAGTAAAATATGATTATGTAATATAAAAGGTATACAAAGAAAATGCTTCAGGACTATAGGAGAGTGCCTTTTTTCTCACCTTACAGGTGAATTCAGTTATGGCCTGTATATTAAAAATCATTTGCACATGTATTTTAAAATAAAGCAGACATGAGAAGTCAAAGTTGCAGGGAAAGGACATCCCAGTTATAAAAATAAATAACATGCGCATGCTGGATGACCTATTGTCCATCCTGAGTCAACTCCTTCTTAGCAATCTGAATTGCAAAGCAGACAGAGGGACTACATTTCTCAGAATACTCTTCCCTGAATGGTTCTGAGTATGGAGTCTGGTAATGAGAGAAGTGTGAGAAGATATGGAAGGCAAAAGAGATGAGTAGCCATCCTTCAGAGTTAGACGAGTGTATACAAATGAGATAATGAGATCTTCCTCATTGTTGCATACTGAGCCAGTGAGAGTTGAGTGGTTAATTCAACATGGCCCTGCTTACTGTATGAAAACTGAGATGTGTCTCTGAGTCACTAACACCCTTACCACCTAAGTCTCTTGTCATTGAGCCATAATGGTTGAAACTATCATTGTTTAGATTCTTCTCTAGATAGTTAAATTCTGGAGGAAATCCACCTGTTGGCTGCACAGTCAGTATGCCAACGGAGTGTCCATTATGGAAGGAGAATAACCCTTTTCACTTTTAACAATGATTTTAGCCCTCAGGCTATACACAATGTAGGGATAGCCCCTATATTGTTTGCCCCACACAAGAGGTGAGAAAGTTGAGGCTCGAGGGGGTTAAGTAACTTGCTCAAAATGACTTGATTGGGTGGCAATGGAGCCGAGATTCAAAACTCAGCCAAGCCTCCAACCACGTTTCATGGTGCCACTTCAAAGTAACTCTTCCAGGTAACGAGCACCCACTGGCCCTTTCTCATAGTCCTAAATGGACAGGGTCATATCTATGTCTCACTCAATATCATTACTCCAACTTTCCCTCCCCTTAAAGGGAACCACATTTAATCATGTGGACTTTTTAAAGGTAGAATTCTAGACAGGGTTTTTACACAATCTGGGGCTCAGTTGCTTAGGAAACTGTTTTTGTCATTAGGTAGGCAGGACTAACACACTGTTAAGTGAGAGAAAGGCAGAGAGGAATATATAGTAAATCCAGTGTTTATATGAATTTCATCCTCAGGGAATATAGCAAAATAATCACAACTCAACAGAAAAAGGAGCTTTTGAGTGGGTTGTGAAATAAGCTATTAAGTCATGCAAATAAATCCAATGTCAACACCTCAGCCTGGGCTGATTGGATTCACAGGTTGGAACTCATACTTCATGAGGATTTAAGGCTCCTGATGTTCTCAGGGGGTTTTGTTAGTGTTTTTTTGGTTTACTGTTTTCGTTTTTGATTTTTGTTTTTTGTTTATTTGTTTGTTTTGTTTTGCTCTGTTTTGGGGAGGTGGTCCCAGGAAAGGCATGCCTACTGCAAAGTGGGAAGTTCATGACAAAGGAGAGTCTCTGTGCTGCAAGGATTGAAAAAGCACATTATTCTAAAACCTTACCCTGCATTGGTAATTTTAGCCTTTGCTACATTTCTGAGCTCTGTGCTCTAAAAATCTTCTATGTACCATTTCTACCTAACTGTACCATGAGACACCTCTGCCCAACCAGGCAAGGATCCAACATTTAGATAATTCAGAGGGTGTCCCCACCCATGATGTAGAGATGTTGTTGTTGACAATCATATGTTAACCTGTAAGTGGCTACAAGAAAAGACAGCGTTTTATCCCTTGAAGCCCATCTTTAGGAGCACTGTGATTTTGCCTGTCTTGTTCAAGGCTGTACGTATCTGTGTGCCTAGCCCAGCACCTAGAGCACGTAGTAGACACACAACCAATATTCACTAATCTGTTGCACGAGCAAGAAATAATCTTCTATTTTTGTTATGTAACTGCATGGCTGGATCTATCGGATATCAGTTTCACTTCCTCTGACCAACACACCATCCATGTAGTCCCAGTGCCAAGCACAAGTCCTTCTGGCTCGAGAGCAATTATGCTAACTAGTATGCTCTAAATTCTACATGCTATCTCATTTCATTCCATGTAATACTTATGTAAATCTATATTCCCATTTTACGGATGAGAAAACAGGGCTTTAAAGAAATAAAAAAATCTAGCTATAGCCCCAAAGCTAATAAATGATAAAACCAGGATTTAGACCCCACTCTGTTTTAGCTACAAAATGTGTGTTCTTTTCATCTAGTCTGGGCTGCAATCTGCCCTAAAATTAAGTACTGCTATATTTGCATCACCTGACTGCAGATATCAATGTTTAAGTCCAGGACCTTTACGACTTATGAAGGGCTACTGCGTGGAAGACATTGGGTGATGCACAGACTCAGTTAACCCAGAACAGAAGGAACTAGCATAAGGTCATAATATGGGTGAAATACGAATTGAACAGTAATCAGAAATGAATCATTATGGTGGCAAAATCCTAGAAAGAGCAAAGAAGTTTTCATACTGGAGTGTCTTCAGGGAAACATTGTCTGGCTATCTGTCCTACTTGATTTGGTCTTTAACGCATCTGAAGCCACGTGGAGGGACTGGAAGGCCAATGAAATCCTCTTTGCCTCTTTCTCCCCTCTTCCTTCAGTATCTCTTATGCAACAGGCAGTGTGCTGTACAATATTAAGTGAGACGCAATCTTTACTTTAAAAAAATCTACAATGCATAAAGTTATAGTTATGAAAAAGCACAGTTAGTACACTCTTAGAATAATGCAGAGAAATGCACTCAGCCAAAGCATGATCAGAAGAGCTATTTAGGCTATGCGTAGAGAGGACAAGTGACTGAAAGTTTGATAAGGGGATCATTCCAAGGAGAGTGAATAGTATTGATAGCAAGGTGAAGGCAACAACCAACGCGTGTATGCAGAAAACTTTGTGCAGTTCAATGCTGCTGGAAGATAAAGCAAGAAGGAAACTGAGCTGAGAAATGAGCAGAAAAGGTTGGCTCACGCTGTAAGTAAGCTATGTTGACAAGCCTGGGCTTCATCTTGACAGTGGTAGATATATATTTGGAGAGCTTTGGCAGAGGACTGACAAAGTTGGATATAAAGTTTAGAAAAATCTCTAAAGCTGCTGTAGATTTGAATGGAATCAGACAGAAGGCCAGGAGGCCAAGTTAGGGAATTGATGCAGAATCTCTGCAAAACATAGGAACCTGAACGAGAATGGGGTAATAGGAATGGAGAAAAAGGATGGATCTGACAATGATTCAGCAATAAAACATATCACATGGATGGGAGAGGAGTTTATCAAGGAGAAAAAGAACTAGCAAAAAGGCAAACAAGAACGGGGAGTGCAGAATATTAAGGAAATTACTGAGCGATGTTAATAACTTTAAGTTTGCCTGTGATAGACACCACTAGGATTCTCCATGTCCAATATGTGGTCTTTTTTGACTGGCTTCTTTCACTTACCATAATATTTTCAAGATTCATTCATGTTTTAGCATGTACTAGTATTTTATTTCTTTTTATTGCCAAATTATGTTCCATTGAAAGGATATACCACATTTTATTTATACATCCATCAGTTGATGGACATTCGAGGTGTTTCCACTTTGGCGGAAGTATACTGCTATAAACATCCAGGTACAGTTTTTACGTGGACACATGTTTCCATATCTCTTGGGTATATATATCTAGAAATGGAGTTGATGAATTATATGATAACACTATGTTTAATTTCGATCTCTTGAGTAACTATTTCCAAAATGTCCCATCAGTACTGCATAAAGGTTCCAATTTCTCTACATCTACTTTTTGATAATAACTATCCCAGTGGGTATGACCTAGTATATCATCGTGGTTTTCATTTGCATTTCCTTAATGGCTAATAATTTTGAGTATCTTTCCACGGGCCTTTTAGCTATTTGTATGTCTTTTTTGGATTAACATCTATTGAGGTTCTTTGCCCATTTTTTAATCGGGTTGCCTCTAAACTATTAAGTTGTATAAGTTTTCTATATATATTTTGATACAACTCCCTCATCAGATATATGATTTATAAATATTTTCTTCCATTCTATGGATAGTCTTTCTACTTTCTTGATGAAATCCTTTGAAGTATAAAGTTTTAATTTCTATTATATCCAATTCATCTATTCTTCCTTTTGTTGCTTGTGTTTTCAGTGCATTTTTTTTTAATTGTCAAATTTAGCCTCAAGAAGATTTACACTTAGGTTTTCTTGTAAAATTTTAATAGTTTTAGCTTTTATATCTTGGTCTTTGATCAATTTTGAGGCAATTTAGGAATATGGTGTGAAGGAGGGCTCCAACTTAATTCTTTTGCATGTGGATATCCATTTGTCTCAAATCATTTACTGAGAAGACTATTCTTTATTGAATTGTTTTGGCAACCTCGTTGAGCATCACTGACAGTAAATGCGAGGGTTTATTTCTGGAATCTCAATTCCACTCCTTTGAATGATAAGTCTGTCTTTATGCCATTACTATATTATCCTGATTATTGTAGATTTGTGAGTTTTGAAATCAGGACACCCTCCAAATTTATACTTCCCTTTCAAGATTATTTTGGCTATTCTGTATCTCCTGAATTTCCATATTATTTTATGATCATGTCAATTCTGCAAAGAAGCCAGCTGGGACTTTGATAGGGATTGTATTAATTCTGTAGGTCATTTCAGGGAGAATTGCCATCTTAACAATATTAAGTCTTCCAATCCATGGATACAAAATATCTTTCCATATACTTAGGACTTATTTTATTAAGTTTATTCCTAAGTATTTTATTCTTTTTAATGCCACGGTAAATGGAATTGTTTTCTTGATTTCTTTCTTTCTGATTGTTCATTGCAAGAGTATACGAATAAAATTGTCTATTGTATATGATTTTGCATCCTGTAAACTTGCTGAACTTGTTTATTATTTCTAATAGTTTTTAGTGGATACCTTAGGATTTACTACATACAAGATCATGTCATCTGCATAGAGATAGCTTTTCTTCTTCATTCCAAATCTAATCTGAATTTCTTCCATTTCTTCTTCTTATCAAATTGCCCTGGCTATAACCTCCAGTACAATATTGAATGGAAGTAGTGAGAGCAGACATCCTTGTCTCCTTCCTGACCTTAGGGGAAAAGCGTTCAATCTTTCATTATTAAGTATTATGTTAACCATGGGTTTTTAATATATGCTCTTTATCATATTGAGGGAGTTCCCTACTATCCTGGTTTGTTGAATGTCTTTATTATGAAGGGGTATTGAATTTCTTCAGAAATTTTTCTTCTTCTATTTAGATAATAATGTGTTTTTTGTCTTTCATTCTATTGATATGCCATATTACATTGATTTTCAGATATTTAACCGACCTTGCTTTCCTACAATAAATCCTGCTTGTCCATGGTGTATAATTCATTTCATATGTTGCTGAATTTGATTTGATAGTATTTTGTTGAGGATTTTTGTATCTCTATTCTTTTGAGGCATTTGTAGTTTTCTTTTGTTTTAATGTCTTTGGTTTTGATATTAGGTACTACTGGCCTCGAAGAATGTAGAGGAAGTGTTCTCTCCTAATTTTTCAAACAGTTTTTGAAGAACTGGAATTAATTCTTTAAATGTTTGTTAGAACCACCGGTAGAGTTATCTGCACCTAGACTTTCCCTGGTGGTCCATCTTTAACTATTAATTCAATCTCTTGTTATTAGTCTACTCAGCTTTTATATTTCTTCTTGAGTCAGTTTTAGTAGTTTGTGTGATTCTACTAATTTGTCCATTTCTTCTAATTTCTTGCCATATATTAGTTAATAGTTTTCCTTATGTCTTTTTTTTCTTTCTGTAAGGTCAGTAGTAATGCCCCCTCTTTTATTCCTAATATTGCTAATTTGTTCTCATCTCTTCTCTGTTTGGTCAGGCTAGTTAAAGGTTTGTCATTTTTGCTGAACTTTTCAAAGAAACAACTTTTGCTTATGTTGATTTTCTCTGTTGTTTCTCTTTTCTCTATGTCATTAATTTCCGTTCTAATTTTTATTTCTGACCCTTTTGCTTTGGGTTCATTTTACTCCTTTTTTCAGTTAAAAGGATAGGTTACTTATTTAGAGATACACATTTCTCTCTAGCATTGTTCCTATAGCATTCCATAAGTTTTGATATGTTTTATCCTCATTTTCATTTATCACAAAGTTGTCTTTTTTTGTTGTTTTCGTTTGTTTGTTTGTTTGTTTTTGGTTTTTGCAATTTCCCATGGGATTTCTTCTTTGGCACATTGAAGATTTAGGAGTGTGTTGTTTAATCTCCACATATTTGTAAATTTTCCAATTTTCTCTATTGTTTTGTAATTCTCTACAACTATGGTCAGAGAACATACTTCATATGATTTCAGTCCTTTTAAATTTTTTGAGGCTTGTTGCTTTATGGTGTATCTGGGTAACATTCCACTACACTGGAGAAGAACATGCATTCAAGGTTCTGTTTATCTACCTCTTTCCAGATCTGTTAGGCTATCTGCATTATTCTGTATCACATCCAGCTGTTAGGCTGCACTAATTTTCAGCTGATTGTCCTATTGTTTTTGATAATGCCCTGGAGGCATAAATTGCTCCAAGGTTTGATCCAATTAATTTCAGGCTCCTTTGCGTGGGCAGCTTTTGAAGTCAGTTTTTATTTTTATTTTTTAATTACTCCAGGAGGACAGTTCTTCCTTGATACTTTCCTAAACTAGGTGAGCTATGATTTAGCATATTGCTCTCAAAGATCGACTAGCCTCCTCCTACTTGCTTACCACAACAATCTACTGTTTTGGAGAGCAACCTTAGGCTTAAAATTTCCCACACTCTGTTTAAAATCAAGTGAGTTCCTTTGGGTAGAGCTTCAGAGGTCTCTGTTCTTAAAGCCTGCCTCTCTCCCTAGCAAAATCTCTGAGCCACACCAGAACTGGGGATTGGAGTGACTCTTCCTTTGCCAGGAGGGGACTGGTTAGGAGTAATAGCCTTTGGTCTTCTCTGCTTGCCTCTCTCATGGTAGAACCTCTCTCCTTCCAGCAAGCTGAGCAAGGGTGATTTGCATCTCATTACTTTTGGCCTGCTGCACCTGGGGTGGAGCCTCCACCGGGTGAGTGAGGGCTGGGTGGAAGAAGGCAGCCTCTAACCTTTCAGCTGCACTTTCCAGGAATTTAGCCTCTATAACTCAGAGCTGAATGGAATGAGAAACACTGGTGGCCTGCCCACTCAATGAGATACTACATTCCTTGACTAGGATCTGAGGGAAAAGTGAGCTCCATCTTCTTGGCCACAGCTGCCCAGTGACCTTCCATGTACCTGGGCTGGGTGGCAAAGGCTAGGGGTGGGGTCAGGGTGGGAAGAGGAGGATGGAGGCAGGTTGTGGCTCAAGTGCCACAGACTCTGGCTGCTTTTACTAAGATTTAGTAGATTTTCTTAAATATATCATTAGGACAATTCCAGAGACTTTAAGTAGTTGGGTTTCTTTTTATCATTTTTACCAGCTGCGGTTGTTTTGCCGGGGATGCATTTCTGGAGCTGTTCATTGTTATTCCAGAATTGGAACTCCAATAAACTTCTCCTTAAGCCTCCAAGACTCAGAGATTCCTTATTATCACAGCAGAACCTAGCTTAGCATGACCAAAGTAATGTCTAATATTAAAGCAGAATAGAAATAAACTCAGAGAAAAAAATAAGTAAAATTAATGGTTGGCCAACTCTTTTTCTCTGGTAAATTCTTGATGCTTGAAGTTGAGTAGCCATCACTGGTCAGATTCTAAAATAATACCGTTCCTGTTTTTCCTCTGTTTTTTGTTTTCTGTTTCCTCAACTGATTACTCTGGAGTGTCTATGCATATGCATCCCTCTGATGAGAATTCTCAAGTTACTATAAGCTACTTACAAACTTTAAAACACAGTACCCCTTTAAAGATGGCAATATGCCCATTCCGAGGGCAGGGATAATATGTAATTTATTCAATGTAGTATTCCCAAATCCTAAAACAATGCCTGGCTTGTCTGACACTTCGTAGCTGCTCTCAAAACATGTTATTTGAAAGAGTGATAGTATCAGGACCCACTCCTAATCCTTTGTCATACTGGCTGCCCTGGGGATGGAAGCAATGAGAGGATAGTTTGTCTTATATCTTTTTGAAAGTATCCTTCCAGAGATTGGTTCAAATTGGGACCCTATATGACACCCATGTCCTACAGTACCCTATGTACCAATAAAATATCCCAAGAGTCTTCTAGCCAGGATGTCTGGCCTAATTTTCAAGTTATCTCAAGAAATCCAAGTATCTATAACTGCCTCCATAGAAGAGAGTGTGGTACCATCTGGTTTGTGGATGAAAAGCAGTTTGAGGAAGTGGATCCCAAAAGAAGATATTATTGAAAAGAAGGCAAATAATTCTGAATAATCAGCCCATACAGGCTACAGAAATGCCTCCATGCCTAGCAATACCCTGGAAGATCACAGAGGATACAGGCTGTCCTCTTATTTAGAACTAAGAAAACTGGCACTCTTCCCAGAGTAATCAAAGCCCTGACCTAAGAGAACAGGTCAGGATAATATAAGGATATAAGGAAATAAGAATAAAAAGGTAGCCATTGAGCCACCAAAACTAGCCTCTCTGGGAACTAATAGTGTTCTAGACCTAATGTTTTGGCTCGATGTCCCTCTTACTTGGAACCCTGGCACTAACATCCATCTACTTAGTGAGCCTCACGCCAGTCACTCCCGCAGACTCTTCCAGGGCCCCCTGCCTGCTCGCCCAACACAGTCAGCTGGGCCTTGTCAAGAACTTCACCTCATCTAGATCTCCGGCTTTCTGATCCTCTCTCTGGCACTTAAGGCTTATCCACCTCTCGTTCTATCTTGACTTCACTCTGCTTTACACAGAATAATTAATTCATTAGTTAATTGGTCAGTTCAATTAATGCATCCATCTCCTGCTAGAGTCTCTGTTGGGACTGTGTGACTCTGTGCCTTTAATCTTTTTGGAAATCAGCCACATCTCAATTTCACCCTCAATTCTCCCCAGGTCATTAAAAAAAAAAAAAGGCAGCCCAAGAAGAACTGGGTTAAAAACAGCTCTCAGTTTTTGCCCTCTTGGTATCAGCTTTGAGACACCTGGCCAAGTACAGCCTGTGCTAAGTTTCAAAGAAAAGGCAGATAACTTTGAAGATTTTATTTCACAGGGGACAAAAGATAAAAGTCTCTGTCAAGTTGTCATTAGATGCTTACTGTTATTCGCGGTGGGGTGCTGGAGGTTCCCCTCCTCCTCTGTAGACCTCTAGCAGATTAGGTTTCAGAGCTTTAATTTGAGGAAAGATTTACAGCTGTGAAGATGTATAATATCATTTTGATTTGGGTTGTACGAGGCTGAGGAAGCCAGATTACATTTGTATTTGAAACTGTATTAGAAGATATGAGTGAAACCACCAAATCAAATAGAGAGAACATTTTCCAGAAAGCCTAAAAATAGGGGCCTGCCTTTCCAATGCCCACACATTGTTTCACTATTATTCTGATTTACACAAAGAGGCCCCAACAGAAACACAGATGGCAAAAATTCCTATGCTTGCCAGACCTGTTAATTCATCAGTCTGTCATCAACCTAATCCAGAGGAGGGTTCCCTGGATAAAGAAAATAATAATAATTAACCCTTAGAGAAGTGGGGAAGTTAGCAGAGGAAAAAAAATAACTCATGAAAAATACCCTGCTTTCATCTCCTGGGTCACCGTCTAATTCAGAGTCTCAGAGATATCCATCGACTACTTCCTGAAGTTTCGCTGGGCCGCAGTCCATCCACCATCGCCATATGCCACCATGCGCGTGTGTCGAACAGCCTCCCCCAGATAATGACTTACACAGAGAGTACGCCTGTCCTCCAGAACAATCTTAAAACTATTTGAAAACCCAACTCTCTTCATTTGTACAGCAAACAATAAATCACTTTGGGTACTACAAAACCCAGTTTCCTCTGAGATGAAGCATGGAAAAGAGCTGTTGCTTCTAATTGTTTGTACTACACAGCTACAAAGACCAGGCAGATTACCAGCATCTTCTAGGAGGATATAGAGATGGATAAATGGGACATCATGGGCAGAACTCCTGAAGTTGAAATTACTGTGCCAAAGCGTTTGGCACGATAAGTTGAAGCCTCTAGTCTCAACTGGAATGTGTTGTGTATGGTTGGGTAAATTTTGAGGAAGCAGGGCTGCTTTTTGTCATTAGAGGAGAATTGTAAACTTCCAAAAATGAAGGAAAATCATGAAAACAGGCACAGACATCTTCAGAGGTTACCTAATTGTTAAACTCTTGGTTCCTCTAAGAGTGGTTAGCAGTCAAAGAGAAAATGATGTAGGAGGATAATTTTTCTGATTTTTGCCAGGAGTTCTGATCTCTCAATTACCACAAGGGATGGAAGGACCAGATTTTCCACAGGGACCACTTTTAGCACATGTCGTTTTTTACACCTGCACACTTTCTCAGACGAATTAAATATAACACTGTCTTAGCTCCAAGGTTAAAGTTGACATGGACCCATAACCAGGAGCTCAACCTCTTTTGTTTTCATAGTCAAAGACAAGCTGATTAACCAGAATGTAGAAGATGTGCTGTAGAAAGGCACCTCGTCTCCAAACACAGGGCGAAAACATGGTTTCCTCAGGGTCGTAGAGATACTAAATAAAATTTAGGTCTTGACTTCAGGTCTGGTTCACCAATAAAACTAGTCAGATACAAATACCTCCAAAAATCTCTCAAAGTTTGCTGAAAAGAACTCCTGGTGATAGTTTACAATATATTCTACAGCAAGCTAATAGCCATAATTTCTCCCTAATTCCAAAAACCATGAGGACACAATGAAGCAATCTCTGTATCATCCTCAATTAATAAATAAACCTCAATGTAAATAAGTCTTATTTCTAAAATTCAGTGTCATCTGAAAAAGAGTTAAAAACTAAAGTTCTGTCTCTTGAGAGTTGATTCAATTCTCTTACCACCTTCTCAGACAATATAACAGAGGTTCCTTCTCGTCCCTAAAGAGACAAAGAAGCATAGTTTCTTTTAGCTCTGGTCACTAAGCAAGTTTTCAATAACCCACAACCTTGAAATTTGACATTGAACTCCAGATGTGGGTGACTGGCACTCAAAGGAGAACAGAGGACCTGTCCATGCTGCTGACATTAGACTTCTCTGGGCTTTAGTTTTCTCCTCTAAAAATGCAAGTGTAGATTAAGTCTGAAAGAAAGTCATTCTCTAATTTAAAAAAATAAATAAAAGGGCTTTTGACTCATAAGAAGAAAAATGTGCTCAAAATATCCTCAGAGATAGTTTATTAACTGTAACAAACTATCACGAAAAGGCAGTGTTGTGTGGTGGTTAGGAACATGGGATGTGAGTAGCACCACCTGATTCCACATCCTGATTACACCAGTTCCTAGCTGTGCAGTCTTGGACAAAGCACTTAATTTCTCCGAGTCTCAACTATTCTATATGTATAAGAGAAATAGTAAAACTTTCTATATGACAGTACTGTTGCAGGGATTAAATCAAATAATACATGTAAAACTGTTAGCACGATGCCCACACCCACAGTACACACACAATAAACATGTTATTATTATTAAAAATACAATCAATAATAATTCTATTTAAATATAAAAAGGTAATATTTACACATTTGGAATATTATCTAAGAATCTGTAAAATGAATGAACTATAAGAGAGACAGCATCATGTGATGTCCTTCAGATTAATAAAAGTTGCCAAATAAAGCAATCTAAATTTAGAAAAACCTTTTGAGCTTCTCTGTGGAGACTGTGTTTGCCTCACTTGGGAAAGGGAAATGCGGATACCTCAAATTCTGGAAAGCGTTTTGGAAATGTTAGCTGACCCCTGACGAACCTTCTGCCTCCCCAGGAACAAAGTTAGGCAGCTTAATTTGGGCCAGGCAGCAGAAAGCATGAGCCCGCACTCAAGGGCTGCCTGTTTACCATCTGCATGATTGAACTGCGAGCCCCAGCTCCCCTCTGTGGACACCATGCCCAGCTGCCAGGGAAAGTTTTCAGACCCACAGGGGCGCCCCAACAGTTTCCAGTTCAATGGAAAGCTCCTGAATGTCCGGTCTCACAACACATGATTTCCTCATGTTTCATCAGTTTCCAGGCTTTAAACAATTTTAACCTTCCTTCTCAGAGGACACAAAGACCGCTGTGCTCTAAGTGGAAATCACCAGACTTTGAGTAGCCTGAGCCAGTTTTGTGTCCCTGGGTAGGCATCCAATTAGTGCTGTGACCTTAGCCAAGTCCTAACTTTTCTGAGCTTCACTTTCTTCTGTAAAATGGGCAAAAGCTAACTTCAGTGGGTTCTGGAGAGATGTGCCTGTTCCCCACTAATGCCTAGATACTGTTATTAATTTTTAAGGCTCCACTCATTTTCTGTTCTGAACTGAAACAGACTATCAATCTATTCTCACACCCCTCTCTAATTGAAGAAAGAAGAAGAAAGAAGAAGAGAAGAAGGAGGAGAAGGAGGAGGAGGAGGAGGAAGAGGAAGAGGAAGAAGAAGAGGAGGAAGGAAGGAGGAAAAAGAAGAAGAAGAAGAAGGAGAAGAAGAAAGAAAAAGAAGAAGGAAGGAAGGAGAAGAAGGAGAAGAAGGAGGAGGAGAAGGAGGAAGAAGGAGGAGGAGGAGGAGGAGGAGGAGGGAGGAGAAGAAGTTTTCAAAGCTAACGAACAACAAGAAAAGGAAGAAAGAAAATTTTCCATTACATAAATTGGCTAGGGGCAAAGCGACAAGCTGCTCTGGTGGTGCAGTCGGTGTCCCAAAATTTATTCTTTAATAACTTCTACTGTAATATTTCTGGGGCACATCAAAGGACAATAACAGTCCAATGCCGGTAATCCCTCTCACATATAAAAACTTTCATTATGGAGTGTTCAAGTCATCACCCTGCTTGAGAAATGGGAATCGATAGGAGTCGGACTTTTTTCCCTTCCTATCCCAGGGAAATGGCACCTGCTTTTTCTCCCGCAATGCCACACTGTGTGGCCGGAGTTTCCTCCGATGGCTGCAGATGAGCAAGGAGATGAAAAATCTCTGCGATAAATGGAAGGGAGAAAAGAACTTCAGGAGGACATGTTTCTGTGCCAGAAACCCAGGAAGCATTCTGTTCTAATCAGCTCTAACTGCTGCTTGTAAATATTGGCTTTGATTGTGTTGAAAAGTTACTGGGATTTGTTTTGACTTGGTCGCTTTTGCCCTCCCATAGGTAAAAGGTTTTTAATTTTAAAATGTTTTTAATGAGCACCCCAACAGCAGGATAATTTTGGGATATAGTAGCAGATTTTAGTAACACAAACAAAAAGGAAGTAAGCAGCCATTAATTTCATCTTTTTTTTTTTCTGTTATCTATAATGCAATTACTGGAGTCAGAAAAATAAAAATTCCCTACAGATTTTTTTTTTAATTCAGCCTAACTGTAAGATTCATTCCTTTACAGGATCATTCTAGATTCTGTAAAAAGCCAGAATCAGCACATATTTTCCTTTTATTATGAAAATATAAAGGTCAAAAGCTACTTATAGCCTATCCCTAGTAAAGTCATCAATAAACCATATCTTGCCAAAGCCAGTAGCCAATTTTTCGCCTGAATTCACCTAACCACTTAGCAGTATTTGACAGCTGGCCATCCCCTCTTTCTTGAACCATTTTTTTTTAACACACAAAACCTCAACCATGCCATTCCACCCGTATACCACTACCCTGCTCTATTTATCTTCTTCATGATTTTATCAGGATTTGAAACCATCTAATTTATTTTTGTGTATGCTATGACTTCAACCTTTGTGCCTAAGAAGGAAGTTGCTGGCACATCACAGACACTCCATAAATATGTGGTGGCCGAGCCAGGATATGAACCCAAGGCCTTCTAACGACAAGCCCATACTCAGGACCATTATACCACAGGAAAGAAGCTCGGGGTAAATGTCCAGGATAAGGGTTGGGAAACATTACTGTAAAGGGGCAGATAGCAAATATTGTTGGCATTGTGTTTTGGTTCTAGAACTCTGTGCAGATTCAATTAAGATTTGTAGAATGAATTAACTTTACCTCCCTCCTCTAGACAGCAAGATCCTTGAGGGTAAAAACCAGACGAAGGCATCTCCTGTAGCTAAACAGTCCATTTCTCACAATAGGGAGTTGGATTAATTCTTATGGATAGGTATATTTACCAAGAGGAGGCCGAAGCCTGGGCAATTCCAAATCAGTCAGAAAAAAAGTAAAGAATCAGGAATGACAAGAAGTTGAAAAATTTGTTACTCCCTTTCCAATTAAGAGGCTTTCTCCACATGGAGAAAGTAAGCATCACCTGAAGTGTGAGAGAAAAATAACGGCTCTCTCCTTGCTGGCTTCCTCCACTCATGCCCTGCTGAGGCTGTCTTTTGGCTTTTGCACAAAGAGCCAAAAAAGTGATTCCTTCACAGCATGGGGATACCTTTAGCTGTAGGACAGAAGGTGGTTTTCTCTTGGTCTTTTATTTAGTCATTCACACAAAGGGACATCTTGTGACCCCATTTCACTCTGAAGTAACAGAGAGAGCCAAATGGCTTCTCACCTCCAGTTTCCATAGGAACCCCACCCCCAAACCCATTCTTGATGGCACCTTTTTCCTTCTCTGATACCAAGTCATTACAAAGGGAACTTTTCCATTTCCAGGAGGTGGATTTCCTTGAGAACTAGCTGCTCACTGGGAAACTGGGCAGCACCAGGGAAAAGAGAGCAGAAGGATGAGAAGTCCCAGTTTCAATCATTTAAGTCCTTGCAAAGTACTCTCTTTATTAAAAGTAATTTTTGCCAAGGGAGAGGTACTTATGACAAAAATGTAGTGACTCAGCAATATGAGTAGGACACTTGGATAGATAACATTTCAATATTTCCATTTTGACAGCACTATTGTGAAGCAATCATTTTGACCAGGGTATGAAATTACTTAACCTAGAGAAATACCTATGTGAGTAATTTTGGATCAATAACAATAATTTATATTTCCCAGTTTACTTATTTTTTGTCTTTCTCCATGAAGACAACAACTCTACCTGTCTTGATTACCATTGCATCTCTGGTACCCACCACAGTACCTCACACATTGTAATTATTAAAAAGTAAATTACCATTACTGTTGGAATGCCTTCCATTACTAGTACCATCACTACTACTGCCCATGCCCAGTGTTTACACATAGTAGATACATGATAATTTGTTGAAAAATGACTGCTACCATCACTACCACCTTTATTGCTATATAACTAGCATATAGTAGTTATAAAGTACTATATAGTTCTACCACCACTACTCCTGTTGGCTCTTAAAAAGCTGACAGGACAAGAATTATGCATGGATTAGTTCCATCACCATCCCCACTTTATAGACAAGAACACAGGCACAGCAAAGTTAAGGAAGTATCCTAAGATAAACATCTGAGGTGGAAAATGGACACGATGAGCTAGGAAAGTTGGTCATAGGAAAACTATCAAAGCCAACTAGTCAAGTCGAAAGGAGCCCCAAATTGAAAGAAGCTCCAACTGGCCAAAGATGAATCGATTTCATCATGAAAAAGAACAATGAATGTGATGAAATGAAACACATCTAATGCATAAAAGTTTATGAGTTCCATAATGGTATTTAAAATTATCATTGTTCACTTTCAAAAGTTGTCAGAACACCGACTCATAATTCAGAAAATATATAAATAAAGGGAAAGAACTGAGCATTTACCCTACCTTTCCTGTATGGACTGCATTTCAAGGTAACCAAATAGGAATTGAAAAAGTTCTTCTTTATAGAGGAATTACAAATAATAAGAGTAGGAGGAATGACAGAAATATAAAAATCACCATTTTTCCACTCTTAATAAAATAATGGGTCTGTACAACCACCACTGATTGCCGCTAAAACACTAGCTTAATGTTTGATGGAGAATTTCATATTGAAGGGATCGGACTGACAACACCTGAATCTATAAATCAGTCTGAACCTAACTAAAAATAGGATGACCAGACATTACATCAGGCATTCCCAAACTTTATTGTACATTAGAATCTCGGGGGGGCAGGGTGGAGGGAGAGGATTTAAAAATCTCAAAGTTCAGGTCACATCACCTACTCTTTAAATCACAATGTCTGGAGTAGGAATCGGGCACCAATAGTTTTGGGTTCTGCTTTTTACAATTTCTCCCAGGTGATTCCAGTGTGAAACAAAGTTTAGGAACCACTGCATTTTGTGGCTCATGTTACATATACAATACTTCCTATGATATGTTGTTACCTAACTACCTGTAAATTTAACTAAATATCTACTCAAAATATAAGGAATAGAGAAACATGCTAAACAATGGCACTACAAGGAAACAGTGAGAAATCCAAATTGTGAGGTAGTCAAGTGGGGGAAAATGGCCCATTCTTCAACAAATAGTATCTTTAAAAATAGTGGAAGGGGAGGACAGGGCCTTTCTTAAAATATAGCTGGAAGAGTTATGCTTCTGGCTATGAAGAAGTGACTTATATTAGACTAATTCTCCCACAGAAAATAATTATAATGCTGCATAAAATAAAAAGTAAGGCTAGTGGTCTGAAACCATTGCAGAACCACCAAAGTAGCCAGGATTCAAGCAGACTAGATTCTGCAGAGAAAGCTAGTCCATTGAGGTAAGCCCTATATTTACGGCAGGGTTTTGTCCTAAGGGCACTTGCTAATTTGCAGTGTGGAAATGTACACCAAGTAGAAAGTAGAAACCTGTAGCCTGCAGCAGTTTCTGTGAGTTGAAGAGATAAAACTTAAAATTAAACACTATAGATGCAACAGCTAGGACTTGAGGGGTTATGATTTCTGAGAAAGAGGAACCACGGAGAAGTGAGCCCAACATTCCCAATGCAATTCCTCCTCAAGGCATTTGCAAATTCCTAAGCTACAAATGTGTGGAATAAAAGGCCAAGAAACTAAGAAAAATCAGTTGCAAAGACCTTTAAAATCTAAGGAGCAATTCTGTCAGTCTAAGAATGTTAGGAGACAAAATTGGAAATCAAGATCTGCTAAAAATAAAGGGCCATGGTACATACCCCAGATATTCAGATAAGAAACCCTCAAGCATTGAATTGTTAGAACAAATGGAAAATAGACCAAGACACAACTTTGAAAAAGCACATTTCTTGATTAGATCAACATGCCGAGCTTGTACTGTATCCAGCGGCAAGAATAGTAACATCTCTGTGGAAGAAGATAACAAAATCCACGTAAAAAGAAATACTTGAAGGAGCTAGAGTAAGTTATTTAGGCAGAAGAAAGTATTCCCAGATGAAAGCACAAAATAAAGAATACAACAGAGAACGCCAGAGGAAGTGCTAGGCACAGTGATCAGAAAAAGAAATGAAAGGCATCCAAATTGGAAAGGAAGAAGTAAAACTGTTATATTTGCAGATAACATGATAATATAGAGAGAGAACCTTAAAGATTCTACTAAAAACTATTAAAACTAATGAATGAATTTGGTAAAGTAGCAGTATATAAAATTAATATTCAGTAATTATTTGCATTTCTATACATCAATAATGAACTATCAGAAAGAGAAATTAAGAAAACAATTTCATTTACAATTGCATCAGAAAGAATAAAATCCCTAGGAATAAATTTAACCAAGGAGATCAAAGACCTGTACTCAAGAAATTGTGAGACATTGAAGAAAGAAAGTGAAGAAGATAAAAATAAATGTAAGATTATACTGTGCTCATGAATAGAAAGAGAAAACATTATGAAAATATCCATGCTACCCAAAGTAATCGACAGATTCCAATCTATCAAAATACCAATTTTTCACACTAGAGGAGATAATCCTAAAATTTATATGGAACCACAAAAGACCATGAATAGCCAAAGCAATACTGAGCAAGAACAAAGTTGGTGGTATCATGCTATGGGACATCAAACTATACTATAAGACTATACTCATCAAAACAGCATGGTACTGGCATAAAAGCAGACTTATATATCAGTGGAATAGAAAAGAGAGTCCAGAAATAAACCCACTACTATACGGTCAACTAATCTATAACAAAAGAGGTGAGAATATACAATGAGGGTAAAGACAGTCTCTGATAAAAGGTGCTAGGGAAAATGGACAAATATATTTTTTTAAAAAAGAAACTAGACCACTTTCTCATACCATATAAAGAAAAAAATAAATGAGACTATATCAAACTAAAAATTTTCGCACAGCAAAAGAAATTATCAACAAAATGAAAAGACAACCCACTGAATAGAAGATATTCGCCAAAGATACATTTAATAAGGGGTTAATAACCAATATATATAAAAACTCATACAATTTAATGCCAAAAAAGAAAAACAATCCAATTAAAAATTGGGCAGACAACCTGAACAAACATTTTTCCAAAGACAACATACAGATGGACAATAGATGTATGAAACGATGCTCAAAATCACTAATTATCAGGGAAATGCAAATCATAACCACAATGAGATATCGCCTCACACCTGTCAGAATGACTGTCATCAATAAATCAAAAACAAGTGTTGGCGAGGATGTGGAAAAAGGGAACCCTCATGCACTGCTGGTAGGATTGTAAATTGGTACAGCCACTATGGAAAACAGTATGGAGGTTCCTCAAAAATTAAAAATAGAACTATAATATGACCCAGCAATTTCACTTCTGAGTATTTATCCAAAGAAATCCAAAACATTAATTCTAAAAGATATATGCCCCTCTATGTTGATTGTATCATATTTACTACAGTCAGGATATGGAAGCAACCTAAATGTCTATCGATAGACAAATAAAGAAGATGTGGTTCATATACATAATGGACTATTATTCTGCCATGAAAAAGACTACATTCTTTCATGGTAAAAGACTACATTCTTACCATTTGCAATAACATGGATGGACCTAGAGTATATATCCTAAGTGAAATAAGTCAGACAGTGAAAGACAAATACCATATGATTTTGCTTATATATGGAATCTAAAAAAAATAAATATAAACTGACAAACAAAACAAATTCATAGATACAGAAAACAAATTGATGGTTGACAGGTGGGAGGGGTTTTGGGGGATGGGTGAAAAAGGTGAAAACAATTAAAAAGTACAAATTTTTCAGTTATAAAAATAGTCATGGGGATATAAAGTACAGCACAGGGAACATAGTCAATAATATTGTAATAACTATGTATGGCATCAGATGATTACTAGACTTATTGGGATGAACACTTTGTAAAGTGTATAAAAGTCTAATCACTATGCTGTACACCCGAAATTAATATAATATTGTATATCAACTGTAATTGAAAACTAAATCTTTAAAAAGGAAGAACATTCTAACCCCACAGCAACATAGATGAACTTTGAGGATGTTATGCGTAGGGAAATAAGCCAAATAGTATATGATTCCACTTATATGAGGTACCTAAAGTAGTCAAATTCATAGAGACAAAAAGTAGAATGGCAGTTGCCAGGAGCCAGAGGGATGGGAGAATGGGGAGTTATTGTTTAATGGATACAGAGTTTCTGTTTTGCAAGATATAAAGAGTTCTGGGGTGACGGTTACACAACAATGCGAATGTACTCAATGCCACTGAACTGTGTACTTAAAAAAATGTTTTAAACGTTAAATTTTATGTTATGTGTATTTTACAACAACAAAATTCGTTTAAAAAAAAGAGCACCAGATTGGGGGTAAATACGTGGGTGAAGTCTAAATAAATATCAATTGTTTAAACT
The DNA here is from genome assembly GCF_902729225.1 of Pteropus medius. Lineage (NCBI taxonomy): Eukaryota > Metazoa > Chordata > Mammalia > Chiroptera > Pteropodidae > Pteropus > Pteropus medius. The sequence goes on along the minus strand of NW_024355327.1, from coordinate 995,153 downwards.
AATGAAAATGTCTTGGCATAGGGTTGAAATACACGGCAACAATAATATAGGAGAGAAGATAGTAACTATGGCAAATGAATGTATACAGGTTTCCTGCATCCAAAATAAATAATTAAAAGACAGACTGTCAGACTGCATTAATACAACAAAATATGAGACAGATCTTAAATAAAGAAGTAAAATTGTCTTATTAATGACATGATCACATATGTAGAAAAGACTACAGATGTGCAAAAAGAATACCAGAAATAATAAATGAATTTAGCAAGTCAAAGGATACAAGGACAGCAGAAAAAAGTCAATACTATTTCTAACAACAGAAATCAACAATTGGAAAATAAAACTAAAAGTATAATTCTATTTACTATGCTACCCAAAACATGAAATACATGCCAGACCTTTGTACTGAGTGGTACGTAACATTGCAGAAGAAAATTAGAGAAAAACTAAATAAATGGAAAGATATAGCATATTCATGGATTGAAAAATTCAATATTGTCAAAATGGCATTTTTCTCAAAAATGAATCTAAAGATTCATTGCAATTTCAATCAAAATCCCAGCAGGACTTTTTTGTTGACAAACAAAACTGACAATCTATTCTAAAATTTATATAAAATACAAATGAACTAAAATAGCCAAGGCAATTTTAATAGAGGTAGAGAATTCACTACCTGATTTTAAGACTAACTATAAAGCCACACTAATCAAGACTGTGTTTTATCAGTGAAAGGACAGATAAAAGAGTCAAGGGAACACATGGGGAGTCCAAAAATAGACCCACAAACTGATGGTCAATCAATTTTTGACAAAGATGCCAAGGCAATTCAGCAAAAGAACTGAATCGTTTCGATAAATAATTCTACAACAACTAAATAGCCATATTGGGGGTTGGGGGATGAATACTAATGCTTGCTTTATATCATACACAAATATTACCTTAAAATATACCAGAGACAAAACTTCTGGAAAAAAAAATCACAAGAAAAAAGTCTTCGCAATATTAGAGTGGACCAATATTTCTTAGAAAGGAATAAAAAGCATAATAAACCAAAATTTAAAACTTTTGCTTTTTAAAAGCCATTGTCATGCAACAGAATAAAATATCTGCAACATACACACGTGATAAAGGACTTGTACCAGAGCACATAAAGAACTCCTACGACTCACAAGAAAGAAAAAAAAAAAAAGGGGCAAGGATTTGAAGACACTTCACAAAAGAAATTATACAGATGGCAAATAAGTACATGAAAAGGTGTTCGACATCACTAGTCATCAGGAAATACAAACTAAAACTTCAAGGAGATACCAGTACACACTTATTAGAACAATTAAACATTTTTAAAGTGACCTTCCCAAGGATATAGAGCAATCTGAAATGATCATACACTGATTGTGGGAATATAAAATGGCACTACCACTTTGGAAACTGTTAGAAAGTTTCTTTAAAAATTTACACATACACATAATACACAACTCAGACACTTCGTTCTAAGGTATTTTATGTGTCTAAGAGAAACGAAAATATGTCCAAACAAAAATCTGTACACAGCAGCTTTATTCATAATAATCCAAACCTGTAAACAACCCAACTATAAACCAGCGATGAATGAGTACGCAGCAATAAAAAGGAACACACAACCGATACATGTAACCACACAGATGGCACAAAAAATATATATATTGTATGATTTAATTTATTAAAAATTTTAGAAAATGCTAAATAATGTCTAATGACAGAAAAAAAATCAATGGTTGCCTGAAAGCTGGGACTAATGGGAATGACTATAATGTGACTGGAGGAAACTTTTCGGGGCAGTAGAAATACTGTGTCTTGACTGTGGTGGTGGTTTCATGAATGCATACTTCTTTTAAAACTCACTTAACTATATACTCTAAATGGGCACAGTTTATTATACACAAATTATATCTCAATTTTTTGAAATATAATTTTTTAAAAACACAGTTAAATTTCCACCAAAACAGCGAGACCAATAAGATGACATCTGTGTGATTCCATTTATATAAAGTAAAAAAAAAAAAATGGGCAAAAACAATCCGTGATAATAGAACAGTAACTATCTTGGTGGGCAGGTATACATATAATGCCTGAAAAACTCCTGGTATCCCAGTGACGTTTTATATCTTTATCTGACTAGAAGTTACATGTATTCATTTTGTAAGCATCCATTGAACACTTATAATTTGTGTACTTTTGCTGCTTTTTTGTTATATTTCAACTAAAAAAATTAAAAATGAGGACTGGTAGAAATTAAAATAAATTTAAGAGATATAACAACCAAATGCAATGTGTGGACATTATATAGCTGTATTCTGAAAAACACAACCGAAAAGAATTTTTGAGGGAGTGGAGGAAAATTGAATATGGACTATTCATTAGATATTCAAGAATCGTTGATCATTTTATTACATGTATAGTGTACTTTTAAATTCCTTATCTGTTAAAGAAACATATAAAAGTATTTATAGGTGAAATGATATGAATAGGACTCACTTCGAAATATTACAAGAAAATGTACATATATGCTAATGGATAGGATGGTGATCCTCATGGAAGTCCATTATACTATTTCCTCATGGGAGTCCATTATACTATTTCCTCTCTATATAGATAGGTAGATAAGTAGACAGGTAGGTAGATAGATAGATAGATAGATAGATAGATAGATAGATAGATAGATAGATGATAGAGACACAGAGATATATAAAAATATTTTACATATATATATAAAAAAATTATTCAAGTGAGGGTGAGGTTCAGAGATGGGGCAGAGGTTCAGAGAGGGTGTAAAGATATTAATTGTGCCTATGATTAAAATCCTATTTTTGCATTCTGAAGATCAAAATATCCACAGCATCAAAACGTCCTGCTTCAGAACACACGTGGCAAGAAATTTCTCAGGGGCCCAGAAACACGACAAGCAAGAAGAGAATGAAATTCGAGTCCAATTAGGTGCTGAATGACAGCCTGGCAGATATATGATGACAAACAGTGTCCTTCTTTCCTCCAGAGACTAATCTATTTTGAGACCAATGTGAAGAAAGTGAGTTCATATTATCCAAGGGGTTTCACCATCATTCTTCTGGTCCCCAGTTATTTCAATCTGAAGTCTACCCAGGTATTGGAAGAGGAAGAATAAAATAGGCAGGAGAAAACAGATTCTGACAATATCAGTTGGAATCTTGAGAGAAAGAAGTCACACTCATATGCAGCTTCGAAGACAATTAAATGGAGGAATAGGTAGGGTTAAAATTAAGGTATAGATAGGGTTAAAATTAAGGATGCTGTATCCTTATATTTGGGACTACCTCCAGTAGGACATCTTTACTTCCCTGGACCTAAAAAATAGAAGTATAGGTAGGGTTAAAATTAAGGATGCTGTATCCTTATACTTGGGGCTACCTGCAGGAGGACATCTTTACTTCCCTGGGCCTAAAAAAGCCAACACAGGGAATGTGTTACCAGAGCCTGATGAGATAAGCGAGGTGAGGGCTACCCTGTGAGCCGGAGCCATGGAATGGCATAGACCTTGCAGGAAATAAGATGAGAAAGACCTGCTGCAGAGAGAATAAATGCCCTCCAACCTTTCTTTCCTCCCACTGCATCTGCACTGACTAAACCAAACCTGAAGCCACAGTCATGGGAGCCAGGTGATGCAGTAGATAGAGGTCAGTTTCTGACTAGATGGCTAGGGGATGAAAAGTAACCAGCACACTCCCTTACAGGAGAATTTATACCACAAGGGAAAATACATAAGGTCTTCAAAACCGCAAAAAGAACAGATAGCCGTTTGGTAAATATCTCTAATTCAGTTGGACCCATGGTTTCAGATCCTTAGTTAAAATAGGACTGAATATTCTAAGCATTTTACAGGAGGCCTGAGAACAATGGTGATCAAATATTGTTTCACAATATACACAGAGCATTGGGTTAAGTAGCCACTCCTGTTCAGACTTGAATTTGTAAAATAATAAAACTTCCCTTCTATATTAAATATTTCCAAACTAAATGGGCAGAAATGTAGAGAAAATAGGTTGCCTTCCCCATGGTACTCTCTAATCATCACTCTATATACAGAATTCAGAGTAAAGTCACCGAATATAGAAATATGACTCCAAGGAAAGATGGGGAGGATATCGCCTAGTGAGGCTAACGGTGGAATCCCTACCCTGTCCAATTAGGCTCTTCTGGAGTGGCCTTTCCCTTCCTTCCCAAGGGCATCTCCCACCACTCTCCCCCTCACTGTCCAGGAACATGGGGCCCTGTCTTCACTGTAAGAGAACTTTTTTTTTTTTTTTCCATTCAGGGGACAGTCTGAGATTTTTTTTTCTTTTAATATATAATTCATTGTTGTTGTTATTTTTCTGAGAATTAATGAGAACTCTCAATTATCTGATAGTTACCCTCCCTTTTTTGTCTTGTATCCCTTATAAGAAAGTAATCTTTAATAAGGATTTTTTAAAAAATAATGTACAAATTATGCTTAGGATGCACATATATCCAATTCAATCTCATAGTCCACGATTTGTATCACTGCTGCTCTAAGAAATTATTTACAAGTACGCCAGGCAAGAAAGTATTAACCTCATGTTTTGAATTCCAGTTATAAATGCAGGAAGGTAACCACATGATTCCTTAGTACAGCGGTCCCTATGAGAATCTGATGCCTGATGATCTGAGGTGGAGCTGAGGCAGGGATGCTAGCTCTGGGGAGCAGCTGCACATACAGATGGAGCTTTGCTGGCTTGCCCACTGCTCACTTCATGCTGTGCAGCTCAGTTCCTAACAGGCCACAGACTGGTACTGGTCTGTGGCCTGGGAGTTGGGGACTGTGGGTTCCAGGTCTGGCTGTGATACAGGCTTGCGGCTAGGGATAGGATTCTGGATTTAAAATGCTACATTAATGTAGGAAGGCGCCTGCACCTAACTTATGCAAGTATGATTCAGCTTATTGTTTATTATGCGTGTGTGGCAGAATGCCACTACTGTTCTCTGGCATATATAAAGCCCATGTGGTTCCCTAGTGCAGAAGAGTGCGCTCCCCACAATAAAGTTGGTACCTGCCGTTTCATTCTCTTATTGGCTCCTTGTGCATTCTTTCAACTGGGAGCCTCACCATCGTAACCTTCCCTTCTTGATCAGCTCAGTGCTAAGAGGGACCCCTGCTTTAAGTGTTTTCAACAAGAGCTTAAACCTGAAGGACTTAAAAAAAATCTCAATTATTATGAATGAGTGGCTGCATTCTGATTAACTGAGGTTCTGTTGGAACTCTAGCCCAGTTTGTTTGGTTTTTTTAAAAGGTCTTAAATTTTTATTCTCATAAGTGACAAATCCTTCCATGATTCCCTTATCTGAAAGTTTACAAACCTTTTTATTGCTAATAAAATTGGTCAAATTTCCACTTTGTTTCATATCCAATCCAAAATGTATTTGTCACATGTGTCAGGTGTCACATATATGCGTGTTCTGTCTGGTTCCCTGCTCACCTCTGAATCCCCATAATTTTAGCAGATTGGATGTCACTTGGAGACACTCAGAAAGGATTTAGTGAATGGATGACAGAAAAGTAGAAAAGGGAGGTGACATTTGTTGACCACTTAGTATGTGCAAGGAGTTTTCATAGTAACGAGAACAATGACAAACATTTAGTAAGAGTTTTATGTCACAATTGCTATGTTAACACCCAATCTATATGTTATCTCATGATGCTCTCGATAATCTAATGAGAGGAGATAAATTTTGCCCAGACACAGTGATTAATTTGTAGAAGGCTACATAGCCAGAGCTGAGATTTGTTTCCAAGCCTCTGACAGTTGCCTTCTCCACTGCTCTTCCCGATCTATCTCATTTTATACTGACAATCCAAGAAGGTGTTCAAAACTTAATTTTTTGACATAAAAACCTTACTATAAATGAAACGTTAAGTAGATCCCAATATTGGGTAGAAAGGAGAGGAACTGCTGTAAGATTATCAAGGGCTTATGAACTTGGAATCCCATCCAACCCCTCCAAGTTCTGATGTTGCATCTGAAGAAGTTCTAGCATCTCTGCAGCAAAATTTGGTTAATTCATACTGTTATGAATTAAAAAAACTAGAGTTGAAGTATCAAGAAGATTGCCCAAGGTTAATCATCTAATAAATAATAGAGAAGTAATTTAAACCTTGGTTAGCTTGACTCCACTGCTCATTTACACAAGTATACAGATAGATGTTGCCAGAATAGTTACTTTTTAAAATACATTAAAACTAACCCAAATTTCCAGTTGTATTTGGACCATTTTCTTTCAAGGGCAGAATTAGAAGTTTATACAGTGTTAAGTTACCCAAGACAAAATACACCAGAGGATATATTTTATTTATTAAATAAATGCTGAAGTGGCAAACATTTGGCAAGATCATCCTAAATGTGCCAAGCTAAATCCTAGATCTAACAACACAAGTGCACAAAAAAGATGTTTTTAAAAAACCAAACTACTCTGACTCTCCTAAGGTTCAAGAAATTTAGGGATAGGTGAACTCTCCCTTGTGCTGCCTCTCTTATAAGCTGTTTTTCTCTCTGTCTCTGTCTCTTTCTGCATTCCTTTGTTCGTGAACATGCTGTGCATAAATAGCCTTGCAGTCAATTTTTCAGATAAACCTATATTTTCCTCAGCCGCAAAATCAACAATGACCACCTCAGTCCTCCAGCATCTTCATTCCATCATACTCTTCCTATACATCGATGGTAATAGTATCTGCAATGCATCCTCCAAACCAGAAGAGAAAAAACTGACTGGCAGAATATATTTCCTTGCCTCTGTAAATAATCCTTTGTAATTGCCTGATATCTTTAAGATTTAGAATCTATATTCTGTCTGTATGTATTTGTGAGGGTAACTATCAGATATGGAGCAGTCCACCAGGGCTCTTCAAGGTATATTTCTGAAGCATTGTCCACACAAAAACAATGTTCCATGGTCAAACATGTTTAGACAACATCACATACTATATACGCCCTGTGGAAATTCACAATTACACTGAAGAGTTTGCTAGTCCCAGGGAAGTATGGATTGGTAAATGGACATATATTTCTAAAACATGTTTCACTAGAAACCAGGTTTATTTAAAATAATTCCTCTTACTATTCTAAGGATCATGTTTTAGGAAGTGCTTTATTGGAGGAAAGATGTTCTAGAATACATATGTACTGCAAAATTGAAAAGAAAAAATCAACATTCTTTCCTTCCAACAACCTCATTGTATCGTCCCCCTTTTCTTCACAGATATCTGCCCACACTCCCAACAAATGCTTTTGTTTTCTACTTAAAATGGGAGAAAATAGTATGAGTAAAGTAAGCATATTGAATAACAACCACGTACCAATCAAACCTCTGTCTTTGTCTTTGTGTCGAGTGTCTCCCCTTTGCAGCCTGGCCCAGCTTCTGACCAGAAGTCTGCAGCAGGATGACGGCCATGGTAGTTGTTCCCCTCCTCCTCCACACCAGCCCTGTTATCCATCCTCTTGCTTGATTAGCTAATGCTCTGACTCTCCTAAGGTTCAAGAAATTTAGGGATAGGTGAACTCTCCCTTGTGCTGCCTCTGTTATAAGCTGTTTCTCTCTCTGTCTCTCTCTGTCTCTTTCTGTCTCTGCCTCTGTCTCTGTCTCTCTCTCTCTGTCTCTCTCTCTCTCTGTCTCTCTCTCTCCCTCTCTCCCTCTCCCTTTTTCTCTCTGTCTCTGCCTGTACTGTGTGGGTATACATCTAGCAGTCATGTCTATGGCTATGTAGGGGCATGTATGTGTCTAGGAGTCTAGCAGATAGAACTGATGATGAACTCTCTTGGTCATTTTCATAGACTCTGCACAGGTTCCCTGCTGGATCTTTCTCTCAGACAGTTCACTGGACTTGGGTTCTTTTCTGGATTATTCTTTGTGACCCCCTTCCTAAGTAATAAGGCATCTGGCAATCTGCCTTGGACCTCATATATTGCTGCCCCATGACCCCTTCCGTTACCATATTAGCCTAGATTTAATATGACTCCTCAATGGCTCTCTCCTCTGCAAAGCCCAGTTCTGGTCCCTAGGAAACACTCACACATCTCACGCTCTGACAAAGACTTTGAAAGCATGCCCATTCCCAAGTATCGGCACACCCATCCTGCCACCCATGCAGTTGGCCAGGCTATCTTTTCCTTGCCTTCCAGATTTCCTAGAGTGAGTCAGATTCTAACACATTGACCACTCTAAACTTCTCGGGCTTGATTCAGGCACCACACCTCTGCGTCCTCCAACTAAAGAAACACAGTTCAGAGCTCTCTGATTAGTCCTCTTGATGATCACTTTCTAGGCTTGGGGTTACCAGACAGTACTCATCTTTGTTTCTCCCAAGGGGGTGGTGACAACTCACTGAATGACCACAGCTCTCTCCAAAGAAACTTCTCCAATCTCCTCTCTACTCATATTTTCAAAAGCCATGGAGTAAGTTCAAGACATTCTACTTCTGGGATGGTTGGTCTTTCAACAACTATATAACGGGTGCCTTGGTGAAAACTAAGTCAGGAAGAGACCCATTCTAACTTCACAGTCCTTACGTGCCACATGTATACTTGTGCATGTGATATTTTATAGAAACTTTCTATAACAAATTCTACTAGTTAAGAGTAATATAGAAGTCTTAGCACTCCCTAATTCAATAATAATCTCCGACTCACTGATCACTGCTGATTTGGGTGATGGTCATCATTAGACTTTACTACCAAAGCTTACCTTGAGAACTTTCCAATTCATATGTTCCCAGGTTAGAATAAAACCTGCTTGAAATATGTGGACTTAAAATAGCCTTCCAACATATTTATCGCATGTTAAATTACTCTCATGTTACTAGCTATTAGTAACATTACTAATAGTGCCCCAGAGTTTTCAACTTTTCCAAGAGCCCAGATGGTCAGAAAGAACTTTACCAAATTCATATCATTGTATTTAATGGAATGATTTTAAATATTTGTTAATTGGCTCAGAGTTTTATTTAGAGAATGCTACTTATCAGTACCTGCAACTAAGGGAATAGGTAATCACCAGTATAAAATAGCAAATTCCTAATGCTTGTAGCCTAAATTAAGAAACTATATAAAGCCAAGAATGTAAAAAATCATATGTATGTATTTTTATATATTTTTAATCACATTTTGAAAAAAGTGATATTAAATGTAGTTACTTCTGTCCATGTCTATCTGAGAGAATTCTGTAAATTGCCTAAATTTAAAAATAATTCTCTAATAGTTAAGTCAGATGTCTAATCATCATTTTTTCCTTGTGCTGTTGAAAAATAAAACATTTTAGATCTATTTACAATAAAATATAAGACACTTTCAGATTCAATTTCATACAAAGTTTTTTCATCTATTAATGCTCAAGGATCTACAATGACTAGATTAATTAGCCAAAAAGTACATTTTAGACATTCTCTAACAGAACTTTATAAAAATAAGAATCTAATTATCTTTGGGGGGGGAGGGGAATTTTCTTTAACCGAGATGGAGTTGTGAAAAATTCGATCAGGAAGAATAATCAGTTTTTTGAAAGGAAAAGAACCTCACCAATGATGTTAGTAGGTAGGATTAAAATTACTTAATTACTCAGAGTAATTAAAGCTATAAGAGCAAAGGTGGGGGTAAAAAAAAGTAAAATAACCAATTACTTCACTATCTTCACTTGGCCTTAATTCAATTCAGAACACCTTTCCCCTGAATTACTCCAAACAATTTACCAGAAAAGAAAAATAGAGAAAAATGTTCATTCTTTAAGTAACTCAAAGCACATGTAGCAAAAACTGCAATTTATCATTTAGAAATTATGATGCTCCAGTTTATTTTGAAAATAGCTCAGAATTGCACATGCTCACCGAGTGACCCTAGAGGCAGCAAGAGCTCTTCATTTAATGCAATCCTGAGTTTTCCCAAGTTTCCCTCTGCCACCTCATATCTTTCTTTCACAACCCAACATGGTCCTCCATCGAACTATCCCTCCAGCAATGAACACTTAGGGGAATGTATCCCTGTGGAAAGGCACGTAAAACAGCCCACTATCTTCACTTTCTGCCGAACAAGGCAGAAAACGTTCTTTCAGGGCAGTCATCCAACACCTGAGTGCTTTTAATACTCCGAAGCAGGTAATTCCATTTGTTTTTAGGAAGGATAAGGGTTAAAAGCGCACTAACAAAGAATAATAATGGGTCAGAGGCTAGAATTATCTCCAACATTAGTCTTCAGATATAAACTCCTCATGCAGAAGGGCTTCAGCATGAGGAAATCATGTTGCAAATGAGGAAAGTGAGATTCGGACACATGAAGTGATCCCCTCCAAAGCCTCGTAGAAGGAATGAGACTAGACTCCAGTTCTCTGGCCCCTCTGTTGATGGCTCTACCACCCACTTTTTCCTTTGCCCTCTCCTTCTGCCCCTTGATCTCCCTAATAAAGTCTCAAATCCTCACTTAAAATAGTCCCTAATTCAAAATAACAAGGGCTTACCAAAGGAAGAAAACATTTGAAATACAGATTCTAATTAACTGCCTCTGATTGCTGGATAACTCAATTCCAGAAACTGATTCCAGCAGCATGTGTTATATATTTATATCCAACCCTTGTTCCAAAAATAATTTGATATGTTTTTCAGAAATACACAAAGTACAAACAGCTAAAACTAGATATATAGGGGAAATTATCACAAATAAAAGAAAATCTAGCCTATTAAAATTGTCCATTGACGGGGAGCATGGCATAGAGAATGAAGTTAGCATTAATGTAATAGCTAGGTATAGAGCCAGAAGAGAGAAAGAGCAGTCAGGAGGATCATTTTATAAACTGTATAAATGTCTAACCAATGTACTGTATACTTGAAACTAATAATAAAATTTTTAAAAAATCTTTTTTAAAAAGTGCCCATGGTAGGTTCTCACGGAGAGAGCAATGGCACATCAATATTCCAAAAGGAATCTCCTGGAGAAACTGTCATACACCAAGAAAGTAATTTATATAACTGGTGGCTTAATAGAAAATATAAGCAATATAATAATAGTGACCCATCAAAAATATGCTGTGGATTGAAATGAAATGTTAACAAGAGTCTGTGAGGATGGATGAGGCATGAAATTTCATTGAAAGTATCTTAATGTGTGGGGTTTGGATTTATGAAACAAGTAATTCCTAGGCCTTGCAAGGTTAAGAATGAAAAGAGAAAAAAATGGGGAGAGGAAAGAGCAAAGAAAGTTGCAGAATAGGGGCAGGCAGAAGGAACCATGACAGGTTGATGTCAATCTAGGTATCATTTGTTAAAGAACTGAAAATAATTCGTTGCATAATTGGAGAATCAAATTCATACATCATGCGGACTCACCTGCACTTTTGTTATATTATAATGCAATATAGTGTAAATCAATTGCCTTAGAATTTAAAATTAGAGCCCAATTACCCGTATAAGGGAATCATAAATTGAACTTGTATTTTTCTAACAGGGTTAATAACTCATGATGCCAGTTTAAAACTCAGGAAAACCCATTTTCTGGGCTTAAGAACGATTGTGCACGATATTAGTGTACCAGGCCAAAAGTCTGGGTAGATGGGTGCAGTGTTTGTGTGAGGGTAGAAGGCTAAAGCAAAACAAACACAGAACATTGAATATGCTCAAAACACCAACTACATGCCTGATAAATCAGAATGGGAGCACTCTCGGGTAATAGGCAATCAAACCCTGAACACCTGCTATTTGGTGAAGAAGTAAAGGCAAACACTCCTATTGCTTTTCTTGTTCAGCAAAAATCCCCCGGGAGCTAAAGAAGTGAGATGAAATGCTAATTATGGCAACAGCTTGAACTCCCACTAGCAGCCCACTAAAACCAGGCCTTCCTGAGTGAGGTCACATCTGCATTAAGCCAGAGACTTCCTTCCCAGGCACAGTTTGTTGACTTTCTCTGCAAATAGAAACATCTGAGGAAATACTCAGTGAAGAGCGTGGGTATGGAGTAAAGAAGCTCAGCAATAGCGGTGGAGCTATAAACTGGCACCACCTTTACGAAAGACAGTTCAGCACTGCATGTGCATACGTGTGTGTATTATACACACCCACACACCTGTACGTATACACATATATTAAACATTTTTGATACTGAAATTCCATTGTCATAAAATTCTGCTTGAGAAATAATTGAATAAGGTCCAAAAATATACATGCCAGAACACTGAAGCATTGCTTCTAAGAGCCAAAGTTGGAAGCCAACTAAACGTCCATCAAAGCGGATGATTTAAGTAAACTATATTTCACCCATACAGAGTAATACTATACTAGAATTATAGATGATGACTTAAATTCTATGTACATGGCACACTGTAAGATAAAATAACTAAACAGCATAATTAGATGTATTGGTTTGGGGGTGTGTGCACGCATACATGCACAGGTGAAGAAGAAAGTCTGGGAGAAAATACTGTCACATTAATCAAGGTTATTGCTGTGTGGCAGGGTAAATAATATTAACTTTTAAAAATACTTTTTCTGTGGTGTTGGATTGTTTTATTTTAATTTTATAAAACAGTCAGGTATTCCTTTAATAATCTGAAAAAAAGACAGCAATTTCTATTTTGGACCTTTTCTAAAGTTGGGAAGAGGAGAGGAGGGAGAGCAGCAATACATAGAAAAGGCAGAAGCTCACCAGGGTCCACAAGGCTTTCGCCACACAGAGCACTAGCACCTGTCTCAAAATTCCACTGACTGGTACATTTTATCGAGGAGAAACAAATGCACCAAAATGAATCATTTGTCCACCTACCTTTATGTTCTGTGGGTCAAAAAACTCAGTCCATACAATGCTTCTGAGAGCAAATGATGTGCCTTTCAGACCTAAAATACAGCTAGAAATCCCAGGAATTGCGCCTTTACACTGGGTTTATCAGTGCTTCTGTTTTCTCATCTTCCAAATGCACATGTAAAACTGTTACTCACAAAGCCAATGTTCTCGTCTTAGAGCACAGAAATTGCCTAAGAAATATACTATTAGAGCATACGCTTCTCACTGAGTCATATCTGTATCTTAGTTTCATCTGGTCTATGCCAGGGTAAGATACTTGCAAAGTCGTAAAAGACCTAGAAGACCTTAGAGATTATCCAATTCAATGCCCTCATTTTCCACAAGAGAAAACTTCTCCTTCACCAAGTGAGCCAGCCAGGACTAAAACCAAGGGTTTGACTCTCAGTCCACTATACTAAACTGTTTATCACTGTGTCTCTAATTCCATTCAAAGATGCAACTATAGTTTCCCCTTTCTAGAGAATTTGAATATTTCTTTAGCTGATGTTGACATAAATCAGACTTTGGAATCAGATGTGAGATATAAACAGCAAAAAGCAGCAAATTCAACATAAGACACCAGTTAGCTTTTCCAGATGCATCTTAGAGATATTTTCAATAATGGAAAACACCGATTTATGTAGTCCACTCTTGATTCTATAATAAAAGGTAAAAAGTTCAGAGGGAAAAAAGCCATATGGGTTATCTGGTGACATTTTTAAAAGGTTTACTTTCAGAAGCACATAATTTAAAGTGCTTTTCTTATTTTTTTCCATCAAAACCAAGCATATTCACTATAAAACATCTAGAACATATAATAAATGTAGCAGAAAAACGAAATGTACAGTTCAACCAACGAGAGGCAACCACAGTTAAACTTTTTAGTATAGTTCCTTCTGGCATATTTTTCTTTTTGAATGTTTAAGATCTTACTATATACTAGATTTTCTTTTCACCTAAGTTACACTTAGGATGTTTCACGGTTCATTACAAACTATTTGTAAACATAGTTTTAAGGTATGAATGTGCCAGTTTTTTTTCTTTATGCATGCTATTTAGGTTTTTTCTGTCATACTAACGCTATAATGACTATTTTAAGGAGAAAAACATGATCTGAATTTCTGATTTTTTCTTAACTTCAGTTCCTAAAATGGTAAATCACTAGGTTAAATATTATGTTATAAACATTTTAAAGTACCTAAAAGTTTGTAGAAAATGTTCCTACCAAAAGTATGTAAAGTACCCATCTGACAGTGCTTTTTCAGTGATTACCATATTTTAAAGTCTTTGTTAATCTTAAAGGTGATATAGATACCGATTTTAACTTGAATCTCTCTGTCATCGAATAGTATCATATATTCATTGGACATTGTGTTTCTCGTTGGGAACCTTCTTCTTGAGGTCTTTGCCCATTTATCCACTGGGAAAGAAGGAAAACATTGTGATCCAGACATCCGATCATGCTTTCTTCAGTAAGTAAAATAAAAAATGGAACCTTTCAACAAGTTAATAACCTTACCAAATTCATTAAAGCCTAAGAAAACAAAAACTCCTGGCATGATCAGGTAAAGGATGTAGAGAAAACAGCAGAATACTCTTTTTCTCTGAATATATATTGTATGGGCTTCATCTAGTAATATGTGTGTGTAACTTTCTGCGACTGCTGATTCCAAGTATCAAATTAACAACTGTTAAAAATGAAATGAAGAGTGACATGGTATTTCTCCAGCATGTAGCATATGAAAATCACAATATCTTTTGGAAAAGATTGTGTTCTAGTTCACATGGATGGACTGAGCAAACCCATTTACCTCTTTTCCCACCCAAAGTACTTTTTAAATGATACCATAAAGAGAGTGGGAAGAAGCTGTTAGAAGTTGAGTGATTTCAATATAAGTCTGTTGACTCATGAACCGGAGCAAAGGAAACCACAGCCTAAAAGGGGGTTTCAGCAAAAGAGAAAACAGACATACCTGACATTACCCCAGAAAGACTCAGCTTTCAGAAATATCAAGTACAACAAAAAGTGAAAGAAGTGGGTGGGGCTAAAAAGAGGGGCATTAATTACAGGTCAGTCTATGTAACGCTAACTGCCTTCCTTTTTGGATCTCCACGTGGATGGGTCTAGCACTAGGTTCAAGGCAATACGAAAGTGTCTAGGGGTGGGGGTCAGTTACCATAAGTGTTGAAACCTCACTCTGGCAAGTTGAGATTCCCCTCATTCCCACACACACAGTCTAAATGTCTACCCTTCAAGCTTAGCCATTTTTAAGACTCATCCACTTGTTGCAGTGCTGGCAAATAGCCCTTCTAATCCCTCATTCTTGTACATACAACTCCAGAACACCAAGAATCTAATATGCCAAGAAAGTCCACCACAATAAAGAAAATGAGCAAGCAAAAAAGAAAACATGACATCGAGGAAACAAGACAATTTAAGGAAAAGATACGAACTTTAAAAAGAAAATCTATTCAATATTCTTAAGAACAATTTAAGATTTGGTAACTGCAAAACAAAAACAGAATTATATTTAAAAGGAACGATAAGATAACAAGAAAGACCTCTTGAGAGTTATATGATTGCTTAAAGAAAAAAATTCAATAGAAAGCTTGATGGCAAAGTTAGAGAAATCTCCTAGATATAATAAACATACAACATATGTGAAAAAAATAAGTTATGTAGATGATTAATCCAAGAGGACTAAGTGTGGACTAATAAGAGTTTCAGAATGAGAAACAGGAAACTGGAGTGGAGTTGATTATCAAAGAAATTACATTAGAAAATTTCGCAGAGATAAAGAGAGACATGAATCTTTAAGTATAGGAATCTACTCGGTTCCAAGGAGAATGAACTGTGAGGTGTTAGAAAACCGAGGTTAAGAGAAAATTCCTAATAGCCTACTAAAAAAGACAAATGAGGAGGTAGTTTATAAAAAAGTAAGGACCACAGTAACATCAGATTTATCAGCAGCAATGTTGGATGCTAAAAAACAGTAGTGAAAATGATTTTCAATCCAAAGTCTATTCCCAAACTATCAGTCGTGTTTGAGGGCAAACTGAAAAATTATAAACTGGTAAGGACTCAGATTTCACCTCCCATTCACCCTTTCTTGGAAAATTACTAGCAAAATTTAAAGGTAAGTCAAAAAGAGACAGTCCATTGGGCCCATGAACCAGTGAACCCAACTCTGGAGGGCAGTGGGGGAATCTCAAGCTACTCCTATCCAGCAGGTATAAGGAGCAATCCATTGAAATGCGAGCAAAATGGGGATCTACAAGAAAGAGGGAGGACCAATAGAACAGAGAGAGTGATTATCAGCTTTAAAAAACTTGATGATAGATTGAGGCACATACTCTGGAAAGGCAAGAGGACATCAGAAATTCTGGTTTAAAAAAAAGCATAAATAACTTTATAAGAAAGACTTGAAATATATATTATACACACTACAAGGTGGAATGACTGACAAAATGACAAAGAGAGAATCCATTTGAATCTGACTCAAGGCACAATCCCCTTTGTATATCACAGGAGTTGTGACACTGTAACCATAGAAACCACTTGGGTTTGCAGTAAATAATTTAGTAAAGTTCTAATTATGCAAATCTTTTTCATTATTTTCAACTTTGTAAAAATCACAAAGAAAGACCACTCTGGTTACAGAGCAAATGTAAATTAAACTTGACAATGCAAAAATAATGCTATAGCTGACTGAGAATAGAAAGAAGAGAAAGAATAGTAAAAAAAAAAAAAGGTCATATCTCATCTACAGTGACGAGGTAAGAGATACTGACTAGATTGATAGATCAATAAGGGGAGGTTTAAATATGATTTAGAAGTGACAAGACCAATAGAAGTTGAGAATAATGTCATGTTACAGTGGGAGAATGCGAAAAGATGAGTGTAAGCTAAATCCTTCTTTCTTAGAAGAAAATCAGTAGATAATGTATAAAACGGATAAAATATTAACCAGCCATATGGAGATAAAACAAGAAATGAGTTACAGAGGCTGCATTTAGGGAGTACAATTTGAAGAGGGAAGGGTGAAATTGGGAACCGTTACTTTCCATTATAAGTGTTCCATTATAAACTACGTGATTTGTAAACTATGTGCAGGTTATTGCTTTCATAAAAAAAAAAAAGTTATAAAAAAGAGCAAGTACATCATAACAAGCTTTTTCACTAAAAATAAAAATAAATAATTGAGCCTGAATAAAACGTTATCTTCTGAGTCTCTGGACAACGCTGGAGGAAGAGTGAATTTCATATAACTGAATTTATTTATAACAAAGAGGGAGCGAAATCAGTGTACGGAAATGAAATGCATCATTTTTTCCCACCAGAAAAATTAAGTTTTCATTAGGACTTAATGACAGGATGACATTCTAGGGTTTGGAGGGTAAGCAAACCCTCTTCATTATCAAATCAAAGATCATCCTGTATCAAAAGGGATTCTTTTCTTTATCCTGGATTCTCCCTACACACAATCCCCCTGCAAGCTCCTTCATGACCCTAGATAAAGATGGAACTATAATGAGCGTTCCCTAGTGCTAATTGCACATTCTCTCATTTCCTCTATATTGCTGCCACCTAGCCGTTTCATATTAATATCCCCCCAAAATGGATAGCAAGTGCACATTCGAATACCCAGTGAGGTACATTTCCCAGAAAGAATTTTTGAATGGGGCTTGTTGTTGGAAGGTTGGCAAGACACTAGTGATTTGATGTTTGGGGTACCATGCCCATCTGTCTTGAAGGCCTGACATCCATATTACTTAAAATGGCCTGGGTAAATGTATTACCGTACCCTGTGTTCACAGAGAAGGTTGGTTCTGAGTTCAATTACATTCCCTAGCAGTTTAAATGATAGCCGCTGTGCTATAATCTAAAATAAATTGCTTTTCTCAAGAAGCCATGTAAGCTTTTGCACTGCAACTTAGCAGAGCTGCTGGTTTTATCTCATCTGAAATTCAAGCAGGATACAAAAGCTGGGCCTCTGAACCCCTGTTTTCACCCCAAATGGCATCCTTCTACATTTCTGTGGCCATCTGTTTACCTGAAATTCTGATTCTGGAACTAGATTTATGGGAAAGCAACATTGTTTTCATTTTGTATGCAAGTCATTGTTTGTTTTGTTTTTCCATGCAAGACTCATGCACTGACTGGGTTCTTTTCAAAGAACTGTATTACTGGGGGCAAGATTTATTCTCCCTGTTCTCACAGCTGGATAGCTTATCTGGCACCATGGGCCAAGACAAGTGTGAACAATTCTGCACCCAGATGAATCCAGACAGCTCTGCAACTCTGTTCAAATTTACCTCCTTCCCCTCTCTCCCCCAGAAAAGAAAAAAATCTTGGCCAGTGCTCAAAACCTGAGGTGGAATTTCTGCCTTTACCCAGCCCTTATTTCTTTGTAAGTTTTCCCCAAAAGTCTCATTGGCTCCAACTGACAACTGTCTCCTCTGAGCACATCCAGACCCAAGCCTCGGGCGGGTGGGGAGCATAGCTGCCTCAGCATTCCTCTGACAGAGATGGCTTGTGATCCCCCAGACGCCATCCCACAAAGGCAATTAGAAAGGTTTCCAATGCTCACCACATTCTTTCAGATTTAACAAGGCAACATAATTAATGCCGCTATTTTTCTGCCAGTCAACAAGAGAAAATTGCCCTTCCAAGAGATTTTTAACGTTCACAAAAATAATCCATTAATACTTTTCCCTTTCAGATATTTTTCTTTCTATTGAGATTGAAAGAGATTGGTTTGGGCTAAGCTATACGGCATGTGTTCAGCAGCATTTCTCTGAAAAAAGAAACTTCTTTATGCCCATCAAAGAGAATGACCAGAACAAAAAAGCAAAATGAACAATTTAGACCAATTCAAACTCAAAGTTAGAGTCACTGCAAAGGCAAGAAAGTTCTATTTCATTATGTGCATGCAGCCATGCCAAGAGGCAAGATGGAATGTTCCTCTTAAATCATGTGAATCCTACAGTTCTTTGAGCTCTGATACAGAGACAAAATACACAGGTTCTTGACCCAGAGTGCTTAGGGGGAACTAGGAAATGAGTAGGCTGGCAAAGTTTCTTCAGTGTCCCAGTAATTGGGGGCAATACTGACATTTGCGGGACATACTAAATGTTGCTAAAAGTATTGCAGTGTGTTTTCTTTACAAAATAAAGAACTGTCCTGCCCAGAATGCCCTCTGGGAACACTGACCTCAGTGGAGAGAAAGTCAACTGCAATAAATTGCTGCAATAAAGTAAAATGAGCTCATTGCCCTGGGTCCTTCATTTTCTCAATTTGCAAACACTGGGCTGCTGGCAGATAATGACTGAAGGAATCAACTAGATTTAAAGAAGGTAAGTCACTTATTCAACAAATATGCATTAAGTTATGCCTGTTTATGGTGCAATTAATAATATATATGTATATATTAGACCATAATCCTCCTTTAAGAAAGCTAAAAATGTTATTTTCTCCATAAAGTCCTTCCTAATGCCCTCAGCTATAAGAAATCTGTAGGTAAAGAGGGAGAATAGCCTATTAGCTGGGGCTGTGGATGCTGGAATGAGAATTCTTGGGTTCTAATCCAGGTTTTGCCACTTACTGGGCCTGTGACCTTGGACTGGTTGCTTAATCTCACTTTATCTCGGTTTCCTCATTGGAAAATGGGGATAATATTGCTGCTTACCTGCTAAGGTTCTTTTCAGGATTAAACAGAGTTATGGATATAAAATCATTAGAACAGTGCATGGCATATATTAAGTGCTCAAAAGTGAGAGAGATATATAATTTTAAAATGTTTTACATCTATAATTTAATTTTAATTCAAATCACTACAGAAATAATTGCAGATTCACATGCAATTGTAAGAAATGATGCAGAGAGAACCTATGTATACTTTACCCGGTTTCCCCTAGTGGTAACACTTTGCAAAACCATAGTGCAATGGCACAACTAGGGTATTGACACTGATACAATACACCAATCATATTCAGAGTTTCCCAAAATCTCAGTTTTACTTGCACTCATTTTAGTGCATGTGTGCGTGTGTGTGTGTGTGTGTGTGCACCAAGTTCTAATTTTTATAACCTGTGTAGTTCGTGTGTCCATCACCACAATCAAGATATTTGGCAGTTCTATCACAAGGGTCCCTTATGTTGTACCTTTGTTACCACATCCCTGCATATCTAGAATAAATCCCATTATGTCATGGTACAAAATTCTTTTTACACACTGTTGGATTCCTTCAGCTAATATTTTGTTGAGTGTTTCTGTGTCAAAGTTCACAAGAGATAGTGCACTGTAATTTCCTTTGTTTGTTTATTCATTCGTTCTTTTAATTGTCATTGTCTTGTTTCGGAATAAGAGTAATACAAGCCTCATAAAATGAGTGAAAAGTGTCCCTGTCTCTTCTATTTTCTGGAAGAGATTATGTAAAATTGGTGTTAATTCTTCTTTAAATATTTAGTAGATTTCTCTAGTGCAACCATGTGACCCTGAAGAGTTTGTTTTTAGGAGATTTTTAAGTACTAATTCAATTTCTTGAATAACTATAGCGGTATACAGGCTATCCATTTCCTCCTGGCTGAATTTAGGTAGTTTACGGTTTTTTGAAAAATGGGTCCATTTTTGCTAAGTAGGTGAATATATGAATATGAAATTCTTCATATCATATATTTATTATCTTTGAAGGACTACGGCATCTGTGTTTATATCTCATATTTTATCTCAGATATCGGTAACTTTGTTATTGTCAGACTTGGTAGTCATTTATCAATTTTATGCATTTTTTAGAATAACCACCTTTGTGCTTCATTTTTTTCATTTTAAATTTCATTGATTTCTGCTTTTGCCATTACTTCCCATGTCGGAATGTTTTTGGTTTATTTTTCTTTTCTATTTCTACTTGCTTGAGGTGGAAACTTAAGTTATTAATTTGGGACATTTCCTCATTTCTAATAGTATTTAGTGGTATAAAAAGTTCCTTCTCAGTACTGCTTTAGCTGTAACCTACATATATTGTTTTTATTTCCATTCAGTTTTAAGTGTTTTTTTAAATTTCCTTTAAGACTTTCTCTTTGACCTGTGAATAATATTGACAAATATGTTGCTTAATTTTCATGTTTAGAGCTTTTTCTGTTGTGTTTACAGTCAGAGAACATATCCTGCATAATTTCAAGTTTTGAAACTTTGTTAAGGGTTTCTGTGGACCAAGATATGATCTCTTTTGGTGAATGTTGCACAGATGCTTGGAAAAAAAATGTACATTCTGCTATTATTGAATGAACTGTTCTATATATGTCAATTACTTACTGTTGGTGGATTATGATGATCAGATCTATATTCCTGCTTATTTTCTGCATTTTCTATCTCTTGTTGAGAGGAAGCATTAGCATCTCTGATTAGAATTATCAATTTCTCTTTTCTCCTGTTAGTTTTTGTTTCATGTACTTTAAGGTTCTATTGTTTGGTGCATATACATTTAAGATCCTTAAGTCTTTTTGGTGGATTGATGCTTTTATCATTATATGATGTCTCTTTGTCTCTAGGTATTTTCTTTGCTCTAAAGTCTACTTTTATTGCATATTAATATAGCTACTCCTACTTTTTAAAAAATTTAGTATTTGCATGGTGTATCTTTTTCCATCCTTTTACTTTCAACATACCTAATCAATGACTTCGAAGTTAGTTTCTCAAAGACAGCCTATATTTGGATTGTGTTCTTTTATCCACTCTACCAATCTCTATCTTTTGATAGGTAATTTAGATGATTTTCATTTAAAATCATATTGATATGTTAGCACTTTAGTCTACCATATTATTACTTGTTTTCTATTTCTTCCTCCAGCTCTCAATCTTCTGTTTCTCTTTTCTTGCCTTCCAGTGAATTACTTGAACATTTTTTTTAGGGTTTTATTCTGATTCACAGTGGTTTTGGATGCACTTCTTCATATAGTTTTTGACAATGGTCAATATGGGTATTATAATCTAATATGTGACATTACAATTTACCATTATCAAATTTTACTACTTTGAATAAAGTGTGGAAACTTTATTTCTATTTAAGTCCCTTTACCTTTCGTACTTTTAAATATCATTGACTTGAATATCAGATGGTATTATAATTTTTGTCTTAATCATTAAATATGATTTATAAAACTCATAAGGAAAAGAATAGTTTATTGTACGTATCCACAAATCTCTTTCCATTGTTCTTTCTTCCCTCCACATTCTACTATATTTCATTTTTTAATTTTTTCCTTTCTGTTTGAAGAACTTCCATTAGCTAATCATTAAGGGTAGGTCAACTAACAACAACTTCTTTTAGTTTTCCTTCATCCAAGAACGTTTTTAGTTCCTTTTCATTACTAAAGAATAGTTTTGCCAGATACAGAATTCACAGTTTATGGTTCTTTCAATACTTAAAAAATATTGTGGCACTTCCTTCTGGTCTCCATTGTATGAGATGAGAAATCTGTTGTCATTTGAATTAGTATTCCTCTATAAGTAACCTATCATTTCTGACTGCTTTCAAGAAATTTTCCTCTTTGGATTTCATTTTCTAAAGTTTAATTATGATGTATCTTGGCATGGACTTCTTTGGGTTTACCATAGTTGGGGTTCATTTAGTTTCTTGGATCTATGTTTGTGTGTTTCACCAGATTTGGGGAAAATTTCAGCCATGACTTCTTCAAATACTCTTCAGCACTGTTATCGTTCTGCTCTTCTTCTGGGACTCCAGTGTTATAAATGTTGGATCTTTTGTTATTTTCCAGAGGACCCTGAAGCACTGTTCATATTTTTCAGTCTATTTTATATCTATTATTCACATGGGATAGATTTTACTATTCTTTTCCCATGTTCAATAATTCCATCATCTCTCATCTCTGTTCTTCTCTTAAGAATATCCAGTAATGTTTTTTTTATTTTTGTTGTCGTTTTCAATTCTTTAATTTCCATTTTGTTCTGTTTCATAAATTCTATTTTCTGAGATTTCCTATTTGTATTTATATCAGAAGAATTTGTAATTTATTGGTAAACTATTTACATGACAGTTGCTTTTGAATGCTCATAAAATATTTCTAACATTTATTCATCTTGGTGTTGGTGTCAGTTGATTGCTTTTTCTCATTTAATTTTTGATTTTCTTAGTTCTTAGTATGATGGGTGATTTTTAAATTACATCCTGTATATTTTGTCTATTATGTTAGGAGACTCTGGGTTCAAATTAAATATTTTATTTTAGCAGGCAGTCACTCTGCTAAATCAATCATATGGATATTGGCTACTTTTATGGGCTGCGGTTCCAATGGCACTCTAGTTTCCACAATCTGAGATGTTATTTTGGTCTGCCTGATTTACTTGGTGTTACTGGGGTTCCCACTAGTCCTTTCATCCATCCCACTGCCTTAGGGGGTGGAAGAGGTTCCCCAGACTGGGCCTCAGGTGTCTCTTGGTAGGAGAAGGATGTGGTAATAACCTCCTATCAATGCCCCCAGCTGCATCAGTGTCTTTGGGCACAAGAACATTTTAGGCACATGGGGACAAAAAGACTTCCTAGAATGGGCCACTTATTGTAGCTGCATCCCCTCTGATGGTTCTGCCTACTTGCTGCAATGTCACTGGGCAAGTGAGAAGCATCTGAGGCCTGCAGAGAAAAAGTGCCTTCCTGGATTAGTCCATTTGCAGTACGTGGGTCTCTTCTGCTGTCTGCCTGCCAGTCTCAGTACCTCTTGTTGGAAAGGAGAGTCTCAGGCTCAGTGGAGAAGTAGAGCACTTCCTCTGGCCGATTACTTTTGGTGAGGCTTTTCTCAACTTCCTTGTTGGTGGTATCATATTTGTCTGATGTTGCCAGAGAGATTCCCATTTAATCAGGGAAAGATTCAGTCTCCCTGGGTTTCCTCCTGTTACTGGGTTGGGAGTTGGGAAACACATGGTCTGGGTGGCTTCTTCTTTTGAGAGAGAGGACTCTAGTCATCCTTCTATTATGCTGTTCTTCTAATCCTGCGGTCTCAAGCCAGCTCATCTTCTTCTTATCACCTTTCAGGGTTCTCATTTAGTTGTCCCTTGCTTCATTTCCAGAGTTTACAGTTGTGTTTAGCAGGAGGAGGAGGGAGAAATGAGTCTACACCATCTTTGTTGGGCCAGAAGTCTCGGTTTACTATATTTTTAATTGTATATTTCCGTTCAAGTTTCTTATGACATTTAACCCTTTTTGACCTTATACTTATTTGTGTACATCCACAACTGCTAAGATTTGAAACTTCTTGAGAATTTTTCTTTGTGTATTTTATAGAATAAAGTAGGTTCTCCCTGAATAGCTATTATGAATAAATGAATGAATGATTGCTTATATATATTTTCTTTGGTGCTGTACAATGGAGCAAGACCTATCCATTAAGAGGGTGGTTGCTGGCAGAATGCAAGTATGACTTATAAGTGCCCAACCTTAAAAATGGACACAGGAGTAACAATGAGAATCCTGCTCAATGTGATTTATTGAAACCTGGCTCAGAACATATGCTCACTTGGTCATAAGCTCCCTCAGGTCATCACACTCATTTTTCTGCTTCCAGAAGATCAGAAAATGCTGGAGTAGACCACCCCACCATCATTTTGTGTATTACTCCCCTCTACCCTATATCCTTCAAAACACACACACACACACACACACACACACACACTTCAAGCATTCAATTTGCCAGAGAAGCTGGGAAGTCAAAAAATGAAACATGTCAATTTCTTTCTAGAAATGAAACCACTGCATCTCCAATAAAAGAAGAGTATGAAACACTAATGTCTAATAAATGGCACAGAACAGCATTGCTGGAAAATTCCAAGTTTTTAGAGCTCATAGAAACATCATTAAAGATTGCATTTAAGAGCTAGAGAGCCCCAAGCAGGGAATGTAATGGAATGGAAGGTCAGGTCCCTGCTGAGGCTCAGAAGTAGGATTGATGAAATAGCAAGAAGAGAACTTCCCATTGAACTACTGCAATCATGTGTTGTTATTGAATGGCATGAGCTCTTGGTATTTTAAGATTCCTAGGCATTTGTCTCTCATATTGGTTGCACATACTTAACTCCATTTTGGTTTTTGTTATTGACAAACTTAAGTTTTAACTTTTAATGAAGTAAAATCTAATATTCCTTTATGAGCCTTTCTTTTTGCCTTTAAGTTTATCAGGTCCTCTCTCACTGTACTTGAATAAATACTTATTTCTATTTCAGTTTTCTGATAATTCATTTTATATATTTATTGCCTTAATCCAACTAGACTTAATTTTAGGATATGATATGAGGAAGACCATAATTCTTCTAACTGAAATGCATTCTTGATAAGGAAAAAGTAAGGCTTCCAAGAGCAGAAAACTCAGTGTAGATACATGTTGCTCAGATTTCTGAGGTAGGAATGGAATGAATGAGGCAATTTTCTCAAATACCTAAAATTCTCATTCTACTTTATTGGAGACTTAAGACAACTTTCCTAATTTCTCAGTGCCTCTTCTCTTTTCTGTGGAGTGGGGACAAAAATATCATCCACTGTGTCCCCAAAGATAAGGCAATTTCTTAAGCTCATCAAATCTTCTGAGCACATTCCGTGTAGAAGATTTTCCATTACTGGTTACACGGTATATATAGGGCCCTCCTAAAGAATGTGACCAGTGGAAATAGAACTTCAGAAAATGTGAAATGAGCTATCAAGGACTTTCCTCTTTTAAGGATGGGCTCAGAAGAAAAATAAGTGTTGGCATTTAGATTGTTTTTGATGTTAGCTCTTAGACTCTAAGATCTCTTCAAACTTTTTCTGTTTAATATAAAAGCAAGCAACACTTCAGTGTTGGTATTTCTGAGTTGAGGGATATCAGATAGTAAAAGCTGGATTAAAACAAGAAATTTATACACTTACTCTAATTAATAAATGGCCTTTGGGGATTCTAGAAGTAAAACAGTCCCATTATTAGTTAATCAACATAGCCAAGAGCCAGGGGAGAACTGTCCAATTTGTGTCATATTCCCATAGGTAGGTCCACACAATACAAAACTATTTTCAGAATAAGCATCATATAAAATATACTGACTGCTTGCTGCAGGCCTGGACCTGAAGGAAATTCAAAATAAAGAATGGTCCCTGTCCTTAAAAAAGCCACCCAAATTGGGTATACCCACTCAGAGTTATCAAGAAACACAGTGTCTAATTTCTGCATTATGCTAACTAAACTGGGAGGATCGATTCTTCTCATAATGCCTTTGAATGAAAGCTGCCAAAATTTTTCTTTCCGCCACAAAACTATAGCATCAGGTAAAATTTAAACAGAAATCCAACATATAAAATAGAGTAACAGACAATAGCATTAATTCTCTGGTCAAATTGGCAGCAGTTCCCAGAGCACTGCCCTTTTCCAAAACACACATACACACACTCCCTGGATCTTCACAGAGCATCTTAAAAATTGCTGCATTGACGAATTAATGGACAGAAAGAAGGAGAGACAGATAGGTAGAGAAATGATAAGGCAAGCATAGTAGGATATTAATGGCAGACTGCAGGTAGTGGCTATATAGGGAGCTCGTTGTAAAATATATATAGTTTTTTAAATAATATAATGTCTAAGGGGAAAAACCTATCCTGGTTTCCTATATTTTGAGGCTTTGGTATTAGTTGTATAAACATTTATTATTGTTGTTATTATTATTATCATTATATTTCCTTTCTGAAATGATCTCTTTAGCATTATGAAATGTCCTTCTTTAGTAAACCCACCTGTCTTGAAAGCTATTTTGTTTGGTTAATACAGCCACATCGACTTTCTAAAAATTAGTGTTTGCATGGCATATATTTTTCATTCCTTTTACTTTCAACTCTTTGAGTCTTCATATTTAAAGTGCATATGGTGTAGTCAGCATATAGTTAGGTCTTATATAATTCATACTGACAATCTCCGACTTTTAATTGTGCTGTTAAGTCCATTAACATTTAATATAATATAGTTGGGTTTTGAATCTACCATCTATTTGAATCTATTTATTTAATATTTGTGGCATCTATTTTTTCCCCTATCCCTGATTGCCTTTCTCCTTTCTGTTAAGATGAACATTTTTTTAGAGTTCCATTTTATTAACTCTGTTGGCTTTTAAATAATATCTCTTTGTAATGTGTATGTGCATATGTGTGGACGTATGCGTGTATACATGTTCAGATGTGTGTAATCCTTATCAGAGTCTACCTAAACTATTATACCATTTAATGTAAAATAAAGACTCTTATAATAGTATCATTCCATGTACTACTCCCTTGTCAATTCTGCTATTGGTGTCATGTAATTTACTTTTATGTACATCATAAATTCCACGGTACAATGTTATCATTTTAAACAGTAAGTTATCCTTTAAAAATTTAAAAAAGATAAAATCAAGGTTTTTAAAATATATATTAGTCCACATATTTACCATTTCTAATTCCTTCCTATAGATCAAAGTTTCCATTTGGCATCACTTTCTTTTACCTGAAGAACTTCCTTTAGCATTTCATATAGTGTAGGTCAGTTGGTAGTATGTTTTCTTAGACCTTGTTTATCTAAACACATTTTCATTTAATGTTCATTTTTTAAGTAATCTATATTGACTGGATATGGAAATTTAGGGTGACATTTTTTTCTTTCTGCATTTCTCTGTACACTCCACTGTCTTCTGGCTTATATAGTTTTTGTCTAGATGTCTAGAATAATTCTTGCTATTGTTTCCTGTATTCACGCTTTTCTCCTATTCTGACAGCTTTATCTTTGTAGTCTAAAGTTTGACTATGAAATGCCTAGATATGGTTTTCTTTGTATTTATCCTGCTTTGATTTGATAAACATATTAAACTTATAGGTTAATGTTTTTTACCATATTTAGGGAAATTTGATTTGTCATATTTCTTTAAATATTTTTTCTCTGCCTCATTCTCTCCTGTTCGAGACTCTAAATATACAATATTAGACTGCTTGCTTTTGTCTCACAGGTCATTAAAGCTTTGTTTATATTTTTCTATCTTTTTTTCTCTGTTCTTCAAATTGGATAATTTCTATTAATCTGTCTTAAAATTTATGAAATCTTTCTGTAGTCTCCAAACTTCTGTAAAGGCAATTCAGTGAATTTTTGATTTCAGAAATTATTCTTTGCAGTTATAAAATATTGATTTGGTCCTTTTTTATACCTTACATTTATTTTAGATTTCCCATATTTTTATTCATTTTATGTCATCTATTTTATGTTTTAGAAGTCTTTGAACACATTAATCATAGCTTTTTAAAAATCTTTACATTTGGGTTATTTCAGGGTCTGTTACTATTTATTGCTTTTTTTTTTTTCTTCCTAATGGATCTGCTTCTTCAAGTGTCCAGTAATTTTTATTATATACTGGACTCTGAGTGATATATTTAGGGAATTCATATTATATTGTCTTCCTTATAGGGTACTGAATTTTACTGTGGCAGGCAATTTTATTATTAAGGGATCCTCTTCATCTTTTCATTATTAGGGATGGTCTATTTTGAGTCTGTCTTTAGTCCAGAAACATGGCCTTACTCTAGAGCATGG
This sequence comes from Pteropus medius, assembly GCF_902729225.1. Classification (NCBI taxonomy): domain Eukaryota; kingdom Metazoa; phylum Chordata; class Mammalia; order Chiroptera; family Pteropodidae; genus Pteropus; species Pteropus medius. Next base: position 966,732 of record NW_024355327.1, on the reverse strand, counting down.
TTTCTACTCCTACAGCTGGCCCTTCTGGAATTTCAATTGAATATCCAAGTGCTCAATGAAGTCTCTCCTCTCAGGCTGGATCACAATTCTAATATGTCCCAGCTCTGGTCCCTTTGTCTGGCTCTTGACCGCACTGCGGCCACTCTTCACTAGGCCTCAAGAATACTGCCCTGCTTATGCATATCAGGTCTTTAGACAATGACCCACAGAGGAATCACCATGCAGTTTCCTCTCCCATGCATCTTTCTTTTCTTCAGTACACTACTCTGCTAATTCTAGCAACCTCCCAATCTCAAACTACAAACTCTGCCTCAATTCATTAAAACTGCCACCCAATGCTTAGCTCCTCCTCCTTACTCTCTGGTCCAATGAATGCATCTCTAGGGAGAAAACCAAGGTGAATGCAAGGCCAACCTCAAGTGTTTACCTTCTCTCAACAATTGAAGTACTGCATTGCTCGTCAGTCAATTCCTGAAAATAGTTGCCTTGTATATTTTATCTAATTTTATAGTTCCTCGTGAAAGGAGTTGAATATTGGTATCAGACACTTCAATGTGGCTAGTAGCAGAAGTCCTTAATGCACTACAATCACTGTCCATGAAAATTAAAATGCTACCATCACCAATATCTGAACTTCACAAATGATCCTATTTATTTGACCACCCACTTCTATATAGTATACATTAATGACAGATAATATTTATCAAATAAATTATCCAAGCTTCCCATTCGTACTCCTGTTCCCATGTTCTTGGGTATCTGACTGACAGCTAGTCTCTCTGCCAAAAGAACAGAAGATACCAGATGAGGAGAGAGGAAAAGCTAAAATAATCCCATAATTTTTTTTCAAAAGCTATGTAAATCAATTGGGTACAACAGTTTACAGTGAAGTCTGGAGATTATGTGAAAATTTCAAAAGATCTCTAACTTACTTGTTCCAGCAGAATCACCACACCTAGCTCTTCACCAAAGATAATTATGTATTGGTTGTACCTTATACCAGCAATCTCCAACCATTTAGGCATCGGAGACTGGTTTTCTTTGAGAATCTAATGCCTGATGATCTGTGGAGCTGAGGCAGTGATGCTAGCACAGGGGAGCAGCTGCAAATACAGATGAAGCTTTGCTTGCTCGCCCACTACTAATCTCCTGTTGTGCGGCCTACTTCCTAACAGGCTATGGACAGGTACTGGTCTACAGCCCAAGGGTTGGGGACCCCTGCCTTAAACCTAAGCAGCAGTTTATACTTTTACAATGAACCATATGTGCCTCTGTGATAGAATCCGACCTCTGTTCAAAGAACCTATCACAATCAATAGCATCTGGCAAAGACACTGGCTTCCAAATGCATCTGGGTTGAAATCAACTTTCTTTGTACTATTTTTAGCTTCTTTTAGCTACATATTTTAATAAAGATGAACCCACAGTTAACTGAACTCTCAGAAAAAAGTCTCAAACAAGTTAAAATTAAGCGATGTTCCTTTTCAGAAGTAAAGGATGGTATATATTTAAGAATGTTTAAGATTATGTTTCTTTTTCAACTTTTTACTTATTGATTTTTTGTTGAAGTCAAAATACAATACCTAGCAAGGGCTTAAAGTACAGATAAGATGTTAGTTACATCATTCTCCAAAGATCATCTCAAAAGAAGTAAAGGTGTCTCCCAACTTATCGCATATTATATATGCTCAAGAGGAGCAAATGTGAATAAGAGCTAAGGATGGGAACAGGGAGAGGGAGATTAGATGTTCCCTTGCAAGTTTGCTAAGATGTTTCTAAATGGTTCTGTATTTACATAAACGAAGTGGTAGATTTTGTTTCCTTTTCTTAAATTTATCAATTCACCTGCACATTAGTAGGTTATAACTACACCTTCAATTTATTTTTACCAGGTGTATTTGACATTCCCTCAGTGGTAAAGAATTTAAATGATCACTTTCGAAAGCAAAGAAACAAAAGCTGATACTTGTGTTAGCAAAAACTTTGAGAAAAAAAGAAATCTTGAGGGATGGATGGATGGGTGGGTGAATGGGTGGATGGATGGATGAATGGATACGTGGATGGATAGATGGTTGGATAGATGGATAAGATGACTACTTAGGTTCATTTTTCCTTATTTGTTAACTTATTTTTGTTGAACACTACCAGGCTAGGGCACAGAGATGAACAAGTTCAAAGCAGTCTCATTATGAAGCTTATAGTACATTAGCATAAGAATGGAAGTCTCAAGACAAACAAAAATGTGTCACTTAAAAAACGTAACCAAAATGAGTTACTCAACAACTTAACATGGCTGCTATCTTCAATTGCATACATAACAGGTAAGATGAGAAAAGGCAAACAACCTCTCCTGAAGATGTTTTGGAGACCAAATAGGTTTTAGTCATGACCAATCTCTGCATGTTCCTATTCATATGCTCCAAATGCAATAGGGAGCCAGGAGGTGTCACTATCACAAGTATCCCAAGAAGAACCCATTAATACCATCGAAACAGATAAGACTGTCTTATGCTTATTTTTGCCACTTTTTCTTTTTCTTTTTTTTATTTTTAGTTGTTTAGAGAAAACCTAAGTTGGATGCAAATTAACTATATTTCCCTTCAAGGACACTTATTGTAAAAGCTAACAAGGTACATTTTTGGCATATAAAATCACATTTGCTAAATCTTTTTTTAATTAAATTTTTTATTAAGTTTATTGGAATAACATTGGTTGATAGAATTATGTGATTTTCAGGTGTACATTATAATTTGACATCTATATATTCTATTGTATGTTTACCACCCAAAGTCCAGTTTCCTTCAGATACCATATATTTGAAGCTTTTACCCACTTCACCCTCCCCCTACCCACACATATTTGACCCCCTTTACCCTATCTACTTCCTCCCTCCTCCCCCTACCCTCTGGTAACCACTGGTTCATTGTCCATGTCCACGAGTCTCTGTTTATCCTGTTCATTTCTTGCTTTTTGATTTATATCTCTCACATAAGTGATATCATGTGATTTTCAACTTTTTCTGTCTGGCTGATTTCGCTTAGCATGATTATCTCGAGGGCCATCCGTGTTGTCGCAAATGGCAGTATTTCATCTCTTCTTATGGCTGAGTAACAGTCCACTGTATATGTGTACTACAGTTTCTTTACACAATCATCTATCATAGCACAGTTCGGTTGCTGTCCTGGCCACTTTGAATAATGCTGCTATGAACATCGGTGTGCAAATATCTTTTTGGATATGGGTTTTAAAGTCTTTGGGGTAAATACCCAGCAGAAGGATTGTTGAATCATATAGTAGATCAATTCTTAGTTTTTTGAGGAATCTCCATACTGTTTTTCATAGTGGCTGCACCAATTTGCAGTCCCACCAGCAGTGTATGAAGCTTTCTTTTTCTCCACATCCTCTCCCACATTTATTACTTGTGTTGATTATAGCTGTTCTAACAGGTATGAGATGGTATCTCATTGTGGTTTTGAATTGCATTTCCCTAATAGCTAGTGATGTTGAGCATCTTTTCAAATATTTGTTGGCCATTTATATGTCCTCTAGGAGACATACAAATGTCCCTGTTCAGGTCCTATGCCCATTTTTTGATTGGATCATTTGTTTTCTCTGTTGTTATTGAATCGTATGAATTCTTTGTATATTTTGGATATAGGCCCTTATTGGAGGCATTGCTTGCAAATATATTTTCCCATTTGGATGGTTATCTCTTTACCTTGTTGACAGTTTCTTTGCTGAGCAGAAGCTTTTTAGTTTGATATAATTCCATTCATTTATTTTAGCTTTTACTTCCCTTGCCTTTGAGGTCAAATCCATAAAACCCTCTTTAAGTTCAAGGTTCTTGAGTTTAGTTCCTATGTTTTCTTCTATGTATTTTATTGTTTCAGGTCATATATTCAGGTCATTAATCCATTTTGAGTCAATTTGGGTGTGTGGCGATAGACAACAGTCTAGTTTCATTCTTTTGCAGGTAGTTTTCCAGTTTTCCCAGCACTATTTATTGAAGAGACTTTCCTTTCTCCACTGTATGTTTTTGACTTTTTTGTAGAAAATTATTTTCCCATATAAATATGGATTTACTTCTGGGATCTTGATTCTGTTCCACTGGTCCATCTGTCTGATTTTCTGCCAATACCATGCTGTTTTGATTACTGTCGCTTCGTTGTATAATTTGAAGTTCGGCACAGTGATGCCTCCAGCCTCATTCTTTTTTCTCAGGATGTCTTTGGCAATTCGGGGTCTTTTGTGCTTCCATGAAAATCTGATTTTTTTTTGTTCTTGGATACTTCCAATCCAAGAACATGGAATATCTTTCCATTTCTTTGTACCTTCTTTGATTTATTTTAATAGGATCTTATAGTTTTCATTATGTAGGCCCTTCACATGTTTCATTAAATTTATTCCTAGGTATTTTCTTCTTTTTGATGCAATTGCAAAAGGAATCTTTTTTTTTTTTAACTTCTTTTTCTGACACTTCATTATTAGAGTATAGGAATGCTAAGGGTTTTTTAACATTGATTTTGTATCCAGAAATTTTACTGTATTTGCTTATTGTTTCTAGTAGTGTTCTTGTGGAGTCTTTAGGGTTTTCTATGTAGAGAATCATGTCATCTGCAAATGGTGACAGTTTGACTTCTTCGTTTGCTATTTGGATGTCTTTTATATCTTTCTCTGTCTGACTGCACTTGCAAGGACCTCCAATGTTATATTAAATAACAATGACGAGAGTGGACAGCTTTGCCTTGTTCCTGATCTTAGAGGGAAAGTTTTTAGATTTTCACATTAAGTATAATATAGGCTGAAGTTTTGTCATAGATGGGCTTTATTATGTTAAGGTACTTTCCTTCTATACCAATTTTGTTAAGTGTTTTGATCATAAATGGATGCTGTATCTTGTCGAAGGGTTTTTCTGCATCTATTGATATGATCATATGATTCTTATTTTTTAATTTGTTTATGTGGCGTATCACATTAATCGATTTGTGTATGTTGAAACAACTCTGTGCCCCTCGGATGAAGCCCACTTGATCGTGGTGTATAATCTTTTTAATATGTTGCTGTATTCAGTTCGCTAGTATCTTATTTAGGATTTTTGCCTCTGTGTTCGTGAGAAATATTGGTCTATAATTTTCTTTTTTTGTCTTATCCTTACCAGGTTTTGGTATCAGAGTAATATTGTCCTCATAAAATGAGTTGAGAAGTATCGCCTCCTCTTCGATTTTTTGGAAGAGTTTGAGGAGAATAGGTATTAAATCTTTGAATGTTTGGTAGAATTCACTGGTGAAGCCATCTGGTCCTAGACTTTTACTTATCGGTGGGTTTTTGATGATTGTTTTAATTTCCATACTGCTGATCAGTCTATTTAGATTTTCCAGATCTTCTTGATTCAGTCTAGGAAGATTGTATTTTTCTAAGTACTGGTCCATTCCTTCTATATTATTAAATTTGATATTATATACTTTTTCATAGTATTCTTGCATGATCCTTTGTATTTCTGTGATGTCAGTCGTAATTTCCCCTCTTTCCCCTCCCTGATTTTATTTGTGCCCTTTCTCTTTTTTCTTTACTGAGTCTAGACAGGGTTTTGTCAATTTTATTAATCTTCTCAAAGAACCAGCTCTTTGTTGTATTTATTTGTTCTATTTTGTTTTGTTTTGTTTTCAATTCCATTTATTTCTTTCTCTTGGATCTCTGCTTTATATAAAGCCTAAATAATGTCTTTTTTATTTTATCGTAGATATTTAATCACGCTTGCTACCCTGTTTCAGTCCCTGTCAGTGTCAGCATCAGTCTTGCCAGTGTTTGCTCAGATTCCCCTGAGGCTCCGCGGTATTTGGTCTTGGAGGGTATGCGGTGAGGGACTCTCTGGGTTGGGGGTCGGGGGCTGCCGCTTAGCCTCAGTATTGCAACTGGAGCCAATAAAAGTCAACTGTTGTTTCTCTGTAGTCCTGTCCTGCTTCTTTGCTTTCTGCTCTGATGACTACGCCCTGCTGCCGACCCCATGGAGCTCACAACACTCCCAGGCAGGGCTGTTCAGGGAGGTCGCCTCACCTTCACCTCACCCCATCCTTCTGCAGTGAGCTCCAGAGGCTGCGAGAGGCAGCTTCTTTTAAATAAATAAATAAATTTATTTATTTATTTAAAGACAGGCAGCTTCTTTACTTCTCCCAGTCCACCACCCGACACCTAGGGCTCTGAACTGTGGTAGGTCTTATGCGCAGATCCCACACTCAGGTGTGCTGGTGTGCAGTTTGGGTGTTTTTTGGGTTTTTTTGTTTTTTGTTTTTTTTGGTTCAATTTTAGATATTCAGCTTATTGTTGTTTCAAGGAGAAAGATCTGAGGCTGTCTCTCACTCTGCCATGTTTCCCAGAAATCCCCACATTTGCTAAATCTTTTGTCACTCTTGGAACACAATTCTATTTTCATCTAGTAACTACATGTTACATACAAGCCAATCTACTGGGCAAAAAAAGTAAAAGAAAACACAGATCTATAGCAGAATTGCAAAGTATGTTATACGCCACTATTTAATAGATTGCAAAATTAGCAAGCATCAGCCTTGCAACATGACTAGCCATGTTTATAGGAGGATTTTCCTATAAAGAGCTCTCCAAAATACCATCAAAATATTCAAAGTGATGAAAAGCAAGGCTCTACAACTAAGGTTACTCTATCCAGCAAAGCTATAATTTAGAATTGAAGTACAGATAAAGAGCTTCTGAGACCAAAAAACAAAAAACAAACAAACAAACAAACAAACAAAACTCTAAAGGAGTACATCAACACTAAACCAGCATTACAAGAAATGTTAGAGGGACTTCCTAGAGAAGAAAAAAAAAAGAAAAAAGAACAAAAATATGAGTAATAAAATGGTAATAACTATATATCTAACACAATTAGTTTCAATATAAATGGACTAAATGCTCCCAACAAAAGACCTAGGGTGGCTGAATGGATAAGAAAACAAAACTGTTACATATACTGCTTATAAAAGACTCACTTCAGATCAAAAGACACACGCAGACTCAGTCTGTGTAAAGGGATGAAAAAAGATATTTCATGAAAATGAAAATGAAAAAAAAAAAAGAGAAAGCTAGGGTAGCAATACTTATACCAGATAAAATATAATTTAAAACAAAGGCTGTAACAAGAGACAAAGAAGGACCTAGTAATCCCACCTCTTGGTATTTATCCAAACAAACCCAAAACACTATTTCTAAGGGGCATGGAATCTATATGTTCATTGCAGCATTATTTACAATAGCCCAGCAATGGAGGTAACCTAGATGTCCATCAATGGATAAATGGATAAAGAAGAGGTGGTACATATATACCATAAAAAAGAATGAAATCTTGCCATCTGCCTCAACATTTATGAATCTAGAGGGTATTGTGCTGAGTAGAATATATAGTGTCAGATGGGTGCTGGATTTATCAGGATGATACTTCTAAGATATATAAATTTCTAATCTCTATGTTGTACATCTGTAACTAATATAATATTGTATGCCAACTATAACTGAAAAAAAAAGAAAATATAAAAAAAGAAAATAAAGTATAGAATAGGAAATATAGTAAGTAATATTGTAATAACTATGTATGGTGTCAGATAGGTACTAGACTGATTGGGGTGATCACTTTATAAGTTACATAAATGTCTAATCACTATGTCGTACATCTGAAACTAATATAATATCATATGTCAACTGTAATTGAAATTAATTTTTTTAAAAATCAAGACTTTAACAGTGCTGAGGCCTTTATTCTGCCCTTCCTGCTGCGAGTTGTACACATGAGTCAGTTATCTAGAGGAAAGCCCAGAGTTGGGGTAGAAGCAGTAGTAAATAGATGAGCCTAAGTTGCAAAATTTTTACCATTTTCCAGTGTCCCTCATTCTGCCTGAAGAGCTGCTCTAGCCTGTGCATGACAGCTGTCTGTAATGGAGACAGGTTAACGGTTTCTTTTTAAGAGTAAGATTTATCATTTGTTTTTTCTGTTCTTCCACCAAACTCTTCATGTCTCAGACTAATATGTCTCAGACATATTAGTGACATGATAAATATTTATTGTTTTCTGTCTTTAGGACTTCCATACTCATATGTAACATGAAAACCCGTATTTGGTCCTAAAAAAAAATTTATCTGCAAACTTTCATTTGTAACATAAAAATACAGCCATAATCTCCAAGTCTAACTAGTAATATCATTATATTTAACACTTGCTAAGTAGTTGAAAATGATATTTATTTCATGTTTTAGATTTTCATATAATAATATCATGTTGCATTCTTCTCCATTTGTCTTTAAAATTTTTTAATTCCATAATATTTTTGAGATGTATCTGTTAACATATGTTGTTCTCATTCACTCTTTTTGCTTTTCAAAAGTCATCTCTTACACAAACATTTCATTATATTTATTCATTAGTCATTGGTATTTATATTTTTCTGAATAATGAAAAAAATATGCTATTGTAGATATCTTGTAGACATCTCCTTGGGCACATGGGTCCTGGGAGATGCACACATCTTCAACTTTTCTGGGTGATTCCACAGCGGCTGTACTAGTTTACCCCATAAATGAGAATCCCCATGGCTCCACAACCACATCATCCCTTAGTATTACCAGACTTAAAATTTTATTTTACCCGTTGGATGGATGTAAAAGTTATATTATGATCATTTTAATTTACATTTCCTGATTACTTTTTAGGTTGCACTTCATTAATTGGCCATTTCTTTTACTTCTCCGATTTATGTTTATTCAGAATCCTATTCATTTTTCTATTCATTTTTATTTCCAATTATTTATATTAGCTCTTTGTATATTTCATATTAATTCTCTGCTGTTAAACATTCTACAAATATAGGCATAGCCTGCTGAGCATTGCCATGATTAACATTTTCCTAGTAAAATGCCTCTTGGTTTTTAAAATCCAAAATTCATAATATACATTTTTTTGCCAATGTTCATATCTTAAAAATTTACATGTATAACACCAAAGCTCAATATAAAAATTTCGACAAAATGATATACAGGAAAATTTTCAAGATACTTTCTAAATACAGCTAGTAGAATGCCAGAATCATATGTAGATATTTTGAAAAGCATGCTGAATGTCAGCACAAAAGATATACATTTCAGACACTGCTGACACTAAAAGGCCATCATAGCATCAGTGTGAACCACACTCTAGCATTGGGAGCTCGAACTGTAAACATTTCCACAGTGCCGTTCACATTTAGCTTTTCTTTTTGCTTATTGTTAAGAGTCACAAAAGAATTGAGAAAATATTGAAGATAATTATAGAGAAAGAATCAAAGAAAGTGAGAAAAATTACTGCATACAAAGCAGGTGTTTTTTAACAACCATATTGTTAGTACAGAAGGGCTAAAAAAATTTTGAGTATTTTAAATCTTAATATAATAGCTTATTGTCCAACTATGGGCATTTTCCTACATTTTGGGAAATTGGTTGGGAGGTTGGGTTGACATATAATATATTATCATTTTTCTCATTTTAAATAATGGAAAATTGACTCCTGGAAACCATTGTTAGGTGAAATCTGATCATCAGGTATGAATTACATCAAACAAGGGGTACCTACATATTTTTTGTAGCATGTTTCTTATTTTTTGCTCTTTGCTTACTTATTTTATTTATTCTTTTTCTATTTTTACACATTTACTCATTTAATTCTGGCAAAAACACTACAAGGTAGCTAGTATGACCCTATTTTACAGATGAGGGCACCTTGCTGTTGGATAGCCCTGCTCCCTCCAGAAACTCTAGAAGGGATTCCATTCCTTGCCTATTCCACCTTCTGGTGGTTGCTGGTATTCCCTGGCTTGAGGCCACATTACTCTAGTGCTCCAATGTCACATCATCTCCTCCTCTTCTGTGTGTCTCAAAGCTAACTCTGCCCTTCTAAGGATCCTATGATAGCATTTAGGACTCCCTGGGTTAATCTAGCATGAGTTCTTCATCTCTAGATCCTTAACTTAATCACATCTGGGACCCTTTCTCCATATAAGGTCCCATTTACATCTTCCAAAAATTTGACATGGATACTTTTTTAGGCAATATTTTTCAGCCCGACACGCTGGCTCAAGATCACACAGCAGGATATGATGCAGACATTCAGAAGTAGGACTTGCAAACTCTGTTTAATATTCTTTCCACTCCACGTATTGTCTTCCATCAGATTGTGTGAACTGTAATCTCCGTTCCTCCTTGGCTTCCCCTCAGTCTGCCCTACCTCTTAGGCAATATTCTGCTCTCCAAGCTCTAGGGCCCTTTCCCAGGGCTGGACGGCCCATTAACAAATTTATTCATGCTCTCTGGGCTTCTTTTCTAATACTCAGTCAGCTTGCTGAGTCTAGTTCAAGGACCACACTGGATCACCAAAGCAACCTTGCTGGAAATAACTGTTACATCTTTTACATTCATATCATTTTTTTTAAATGTCCCCATAAGTCTGTAGTATGGCAAAAGAAAACATGATAAATATCATCCTCTTCTTTTTTCTAGACTTGCTATCTTCTGTTACTTATGGAATGAAAATGAACAGGAGAAAGAAACCATGCTATGTCTTAGAAAATGTCCTACAACACTCAGTGTGAAGGATGGTCAAAGCCAAGTTGCCTTTACTCAAGAGATTGCTTGATGTAGAATCTATACAGAAAATGGTGATTTCTATCTGCCTACCATGTGAGCTAGTAAGCATCTGCAAAGTTCCATTCTGCACACACACTTTCTCCTTTATTCCAGGAACCAGCACTATCAGTCACACGGATTGCCTGAAATTCCACCTAACCTTTCTTTTCACAAACAACTTGGAGTTAATATTACATTATTTCACATAAAATAGAGAAAGCTTGTAATTGTATGGCCTATTTAAAAACTTTCCCATTTAAGTTGTCATTTGAATGGCATCTACATGTATAATAAATCCCACAAGACAATGTTACTACCTTTACTTAAATAGACATGTATATTTAAAAGGCATTAATAGGGAGGAAATGAGCTTTTATATTTACTTTATTATGATATCTAATGCTATTCATTCTTACATGAGGAACCAAGTTTCTATTATTTCTTTTAATCCTGAAGACAGTCCTTTAGTATTTCCTGTACTGTAGGTTGGTTTCCTGGCATTACATTTCCTCAGTTTTTCTTTACCTGAAAACCCCTTTATTTTGCTTCTACACTGTTTCATTGGCTACAGAATTCTAGATTGATGGATTCTTTTCCTTCCAGCACATTAAAAATATTGTTCCATTATCTTCTAGCTTTTATAGTTTTTAAAGATAGGTTAGTCATATTTCAAAATGTAGTTCCCTTGTATATACTATGTTGGTTCTCTCTGATTGCTTTCAAGATTGTCTTGGATTTTCAGCAGGTTGTTATAATGTGCTTCCACATTGTGAACATGCAAATACATCCCTTTTGATAAATTTGAAAAGTTTGGGCCATGATTTATTTTTTAAAATTATGCCCCATTCTTTATCTTTCCTTCTGGGACACCAATTAATTACTTGCATGTTAAAATGTTTGCTATTATTCCACAGAACACTGGTTGGGTCTTTTTAAATCTTTTTTCTTCTCTGCTCTTTGTAGAGGATATCTGTATTGATCCATCTTCAAATTCACTGGCTGCTTGTAGTTTGCCCTCCGTATGTATGTGTCAGGCAGTGATTTGAGCAAAATTTATATTAAGAATTTGCGGTTCCCTTTTTTAACTCTCTCCTTTCTGAGATTCCTCCTCACTCTCCTGTAGCTATTGTCACCCCAAACTGTCCTCTGGTTCTTCCAGCTAGAAAGACTCGGAGTTTCCTATTGGAGTTTCAGATACCTTATGTAGCACTGAGTATAACAGCTTGACCTCAAGGTGGGAAATTTAACACAGGCTAATACTCTTTTCCAGAATTGGCTTACCTTTGTTCACCCCAAAGACCCTTCAAGGAGTTTTTTTTTTTTTTCCTATATTTTGGCCAGAGTTTATAGTTGTTATCTGTGAGAGTTTACTCAGTTATATGGGAAGCAGAAATCACTATTTCTTATGTTTTAACTTTGTTATGGTGTCTGCATCAGTCATGATGAGTTTGGTGATGCTGCAAATAAACCCCAAAACATTAGTGGCTTAAAGAAAATACAAAGTTTTATTCCCTGACTCATGACACATATCTATTTCCTAGATTAACAAGGGCCCCTTTTATCCTCGCTCGAGGACACAAGTTGGTGACCTTCACTATGTACTTATTCTGGCAGATGGGAAAGGGGAACATGCTGAATCATGTACTAGCTTTTAGTGCTTTTGCCCAGAGTCAACATACATCACTTTGGTTTACATTTCATACGGCCTTGCATAAATTCAAGAGGGCGAGGAAGTGTACCCATTCTATGTTCCCACAAGGAGGAGAACTAAAATACTTATAAACATCCTGACTGGCTGCCATGGTGTACGTCGTATAGAGTTTTTTCACTCTCACAAGGTCAAATCTGTCAATCTTTTTCCTTTATGGTATCTGTGTATTATGTCTTGTATAAAAAGATCTTCCCATCCCAAAGTCATACATATATTCTCTCTTACATTTTCTTCTAATGTGTTTGAACTTTTTCTAAAAACCCGTTGTATTCTCCAGCATAACTAGAGCTGCGGTGTGTGTGTGTGTATGGTAACGTGTCTAACGTTTTTTCATAGGTGGAGAGCCAATTGTCCCATTTGCTGAATGCCCATCTTTCCCCCTACTAAATATTTCACTCTTGTTCATAAGTACAATTTTATGTACACATGGATCTGTTTTTGTACTCCTTATTCTTGACAATGATGTATTTGTCTGGTATGTAGTTTTACCATACTGTATATATGTTTTAATTTTTCAGTAGGCAAATACCCTTACATAGCTCTTCCTTTAAAATAAATCTGCTCCATGCATTTTTAAAACTATTCTAAAGTATTCAAAATCTAGAATATGCTTTGAAAGCCTCTTAAGAAATCCTGTTGAGATTTTAATTGTGATAGATTTAAAACATATTGTATCTTCCCACTAGGCAACGTGGTACGTCTCTCTCGTTTATTTAGGTTTTCTTTTAAATTGTTTGGTAGGACTCAACATTTTTAGATAGTTAGCATGTAGTCCATTTTAGTTTACTTGTGAATTCTGTAGTTTTGTGGTTCTTATAAATGTACAAGAAATCTATTGATAACTTTAACAGAATCATATACCTTACTGAACTCTATCAGTCTTAATGGTTTTATAGTTGAGTTTCTAAGATGTTTGGAAGAGATAATTATATCTTTTTAAATAGTACTGGTTTATTTCTTCTTTGGAGAGTTCTTTAGGATAACTTTTTAGTCTTTGTTCTTGGTATTGCTGTTTTCCAAGCTGCTGAGCTTCACATTTAAACTTTTATTATTAGTTTCTTCTTTTCTTTCATTGTAGGCAGAACATGTAGCCTGTAAACATTTTACCTTTTATAATTTAATATGGTTTTCTTTGATGTATAATATACGATCAATTTTTTTTCTAAATACTTCATGGTTCTTTAAAAGAAAAGTGCTTTTTATTTCTAGAGAAGAAAGTTCAATAAATATTTGATAAATCAACTTTATTATATTATTAAAATACTCTATGTACAGTGTTTATCTGACCCATGAAAGCTCAATGAAAGTGTGTTAAAGTCTCATAAAACAATTCTATTTCTATCATTTTTTTCTTTAATTTCTAACAGCCTTTGTTTAATGTATATTGAGGCTGTTACCATGTCAATGAAAATTCAAGACTATCTTATCTTCATTGTGAAGTCTAACTACTTTAAAGAAAATATAACCCATTGATCCCATTTAATATATTCATGTCTTTGATTCTATTTTGTTTAATATTGCTAAGATTATTTTTCATTGTGTTTTTGCCTGATAAGTTTTGTTAATCTATTTTTTTTGTTTAATTTTGATGAGTCACTTTGATTTAGGTATACCTCTTCTCAATAACTCATAGTTAGATTTTTTTAGCTGAAAAGAATAAATTTATTTATTTAATAAAGTATGATTTTATATTACATATTTTATCCTTCAACAGTATATTTTTACATTTGCATTCAGTGTTATAATTAGTTAGAATTGTTTAAATCTCATTCTATGTTTAATTGGTTTCATGATTAATGGTCAGTCTGCTAATACCATTTACTTCTCTGTTACTAAATTTTTTAAATTGGTTCTAAGTTACCTAAATCTTAGTGTACGTAAGAATCTCCTACAAAGACCATTAACACACAGATTGCTTCATTCTATCCCCCAGAGATTTTGCTTCAGGAGATGTGGGGTGGACCTGAGAATATGCACTCCTAACTAGTTTCCAGAGAATGACAATTTTTCTGGACTCTAAACTTTACTTTTGAGCAGCACTGACCTAGGCTTCATCCTTAAGCCATTTCTTTAGTAAAGAGATGTAATTTTCTTTTCTCTTACATATTTCAGAATATTTTTCTCTTACTTTTACAAATGAAAGATGACTACATTTGCCATTCTTGGTTATACTCTCCCAAACTGTTCCAAGCGAATTTTGTAGATTTTATAGCAATAGCTCATATTATATAGCGTGACAGAGAAAAAAAGGCCAGCCTGAAATTTGCTCGTTTGTAAGGTAAACTATTTTCTCTGCCTGTGTGCTTGAAGGATTTTTTTCTTTATTCTGTAATTTTAAAAAGAAATTGCTAAGTTGTAATGGTATTGAACTCTTTTCATCAATGCTTCACGGACAATGGAAAGCCATTTCAACTGGCATACTGAGTTTTTGTTTTTGTTTTTATTTTATTATTTTACTCTTTGATTACTACTTATGTTCCAATTATTTCTGCCTCAAGAACATCTATAATTCTTACATTGGCTCTATGTTTAAGTCTATGATCTCTGTCTTCTATATTTATAATCTTTCTTTTTCATTAATTTAATTTTTATTGTCTTTTTCGTCTTCATTTTGACAGAACTTGTCAATTTTACTTCTATTGATTTTTTTAATGCTGATTTCTTTACAGCTTTTAAAGCAAATTTTAATTCTCTTATGGTATTCTGATTCCTTTACTATGTTTTCTTGACTAATGGGTCTACTTTTTCAACCTTTCTTACTTTCTTTTAGTCTAAACTTATTCTCTCATTTCTCTTTCTGTTTCCTAAGTTTATTGGGAATGCTAAACTTCTACAGATTTTTTCATATTCCTGGGGCTAATCATCCTAGGTGGTCAACTTTTATTCTGAGTCTCTAAGATATCATTCCCTTTCTCTTATCCATCGTGATATTTTTTAAAATATTTATTTTATCAAGGAAGAGCCAGTGTTTGCCAAGAAAGAGATGACAATTGTCTCACTTGAATACCCTATGGGTAGATCATAAACTTTTTTGCAGAATTTCTACCCCAATCCCCAGCCTCTTGTAGGTTTTCCATCTAGTGGAGCTCCTCGGGTTGACAAAGAATCTCCTCTTAGCACCAGGGATTAGATCTATGTCCAATCTGAATACGAAAAATAATTCCCAGGGCCCCCTTTACCTTTAACATAGCTATGATGCTTTAACTATGACAGATATTGGCAAATATACTTCCAAAAATATTATTGCCCCATGCAGTAGGCAGAATAATCCACCAAGATCTCTACAGACTAATCCCTAATATATGTGAATATATTAGGTTACATAGCAAAGGACAATTAAAGTAACAGATGGAATTTAAGTTGCTAATCATCTAATCTTAAATAGGGAGATTATCCTCTATTACATAAGTGGACCCAATGTTATCACAAGAGTCCTTAAATATGCAAAGAATGAGATAGGAAAATCAGAGTGATGCAATATGAAAAAGACTCAACTGGCCATTGCTGACTTTGAACATGGAAGAAGGCCACAAGCCAAGGAATCCTGGCAATTTCGAGAAGCTTGAAAAGGCAAGGAAAAATTCTCCCCTAGAGACTTCAGAAAAAAATTCAGCCTGGCTGATACCCTGATTTCATCCCAATGATAACCATTTCAGACTTCTGACCAACAGAACTTTAAAATAATAAATGTGTTGTTTAGAGCTGCAATGTTTGGGCTAATTTATTACAACATCCATAGAAAACTAATACATGACCATCTCTTTGACAAAGCACTATTTGCATTCTTCACATGAATATAGAAAAAAAAGTCTTCATTAATATGGTCCTTCAAAAAAAGTACTTATGATGTGTAGGAATTTTTGCTTATTTTTTTACTCTCTGCATGTTTCAGAACCAACGGAAAGACAGCAGTCAAAGAATTAAAGGTCTTTCTTCCTTGCAGTCACAGTGTAAGGGAACCATCAGTTGAAATTGTTCATTCTAGTTCCACCAAACTTCTAGCTAGAAGAATCCTCTACAGGAATCTAGAATAGGTTGACCTTAAAGACTAATTTTTGGTAGTATTCTTATAGTCAACATATTATAGGTTCTTGTAAATACTTATGTGTGTGTGTGTACACACACACACACACACACACATGACACACACACACACACACACTTCTTCAATTTTCTTTGAATATAGAAATTTGGAGCAGTTATATGAGAGGCTACTGCCCAGACATCAATTTAATTTCATATATCTCGGGTAAGGTGCAAATCCTCCTAACTCGTTCCTTTGTGAGTAAATACAAACTTAGTAAGTTATATTTTTATAAAATGGGCATATTTTTCAAACTGTAAGAATTCTTTTTACTTTAAACAGGTCAAACCATGGCCTATTTATTTTAATTTTGTGTACTGCTATTTTTCCTGGGGGAGGAGTAAAAGATTACATTTTGAAATATTTCTATCTGGATTGGAGGCTAGTAGAAGCAAAATTTCCATGTTCTGATTTGCTGAAGTAAGTATTTCTGTATGCACTAATCTCTGGAAATCACTCTGTTTACCCAAGATTTAACTCAAGAGGCTAAAGTCATGGGTAAATATTAAGAGAGAATTGACAAAGGCGTATTAAGTTCTGAGAATACTTTCCTAAAAGAAATACATATTATATGTATTATTATAAAGTTAACACAGCATTCCCCTTCTACCCTTCCAGTACTGGAGGTCACATGGCAGCCAACACTCTTCGCTTGACCTTGCCCAGCAAACTTTCTGCATAGCTGATGAAGAGCCAAAGCACAACACAGCTTGATGAATAGCATAACCCATTCATCCATAAGTACTAGATCTTAGGCCATCATGCTTCTCACTGCTCCTATTATAAGAATCATCTTGTGACTGCACACTAGCTATAGCTATTCTGGATGCACAGTTCTTTAGCTAGACCAGCACTGAATGAAGAGAACGGTCCTCTACTATCAGTCTGCAATAGGGTCAAACATTTCTAGTATTGAAATCATCAAACAATATAAAGACTTTATATCTCCAGGAGGATTAAGTGAAAATATAGATAGATTGACCTAGGAGGGGAGCCATTGTCAGATAAGTATAATTACTTGATGGCACTACTTAGCAGAGCTGCAAAGAGTACTGAGGAATTTGAGCAGGCTAATTTGGGAAGGAACAGAAGGGAAATCTGAGGACCATAAGGACATGGGTAGGAAATATTAAGAAACTTAATTTTCTCTGGGACTTGTCCTAATAAAGCTAATGGAAATGCTTCTGAGAATATAAAAACTATCTTGTCAGTGTTAGCCAATGTAAACACAACATGAAAAACAATGAAAAGCATCACAACTCTTTAAAAACAGACAAATGTTTTCATTTCTATGAAAACCTGTGAAACAAGTAGTTAAGAGCATGGGCTCTGAAGTCAAACTGGGAAGTTCAAATCTTGGCCTTGCCTCTCGAAGGAGTGCCACACAATTTCTTTTTCCTCAATTCTTGCATCTGCAAACTTGGGATAATACCGTTACCTCACTGGTTGCTTTTGAAGCATCATCTATGATAATACATGTAAAGTTCTTAGCACAGGATCTAACCACCAGCAAGAGCTGAGCATAACTACTGCTGCTGCTGCTGCTGCTGCTGCTGGTGTTACTGCTGCTAAGGAGAGACTGCAAAGCATTCTGGATAAGAACAGGGACTCTGGAACAAAACTGTCCAGGCTCTGCCACTTAATAGCTGTGTGATCTTGAGGAACTTATTTAACTTCTGTGTGCCTCGCTTTCCTCATCTATAAAATATTATTATCTATAATAATAACCATATCAAGACTGTTTTGAAGATTAAATGAGTTAATATTTGTAAAATATTTAGAAGAGTATCTGGAATATAATGTGCTTGATAAATAAATAAATTATTCAGCTCTATTCAGTTTTAAAACTGTGACCACGGAAAGCCTTGGGCTTTGCAGTGGTACTCTGGGGCATCCATGTGGTAGAGTGAAGATAAGGAAGGTATGGCCCAGCCCCACTCTCTAGCCAAACAGAGTAATTCCATTTGGGGCAAGATTTTGAGATTTGGGGCAAAATTTTCTTTAAAGGTCCTGCTGTTTCAAAAGAAGGAAAAAACGTGAAGAAGAAAGGGAGAAAGGGAGGGAAGGAAAAAAGAAAACAAATCATGGTTCTATAACAATATGCCCTTACACAAAATCTCTATATCAGTCCAGTTTTTACAGAACATTGAATGTTTTTTTTTGTATACAGTATCTAGAGGATTTAACCAGATCACTTTTAAGGTTCCTTTTAGATAGAAAAATTTCTGCTTGTCTCTTAAAAAGTGAATTTCAGCAAATTCAAATTTTTAAGACACAACTCCCCAAACTTCTTTAGGGTAAATGAAAATCTCAATAATTCTAATTCAACATGCAATCCATGAATATTCACCACAATTAAATGAATAATAAATCATCCCTGAGTTCAAGTGCTTGCCATGCAAAATTGCCTATTTCCTAGAACATTCAGAAATCCGTTTGAAATTGCTGTTTATTATTTTTGCTCTTGTGATGGTTGTTCTTCAAAGCAACTTAGAAAATGTGCCATCTTCAGCATTAAGGAAATAAAGGAGAAATGAGAAAACAAAATATGGTGCCATTAACACAACGAAAGAGGGAGTCCAAGGATCAGAAGGCTGGGCTCTGAAAGACATTTTTTAAATGTCACCAGATAAAATGTATGATATAAAAGGAAATGTTCATTCTGAGTATTGTTATCTACATGAATAATAAATCAAAAGGCTCTTTATCCATTTGTGGCTAAACATTATGACCTGAGACAGGTTGGCGATGTGATTTACTCCACTGATATCGGTGAAACAGAAACCCAGTGAAAATGTCACTGGATTGGCCCCCACCTTCTGGAAAATCAATGTGGCTTGGGAGAACAAACATTTTGAGGGGAGAGTATTAAAAAGTACAAATATTTATAGCACTGTTCAATCAGTGAACTCACTAAGATTTCTTTTAAACATTTTAAATGACTACCCTTCAGTCTTTGCTACGTAAAAAGCCCAAGTACACTCGAGCTTAATAGGGTTATCTATTTCATCACTTGATGAAGAGACCAGTAATATTTGCCTCCAAATTGTTGAATTATTAATATTTTAACTTTATAGATATATACAGTGTGATTCCATTCATATGAAATTTAAAATATATAAAACTTATAGTGATTATAAGTCTGTCAGTGATGATAAAATTAGAAAGAAATGATTATTGCAAAGGACAAGGCAGTGACTACATCTAATGTGGTTATAGAATTAAGATCAGGAAGATTTTCAGGGGAGTGTTAGATACTAGTAATACTATATGTCTTGACCTGGATAAATCTTGACACAAGTGTTCATTTATAACTATGCATTAGACTGTATATATGTGTCTTATGCACTTTTCCTATTTTATATTTCACAATTTTATTTAAATAGAATATTCTATTCTGAGGCGACTCTCCAGTCTATTACATGGGTCATACTTACACTAAAAAAGTATCCATTGTTTATCTGACATTTAAATTTAACTGGACATCCTGAATTTTATCTGGTGATCTTACTTACCCCAGTCAGAATAGTGCAGTTAGATTACAAAAAACTTAAAAAAAAAAAAGACAAGAAAAATATAACCACAGTTACGATACATTCTTAGATGTCGGCATTTTACATTAAAAAAAAATGATAATTTTGTAATTTGTGGTTTGTGACCCTCCTCTGGGGTTTTGTGCCCAGAAGCTATCAAAAGTAGGCTACGTAGATGCAGATTATCATTTGCTTACAGGAAGGCCTAAAGAAGCTGGCCTTGATACATACAGCCATGCCTAAGAAAGGAGAGCTTCAGGTCAAAAGAATCTGGAAAAAATTTTTAATTTGCTCTCTTTTTTTAAGCAGTGATTTGCCTTTATTGTGTATATTTGTTTTGCACAGGAAAGGAAAAGACAATTAAATAGGTAAAAATGAATATTATACTGCTCCCTTATACAGGAAGAATTACAAGTCTGTCTAACAATACTAACCACTCTGAAAGATAATTATGGATCAATGCTTTAAAAAATATCCTGAATTGCCTGCAGAAATGGCAAGGAGAATTCAATTAAATTATTTGTAAAAGCCAGAGTCTTTTTTTCCTATCCATCTGCTGCTTGAAATGGGATGACCTTTCAAATAGTGCTTGCCGTTCTCAAAGCAAACTCTAAATAAAGAAGTGGAGTGTGGCTTTTTTTCCCCTCTCTGCACCAGGTTCAGCATAGATAGAGCACTTGCGCTGACATTCTGCACCACTCAAAAAATGCAGATGTGGCTTCTGGAACATAAAAGAGGCATTTTAGGAATATCAATCAGGCTCGGTCCCATGCCTTCACTCATGACATTTGCCTTTGATCAGAAAGGTGTGCTACTTGAGAGATAAGTGTTTGGGTACAAGCTACATGAAGAAATTTACTCTTTGGAGAAAAGTGCAAACCCCACTCCCAACAAATGAGAGAAAGTAAATGTGTGTGTGAAGAATCCCATGTTAAGCTGCCTATATCAGGAGAGCTAATTCAAAAAGGTCAGATATTTAAGTAACAATAGTCACAAAACAGACCTTCCAAAGGCCTCTAAATATGCCTTACATCTAACAGCCTGGACTATTAGACTTAATAGCAATAAGTAGTATTTCTTCACTAAGTCTATATACTTTTTTCTGTGTTTACTGTTCCCTTTTACCCTCTTAATTTTTAAAACATCTCCGTTTCGGTCTTTTATGTCTTTTTTTTTTTTTAAATCTAGAGGTTTTTAAAAGACTGGATATATTTCTCTTGATAAAAAGACAACAAGCACATTTCAAAATATTCAAAATGTACAAAAAAATATAAAAGATAATCTATTATATCACTCAGAGAAAACTACCGCTGTCAGGTATGTATACTTCTATTAATTTTAATGCCTAAATATACCACAAAATTGGATCATACTATGTAATAACTGGAATCTAATACATTGATCTTTGTGTCATGCATATCTTAGTATGCAATAAATGAAAAATCTACATCATCATACATAAATTCTCAGTATAACTTTGTAATTTGGTACATGCATCTCTGTGTGTATATTATTGCAATGTAACTTATAAGTGGATGTATTTAAATACTCAACTACCTAGGAATATAGAGATTTACATATTTTTTTCTTTATTATAAACAAAGCTGTAATGAACATCTATACATGCATCTTTGCATATAAAATAAGCAAACACTTCTCCCCAGCCCTATACCTAATCCCATTTTCCCATGGTAACCAACAAAATACTGACACAAAAAAGAAACAATTAAGTGTTTATCCTTCTACAACTTTCTCTAGCTGCATATGAATATATGTAGATTGTATATAGAGTCATTCCTTTCATTATGGACTGGATGGACATCGCATATAGATCCAGCTAATTATTTTTATTCATTGCATAATATCCCACAGTATACTTATAAATATATTCAACAATTCCCTTATTAAGGAGCTGTTTTTTGGTTAATTTTTTTGCCTAGCTTTGTTTTGGTTTTCCCACTACAAACAATGCAGCAGACAATCTTGAAAATATATTTTTATATGACTAAAGATTAGAGATTCCCAATAGCAGAGGTGCAGTGTTAAAAAGTAGGTACACCATTAATTTTGTTAGATATTTCTTAGACTTATCAAAGAATGAAAACTTTCTAGTTCTTCATTATAATTTGAATTTTTATTTCCATGACTACTAGTGAAGTTGAGCAGATGTTCATATATCTATTAGTTATTTAAATATTCCTTTTTGTGAATTTCTAATTAATGTATTTAGCCTTTTTTCAAATATTATGTATAACTTTATCTCATCAGTGTATAGGAATTCCTAGTTTTAATATTTGTATTGCTTAATGTTGTACATTTATATCTTTAATTCATCCTAACTTTTTTATCTTATGGTGAGAAATAAGAGTTTAATATTTATAACTTACAAATAAAAAAACAGCTTTTATAACATCATTTTTATATAAACATACATTTTCCTACTGAACTGAAAAGCCACTTTTATTAAATGTTTAGCTCATTCTTACTTATTTAGATCTTTTTCTGACTCTTTTCACTATTATCTTGATCAATTTTTCTCATGGCCAATAACACACTGTTTAAATAACAGCAACTTTATATTAAGTTTTACTGTCTAGAAGGAAGAGGAAAAATAATACCTGTTGCCATGCTGACTGGAATTCCATTAACATATATATTAAGAAAGGATGACATTTTATAATATTAGGATATATTAGGAAATGGTATGACTATTTCTTATTAAATTTATTACTAAGGATTTTATGGTTTTTGTTTACATAGATGAATTTTTTTTCCATTTCTATGTAACTGGTTATCAAAGGTATAAAGAAACTTTGATTTTATATATTTACCTCTGACCATCCAGCTTACATGTTTATTAGTAATAGTCTCTAACAGAGTCTTAACTTTTCTAGGAACATAATATCACATGAAAATGAAAATAACTGTTTGATTTTTCCACTATTTATACTGCTGAATTTTATCACTTAATTATATCATATAGAACCCACATCACAGTGGCCAAATAACAATGTGGACAGCAAATATCCCTTTATATTTTTCCTGGTCTTAATAGGAATGGCTTTTATATTTTACTGTTTAATGTAATTTAATGTAATATAATGGAGGGTAGGTTTTTGTAAATATTCTTCATTATATTTAATTAAGTTTCTTCTGTGTCCATTTTATGTAAAGTATTATAAAAATTATCAATAAATCTTATAAAATTCTTTTTTGGCATGTGTACTGGGCTGAATAGGGTGACCCCAAAATTTATGGCCACCTGGAATCAGGTCACTTTATTTAAAATGGGGTGTTTGCAGATGTAATTAATTAAGATGAAGTCATACTGGATCATGATGGCTCTAAGCACTGGTATCCTCATAAAAAGAGAAAATACAGACACAGACACCAAGGGAGAACTCTATGCGATGACAAAGACAGAGGCTGGAGTGATGTCTTTACATATCAAGAAATGCCGGGGACTGCCAGTACTACTTGAAGCTAGGAAGAGATAGGGAAGGATCATCCCTTAAGACCTTCAGACAAAGCATGGTCCTGATTTTGGACCCCTAGCTTCCAGAACTATGAGAGAATAAATTTCTGTTGGTAAGCCATCCAGTTTGGTTAATTTGTTACAGCAGCCCTAGGAAATTGATACAGCATTTATTGATAAAATCTTATCATTTTTCTTTGAATATGCCGATATGATAAATGGTATGGATAAACTTCCAATTCTGAAATGGTTTATAATTTGGGGGGAAAAAACCTATTTCGAACATTTTAATTATAGTTTCATAAACAGATAGACTTAAGTTGTTTTTTAAATGATATGCTTTTATATACCAAAAAATTGAAATTGGTATAACATATCTTTTTAGAGCTATTTATATCAGGCTTTTAATATAAGATTATTCTAGATTTGTATAATTACTTCAGGCCCCTTCTCTCTTTCTCTATAGTCTTAAATTGTTTGAAAGCCATAGGGAATATATGGTTTTGATGCCTAGATTTAATTTAGCTGTAAAACCATCTGGGCCCAGTGCCTTTTTCAGTGGTACATCTTAAACAATCTTCCACTTCCTTCTACAATTATTGATATTATTTCTTTTTTACTTTTCTTACATGATTATTGATAATGTATACATTCCTAAATAATCGCTATTTCTTCTAGATTTTCAAATGAATAATTATAAAAATTTTTAAAAAATCTAATTGTACCAAATTTGATTGGTAGAGTAGACCAAGAATCTACGGAAGTATAATCCCCTTTCCTTCTATACTACTGTGCATGAATTGAATCAAAAGAGGACAATCCTCAGAGAAACAAAAGAACCATTCTACAGTTAAGGGTACAGAAGTAGCTCTTGTCCCTGGTTAGAACCTCTAAACAAACCACAGAAAATGTTTTCATCAGAATCATCAGGACCGTGTCACAGTAAAACCTAGATAACTGGCCATCAAGTCACTGCACATTCTACTGGAGTCAGCAAAACTATGCAGAAAAATTCTTGACATTTCCATTGAACTACAATAAAGCTCCCATTTTTTGAAACATTTGAAAATATTAAAAAGGGAATTATTCTTCCCTCACACCTGCACACATTTTAAACATCTTCAACTTCTCTAAGAAACTATTTTCTCTACAACTCTCCCAGACTTAATATTCGTATCCTTTTATTCATAGCAGATGGAGGAAATTAGAGTAACATATTTGCTCTAAAATCATTAGTGTTTCATCAGCACTTCCAATCTAAATGGCATTTCAATGGGATTATTGTTACGCAGATCAAGAGTTTGCTCTAGGCACAGAAAGACATAAAAAACTTTGAAACTTTTTTTGCAATTAGCTTTTGCATTTTTATTTTTTTTAAAAAAATCATTTTAGTTGGATTTTAAATACAAATCAAATTGGAGAACAGAGTGATCTAATTTAATACATGGGTCATACTTTCTTCCCTTGCCATTGCTCTCATAAATCATTATAGCTGCTTCTTAAAAACATGTTCTCAAAACTGACCATCTACTGTTGGGTTGTCTGGAAGACTGGGAATATATTCTCAATGTTCAGTAATCATCATCTTGCCCTTTAGCCTCTTGAAATGCCTAAAAGTAAACTACATATTTAAGTGGTGAACTTCAGATTGCTGCCTCTTGGTCCAAGAGCTAAACAATCCCTAGCTCAAGAATAAACCAATCCATGAGTGTTTCTTTACTATATTATGTACACTGCAGAATTTTTTTTAAGTTTAAAATATTACACACCTGGAAAAATACAATCTTGTGTAAACATAAGATCAGTCACAGAGAATGATATTGGACAGCAATAGTTATACTTTATATTTCTATAGTGCATTACAATTTTCAAACTACTTTCTTGACACTTCTTTATTTTATCCACATTAAAAAAAAACTATAAAGAATGCAGAATAAAAGAGGAAAGAGACATAAACATAGAACTCTAGAGATGAAAATTACATTAAAGATCATCAATAACCTTTTATATATAAAAATACAGAGATCAACGGAAAATGAGGACTTTGCCTTCTTGCACAGGGTGGCTGCAAGGCTAATAAAATGAAGGTTGTTCACCACGGGAGTTACAAAAATGAGTCACAAGAATACGACAAGAAAAAGAAACATAATGGACTAAAGGACACTAATTTTAATTTAATGTGTTTTTTAAAGCAATTCCATTGAATTAAAGTTTGAAATTCAATGTTGGTCTCCAAGGACCACTTGGCTATGGTGGTGTTATGCCATTACTAGATACCTTAGAAAGAAATAGAATTTTAAAATTCATAGTTTCCAGAAATATGTGCAAAGCATTAAAGAACATATTCATGCAGTTGTAAATGGTATACACACATACGTGAAAATTTTAAATTCACTATATAACTATTGAAAGAAACCTCAACATTCTTTAGTTCGATTAAAACCTACCCATGCATTTCACCCTTGACCTATCCTCTACTTTCCCACCCCCGCCAGTACTAATTGATTATCCTAATATTGTGACCTCTCTATTATACAATTTGAAAATATCTTTCCTTTTAATAAGAATGTATTAGAAGTATATGTTTTTCTGTTATAGTATTCTTAAAAATATATCTCAATAATACATAGGCCACTGTCCTATTATCTTTTATTCACTAGGCTATAGCCATTTTCTATGACTCAGTCTATAGAAATTTTTAAAGTTAATTTTAAAAAACTGCATCTTGGATATCATAATTCTAATAAGAGACTGCACTATAGAAAAGTGCAAAAGGAAAAACATTAAAAATGAATCATTAAAACAAAGAAATTCATAATGGTGGTGAAAGATTTTATCAGGGTTCAAGGACAAATCTCTGTATGAGAATAAATAATTTATTGTCAGAATGCACAATAATAACCTCTATGTTTTAAAACTGCTTTTCATTACCTTTTAAAAAGTATGGGAAGACAGAATGTAAAACACAATGTCTGATGCACCATGGAAAGTTTTATAATTCTCCTGAAAAAAAAAAGAACAAATATCTCTATTTCCATTTGGGATGTGTACAGTATATTCTTGCATCCCATTTGCTCTGATTCATTTACATTTTGCTGAATTCCATTTTTGTCCATTTTCATCACTCAAAAGATTAAAAAAAAAAATCAACAACAAAAAGCCCTCAAAAGATGATTTCAGATGAAATCGCAAAGGAAATAAGTACATGAATTAGTAAAGAAACATTCAAGTTTATACAAATGTGGCAGTTACATCTTTTCTCAACTCGTCCGAGAATTAACTGCACTGCTGAAATTAGACACCCAGCCTGTTCCATACAGACAGGAGCCCGAGACAGAAGCAAACTTTCAAATAACAACACTGCCTTCTGATCCTTTTCACATGGATACATTTTTGACATTTCCTTCAATATTCTACCCAGTTGTCATGTTACTATGACAAAAAATTTCTGTAGGCATGACTGGCACATCTGTGCAAGTGGCAGGGAATGGAAACAGGCAACAAGTCCCGTTAGTGATTCCAAAAGGCCCACAGGCATTCTGCAAATCTTTTGCATGTATGATATAAGGATATAAAAACTGGAAACTATAATGACAATTTTAATCACTTGACAGATAATTCTATGATCTACTATAACTTTATAATGGCAAAGCCTCTGACACACAGAAGATTGACAGCCATATATGCTTTCTCTGCCTCTAAGTCTCCTTAAATGTTTATATGAGTATTTTACACACAGGTGGAGATGGCCTTAACATGGTATTTATTTAATCTATCCTATTATAATTATAAATGGCTAAATTTGACTACAGTAGAATTTTCTTGATTATTTTTAATTTGACTCAAATTACCTCTCTGGTCTCTAGAACTTTCTCCCAGGCCCTGGGAGATATCAGATGTCAGTAATCAGAGTTACCCCATCTGTAGTCAGGATAGCACTAAGTTCTGCCTACAAGATAGCAATTAGTCAAATCTTGTCTGGAAATGCCAATTACTGCTCTTTGTTTTCCATGTTGATTATCTCCTTAATATAAAAATGACATATAATTTTTACCTGATCAAATTGGAAAAAATTATTTAAAAGTAACACTCATTGTTGGCAAGAGTGCAGAGAAAGAAACATGCCCAAATATGCTGGTGAGAAGGTAAATTGAAACAACCTTTCTAGAAAACAATCTGACAACATACCATGATTTTTTTTATCCTACTCTAGTCACTGATACTAGTTTGGGACATTGTTCCGCGTTTTTAAATAGTGTTAAAACCAGACTTTTTAATGTCTATATAGCATTTTGTTATGTAAATATAATATTGTTTTTCATTATTTCCATATGTGTCAGCATTTTAGTTGTTTTCAATTTGAGTTATTATAAGTAACGTTACAGAGAACATCTCTATAAATACATTTTAAAATTGCACTGTTTATTCCTTAGGATAGATTTATAGAAGTGGAAATACAGCTGCTAGCAAGGTTTACTTTCAAGAATAATTTTGTCCTAGCAACGAAAGAATTGCAATTGACAAACCAATTCCTAGACTAGAATTCCAGTGGATCATCATTTACTAGGAGAAATATATGTGGTGATAAAACTGACCCTGATTATTTATATAGTCTTGATAATGGGTAATTCCTCTGAGGAAACCAGATCAGATAGTATGTATGACTGAGTAACCATTAACTCAAAAAGAACAAATCAAGTCCTACCAAAAGGGCATTCATTTCAAGCAAAGGCACAACCTTTTAATTAATTAACAGCTAAGTTAATTGCCTTCTGTCCTAGAGCAAAGATCCTCTCCTCAAGTCCATTAATCTGTAAGACCCATGAAGACATTTTTACCATCATAGGTTTACATTTGTTTGCCTGTCTTTTGAAGCCCAACAAACAACCAAGTTTATATAACTGAAAATCCAGAACATAGTGCAACATTTTGTAGTTGCCAAACCTCACCTCCCTGGTGGCATGGGTAGAGAAGTTACTGTCTGGAGGCTGTTCTAAAGGAAAACATGACCAACCCTTAAACTCCAGATTTTAGAAGCCAATGAATAATGACATACCACTTTTTAACCCAACGTTTGGAAAAATACTTAAAATGGTAACACTTATTATGGCAAGGGAACAATATTTCCCAAAGCTTATTCCATGGAAAGATATTATCACCACCAAATGAGTTTAGAAAGAGTGAGAGCAGAACAAAGTTCAAGTTGAACTGTTAATGTGCTGTTGCAAACTGTGAATCTCCAAAAGAGGCTGTAGCTAGCAGCATTTCTAAACTTATTCAACTACCAAATTCTTTTTGCTTTATGTCACCTTTTGCTTTGGCCTGTTGGGTTTCTGTAGAGTATCTCAAGGGAGAGCATACTGCGGAATATCTTTAGTAAGTGTTTAGGCCAACAGTTCTCAAACATTTTGGCCTCAAAACACATTCACGCTCTTAAAAATTGTTAAAGGCCCCCAACTGCTTTTGCTTATGTAGGTTACATCTATGGGTATTTTCCACTTTAGAAATTAAAACAAAATTTTCAAAACACTGTTAATTCATTTTAAAATAACAATAATAAACCCATTACATATTAACATACATATTTTTTTAAAGAACGAGTGATAAGAGTGGCATTGTCTTAGAGTTTTGAAAATCTTTTTAATGTTTCGCTTAATAGAAGACCAGTGGATTCTCATATCTGCATTGTGTCGTGATACATTTTTTTTGGTTGAAGTATGCCAAAAAAAAATCCAGGAGGAGTATTTTAATAGCTTTCACATAAGTGTAAATATTTTTCTTGGACACTGCATCAAAACTTGACAAATGGTAGTTTCTTTAATAGTCAGTTGCAGTTTAGAATCTGAAACCGCATCAATAAACTTTTAGTGCTCTGTTAAGTAAAAATCCATGGTCTATGTCGCATTTTGAATGGATACTTTCCCCATGCAAAATTTTGTAAAAGCATGCATTGTTCTAGCAGCAAATACTGGTGCACTGAATTATGCATATCTCCCAAATGTTGACACATTTCATTATATAATATTTTTAAAAATCACATTCTTTAATATCACCATCAATCTCATCAGAAAAGTCCTTAGGTATTGGGAAGCTGTCAAGCTCATGGTGGCAGATACAACTTTTCCGAAATTCTAATTTTTGCTTGAAAGCTTGAATTTTGTCATTGGCAACAAATACTGTCCAATGGTTTACTTAAGGAGACAGGCTCAGTTTATGCATGTTTGAGAAAATGTCTGTCAAATATGGAAGACTAAATAACCATATTTCATCTGTCAATCATTCTTGCAAGTAAAAAAATGGTGTTCCATGTAAAAGCGACTAGTTCAGCTCACAAGTGAAAGTTGTACAAGTGCTTTTCTCAAATAACTGTACTACTTCGGTATAAGTTCTTTACACTTGCTTCCTATAAAACAGATATGTACTTGAAAGGCAAAGCTTAATTAAATTGATAATTTTTACTGTTTCACCAAGGATATTTTTAAATGAAACTGGTTTTCTTTTGTTAACCATAAGTCATAGTGGTAAAGAATAAAAGAACAATAGTACAGTTTGGTGCCACAGCCTTGATTCATTCTACAGTGCTTGATTCATGCTACTATTTTACCCGCCATTGCTTTTACACCATCAGTGCAAATGTGAACACAGTAAAAAAGCCAAGTAACAATTTAGTATTATAATGATACAGTTTTGACCTTGCTGACGCCCTGAAATGGTCTCAGAGATCCTCAGGGGTTCATGAGCCACACTTTGAGAATTGCTGTTCTAGGCTCAAAACCTGGGTCTGACAAAAAAACAATTTGTTGGAGACAAAGGAAAAGTTCTTATTATCGCTTTATAGCTCATCCCCTGGGCATGTTAATTCATGAGTGTTGGGTGGCAAATCCGCACTTTCCTGCAATGTTCACAACTTGTCCTTAGTATCGAAAGCCACTTGGTCCCTTTTCAGGATCACACTCACGTGTGCAGCAGCAATGCGTCT
The DNA here is from genome assembly GCF_902729225.1 of Pteropus medius. Lineage (NCBI taxonomy): Eukaryota > Metazoa > Chordata > Mammalia > Chiroptera > Pteropodidae > Pteropus > Pteropus medius. The sequence goes on along the minus strand of NW_024355327.1, from coordinate 936,291 downwards.
TCCATGGAGTCAAGGCCAAAGAGAACCTACTCAACCAACTCACAGGCAAAAACCCTATGCTTCTTTCGGCTCCAGATTCAGCAGCAGCGTGAGGAATGCTGTGACTTATCTACAGCAAAGACGTACGGAAGATATTTGGAAAGTGTGGTCTGTCTACAGCTTGAAAGTGGACAAGCCTGCATAGCCACATGGGATCTCTCTGGTAAGGAAGGCATGGCCAACCTAAATTAATCTGTCTGGATCTTTATCTGAATGGGTAGCTTATGGCCTCATTTAGTAGACCATCCATAGAATCTACCTATTTCAAATCACATTTCTAGAGCAACGAGTCTCAAAATATGAATCTTAAATCACTTGCATCAGAATGATGTAAAGTACTTGTTAAAACACACATTCCTGAAATCCACCATGGGCCTATTAAAGCAGAATATCTGAGGGTGAGGCAGGGCCACGCAAACACCAGTGTAGGTTGTGCACTTCACAGCTTGCACAAAGGTATACAGTAGTTGAAGGAAAGTTATAGCTTGATATTTGCATTTTTAACAAATTGTGTGAATCTTTCATATACCAGAACTTAAGAGAGTATTCTAGAGAAGTTGTTCTCAAACTTTACTGTGCCTCAGAACTATCTGCCTTGGGGTTGAAAATACAGATTTCTATGTACCATGCTAGACCTGCCTAATCAGAATCTCTTGGGTAGAAGCCTGGGCATCTGTACTTTCAAGGAGCTTAATAGCCGATTCTGCTGCCTATCAAAATATGAAGCCATTTTTCTAGATTAAGAAAGCTACAGCTGTCTACAAGAAACCAATTTTAGGAAAATTGAAGAAAACAGACACACTAACTGCTCAGGAAACTATGGTCTCATTTAGACAGTCTATTCGATAACTATAAATTCATATGTTAAGACATAATAAATTTTATTTTAATCCAACTTTCTATCCTCCTCTGTTCATTTGTTTTCATTCTTAGTATGGTATTGGATCTCAATCCTGTTTGTTATTCCACCAACATCTTGAAATTTATTTAGCTAGAATTTTCTGGTTTCATATAAATGCAAACTGTACGTAGTCCGATTTTTAAAGAAAAAAAGATTCTTAGACCTTTCAAGTAAAAAAACAAACTTAGTTCCTTTCAAACTACAAAATTAACTCAGATTTTTAAAAACCATTCAAGTTTCATGTTAAGTACTTAACAAAAAGAATTTTAAAAGACTCAATGTAAATGTCATATCTGGCAATGATCCTATTCCTGGGATCTTTTACATGAAACAGAGTGGGAAGGAAGATTCTATGGCTGCCAAAATATAATTAAACATGTGGAAACAAAGAAAAGAAACAAATGCAAAACTTGAACCTTCCAGAAAACAGTGAAACATGCAGATAAGTTAGTGATTTTTTTTCCCAGCTAACCACTGAAATAGAGACTTGCAGTTTTAACAGTGGTAAGGGCATCTAGCTAAAGTAAAAGCAAAGTAAAAACTGGTTATTCTGTTGATCTAGATGGCAAAATGCCAAATCTGCCAGTCACTCAAGAAAGAACAGAGGCCCAGGCAACTGATATTTACGCATTCGAAGACTAGTTATCTGTGAATACAAACATTTCATAAACTCCCCCAGATAGAACAACTGTTTAATGGAACGTCAAGAGTTGGGAGGGAACAAAGAGTTGGGGATAATTCTAAGGTCAAATTAGTTTGGAAAACCACTAGCTATACAGAGTTAAAAAAATTATTTTACTGTGTGACTTCTCAGAGCCCTTCTGTGCTGATATTCATTATACCTTTTCAAGAAGGAGATAAAGCATGAAGCATTTTCCAAACATTTGACGCTTTTTTTTTTTCCATTTAGTTTCTTATTAGGCTAGCAGTCCCTGGGACATAGTCAGGAAACACCGATACCGATAGATGAAGCAGGTAAGGCAAATGTTCAGGTAAGCACCTGAACTGTGATAGAAGACTCTAGATACTACAAAAATGATGAAGGCATGCCCTAGCAGTCAGCTCCACCACATCAAGTCCCTTAGCCTCTCTCCAATGGCTTCTTCAACTCTGAAAGATGATGCTTATTAGTAAAGTGCCTTGGGATGATTGGGCAGGAAACACTAAATAAGAGCCAATTATTGCCCTCATTACAGAGTAGATGATTCTAATAAACCATCCCTACTACTTACAAAGTGCAGAGCCCTGTATTTTTTTTTTTTTTTTGCTTTTTTTAACCTTACTTCATTTTGACCTAACAAATCGTTACTAAAAAGAACAAACAAAATGCTCATAGGAAATACATCCAGAAACTGTACTTTAAGCTTTCTTATTAGACCCTTCTCTGCTTACACATTTTCAATATTTGCCAATTACTTACAGATAAAATCCAAATTTCTTAGCCTGGTATACAACCTTCCCACATTGTCTCCAACAGACTTTTTATACCAATGCTCCATCTTTCAGGAGCCATAGAGTTTATGATTAAGGTCATAGGATTTAGAGGTGGACGAACATGGTTAAAAGGTCAGGCTCAACTTCACCACATCCTGAATAAGGTATTTCACTTCTCTAAGCTCTTAATTTTCTGTGGGCCGGCAGCATCGGCCTCATTTGAAGTTTATTAAGCAGAATCGCAGACCCCATTTCAAACCTCTTGAATCAATCTGCATTTTAACAACATCCTCAGGTGATTCCTACACACATTAAAATTTGAGAAGCACTACTCTCCTGCTCAACAGCTCATCTGAAACTGGCAGGTAATAATAGTAAACAATAGTAAAATTGGACATGGTAGTCGTTTTCCTCTCTTGCCCCTTTGAATCCATCTCCAAAACCTAAGGATTTTGCCATCTAAATATCATTCACGTATGCCCATCTCTCTCCTTGCCCTCATTACCTTAATCCAAGTCATTCTCATTTCTGTCCAGATGGACTTCAGTGGCCACCCAACTTATTAGAATGCATCAACTCTTGCTTTCCTCTTATCTGTTTTCCCTACAGCAACCAGCGAGATATTCTAGGATTTCCAAATGAGATCAGAGCTTCCTTCTGGTTTCAAAATAAAGGCCAACACCCTTTACCAGATGGACAACCTCTGCCAGAGAGGCCATGTCCACCTTTATGTCTTATCTTTTGTCATGCTCCCCTAGCTTCCTCTGCCCCAGAAGCACGGCTTTTCTTTCAGTTCCTTGAATTAGTCATCCTCCTTCCCGACACAGTTAAGTCTGCGAAAGCCACTTCTCTCTCCTCTTTGCCTGGTTAACTCCTCCTCAGTCTTTAAATGTCAAACCAAATATCATTGACCCTAAAAATATTCTCTAATCCTCCTCCCCAACAACCCACACACTGCCCGGTCCATTGCCTACGCCCCATAAATATTTCTTGAATAAATGAATTATGAATTAATGATTGTTCAATCATTTAGTTATTGTAACAATCAAATGGATTAATACCTATGAAGCACTTCGCACAGTGCCTGGTAGAGAGGAAGGGCACAGTGCTGTACTAGTTGCTATGTATTTTGAATATTCGCCCTGCTAAAAACTAGACACCAAGCAGTGCTCAATGTAGCTAATAATTAGAATCACCCAGGAAACTTTTAAACCTCTCAATACCAGGCTTTGCTCCAGACCGATTAAATCAGAATCTCTGGGGGAGGAACCCAGGCACCTGAGGGTTTTTCTTAATTCCACAGGGGATTTTAATGTGCAGCCCAGGTATAGAATGACTGCTTTACCCTTTTTCTCTCCATTCCTCCCAGCTTTCCAGAGGAACACATGCTGAGTGACAAGAAGAGTCCTCATTATTTATGGCATAAGTCCATGGCCTTGCTTCTCCCATAGAAAGAGACAACAATAAGAATCCATGTAGCAAAAGTCCAGCAATTCATTTCCCTTGGGCTCCCTGACAGCAGCCAGATGGTGGAAACTCTCCATGTATCACGGAAGCCAAACTGAACCCTTTCTGGGGAAATCCATGTTACCTGAATTACTGCTGGGAGGAGGTGCAGTAACACGTGAAGACGATTCTGGTCCTTAGGGTTAAGTGTTGATTTAACAAAACTCATCAGGATGCCATTATAAACCTGTCATAATTGTTTCGTAGAAGCAAGTGCTTTATGGGAGCAATTAATTTCAACTGCTAAAAAAAAAAGGTTAGACCTCCTGAGTAATCAGCCAGGCAACAAGAAATAAGTGAGCTGGGAACTGCTTTAACATACCTTCTGTCTCCTTCTCTGTTCAAGTATTTGGAGCATCAAGAGACCAAACTGTACTTTAAAAGGCCTCCTTTTCCTAATAACCAACCTCATTTGAGGGTAAACATATATTTAAGTACAGACATATTACACTATGTTTCTCACTCATTTTGAACTTTTCAAAATGTGATGTAAGCAGTGAGGAGTATCTAAAGACCCTTTATCTCTTTTAAGGCCTTAACACACACACACACACACACACACACACACGCACTGCACACATGCTACACACCACCACATGCACACGCACACACAGAACCAAAATGCCTTACTTTGCCAGACCAAACAAAATACAGGCCTCAAACAATCTGAGCATCATTTAAAATTAAAACCTACGAAGTCAGAACTGATCCTAAGTCAACACAAAGGACACAAAAGAATAATTTTCAAAAGCACAGGATTGCTCTCTGGAAATACTATCCCTCTTCCTGCTTCGCCATGATGGTAAATTGCAACAACAACATAAAAGCATGATTCATGAATATCAATATTTCTTGCCTTTTTAAATCATACACTGGCATATTCTTCCTCGAACTTTAGCCAAATTAAAATACACAGATAATGATAGTTTTACAATAAGTGGTTCCAAGATGCAGTCTTTTCAAGATCCTCAAAAGAAAGACACTATAAAAAAAGTATTGTGATTATTATTATTATTATTATTATTACTATTATTTCAAGCACCCAGAAAAACTACAACCAATGATTAGCCATAACAATTAAACTAACAATAATGCATCTGGAATAAGCTCCATGGCAATATGTACTTTGCACTTAATAGTTTGAATTAATTCAGTCTGATGGTGTTAGACATACCAGTTTGGAACTGGAGAGCACCAAAATTCGCATTAGCTTCCACTTTGAAAGGTATTATGAAAAAAGAAGGAAGAAAATGAGGCCATAAACTGCAGCGGTAAATAGGCAGGGCTTATACATGATATGGTCAGGACAACTCTTAGCTATTATGAATTCAACAATGAAAACATGAAGGCTGGTAGTTCTATCCTCATACATTCCTTCAGTTAGTGATTGGGCAACCCATCTGAGGCAAAAGATCCGAAGCCCTAATATGAAGGCTATTATATTCTCTCTGCCCATAACATTCTTTTCCAGTAGATGTGGAATAGAGGAAGAATTTATAATTTTCAGCTTACAGACCTCAAGAAATGAAAAAGGGGAGTGTAGGTAGGGTGGGCATAAAAGGTGAGGCGTGTCTATGGCCATGCCACCCTAAACGTGCCTGATCTCGTCTGATCTCAGAAGCTAAGCAGTGTCGGGCCTGGTTAGTACTTGCATAGGAGACCACCTAGGAAGACCAGGTGCTGTAGGCATTAAAAAAAAAAAAAAAAAAAAAGTGGGGAGTTACTACCTGATTGCCTTACTTATTCCTATAAATTTATAGATAATTTTCTCAGGTTCTGCTGTCTCCTGTGAATATACTCTAAGGCAGAGTTTCTCAACTTTGGCACTGTTGACATTTTGGCCCAGGTAATTCTTTGTTGTGAAGGGCTGTCCTGTGCATTGTAGGGTCTTTGGTAGTGTGTAGGCAACTGAAAATATCTCTAGACATGGCCAAATGTCCTCTTGGGGACAGAATCACCCTGATTGAAACCGTTACTCTAAGATTTTAATTCACCTGTTAGTGGGTAATTAGGAAGAAAAATAAGAACACAGACCAACTTCTAGAACTTCTTTATCATTAGAGATGAGCATGCATTGAGCTGCCAGCTATGTGCAAGACAACACTCTCCTCGGGACACACCGATTCCTCCTCCTAATATTTTTGCACAAATAGGCTTGTAATAGATCACACGGAAATTTAGAACTTGGCATCCTTCTATTCATTGTGCAGAAAAGAGTTAACATAGCCGACCTGACATAGCCTACACACAGAAAGGCCTGCTTGCCAAGTTCCCTTGGTGGGAACTTGGGCTGGCGAACAGTTCCCTACAGTGATATAAAATTTTCCCTCAATGATAGGAGTGGTTTAAATGTGATTTAATTGTTTGTACAAATAGTATGGTTTATGCCGAATACCAGCTTTCCATCTGGGAATGTGGAATTTGGGATATGCTAAGCAGATCAGCCCCTGGCAGAAGCCTTCTGCAGAGTCTCTAATGAGCTTCCTTGGTAAATAATACTTGATGTCTCAGCTCACTGCTGGAAGAATGAAGCACATCTTGTGTGACCCCACTGGAAGAGAACTCTTAGAAGCTTGCACCATGATTTTCTCCATACTTCATACCATGCGCCTTTTTCCTATGCTGATTTTACTTTGAATCCTTTCTATAGTAAACCATAATTCTAAGTAAAATGACTTCTGAATCCTGTGAGTTCTTCTGGAAATTGGGGAAACAGGTTAGTTTTGAGGTCTACCAACACAGTCATTCATCAACAGATATATTTTGTGTGCCTCTATTTCTAGAACAGGGTTTCTAGCAGAAAATTAAAGTAAATCTCAGTCCTCACAGAACTGAGTAGTGACCAGGAAGCATTTATTCTAGCATACTTCAAGTTTCATCCACAGAAAACAAGCCCTATAGCATCTCTCTTTTGTTTATTTTTATAACAGCTTTTTCTCAGATATAATCCACACGCCATGCAATTAATCCATCTAAAGTGTATAATTCAGTGGCATCGTATAACCATCATCACTAACAATTTTAAAAAATTTCATCACCCCATAAAGAAAGCCACATTTGTTAATAGTCACTATCCATTTCTCTCCTGTGCCTCCCGGACCCCCCCTCCCCCCAGCCCTAGGCAACCACTAGGCTCTTTGATGCCTCTATGAATTTGCCTATTCTGGCCATTTCATATAAATGGAATCAGACAATATGTAGCATTTTGTGACTGGCTTCTTTCATTTAGCATAATGTTTCAAGGTTAATCTATCATGTAGCATTTTATTGGTACTTCATTCCTTTTCATTGCTGAATAATACCTCATTGTATGGGTATACCATAATTTATTTATCCATTCATCAGTAGATGGACATTTGGGTCATTTACACTTTGGAGCTGTTATGAATAATGCTGCTGCAAACATTCGTGTACAAGATTTTGTGTACACATGTATTCATTTCCCATGAATAGATATCTAAGAGTGGAATCGTTCGGTCACATTTCTGTTAAACTTTTAAAGAAATTTTCAACTGTTTTCCAGAGCAACTGCACCATTTTACTTCCCACGAGCAGTCTATGAGAGTTCCAATTTCTGCACAGCCTCACTAACCCTTGTTATTATCTGTCCTTTTGATTATTGCCATCCTAGTACATGTGAGGTGGTATCTTTGTGTGATTTTGATTTACATTTCCCTGATGGTTAATGATGCTGAGGATCTTCTCATGGGCTTATTTTCCATTTGTATATCTTATCTGGATAAATGTCTATTCAGATCTTAGCCCCCTTTTAATTGAGCTATTTGTCTTTTTGTTATTGAGATGTAAGAGTTCTTTACATATTTTGGATACGAGTCCCTTATCAAATATATGACTTGCAAAAAATTTCTTACATTCTATAAGTTGTCTTTTTATCCTCTTGATGGTATCACATGAAGTGTGAAAGTTTTAAATTTTTGTTATATCCAACTGATCTATTTTTTATGTTACTATACTTTTGGCATCATATCTAAGAAATCATTGCCTAACCCAAGGTCTTGAAGATTTATTCCTATGTTTTTGTTTAAGAGTTTTATAGTTTTACTTCTTCCATTTAGATCTTTGATTCATTTTGAACTAATTTTTGTATATGGTGGAAGGTAGTGGACCACCTTCATATTTTGTATGAAGATATTCACATTGTTATGTGGCATCTTGGAATCACTGCCAGAGATAGCTTCCTGTAATTTTTGGCTAACCAAGTTATTAAACAGATACCAGTACATAGAATCTAGGTATATGACTAACTAATCTAGGTATATGACTAATCTAGGTATATCACTTTACATTAGTAATATTTATAATATTCTGCTATTTTTGGAAGCAGCATTACAATTATTAGCTAATTAGTACTACTATTATTAATTGATATGCTACTACTAATGATAACTAGCAACTATTTAGTAATTAGTATGTGTCAGTCACTATGCTTGTATTTAACATGCATTAACTTATGAGCACTTCGCATGCTTGGACTGATTGATATCTTCCCACAAACGTCTTGAAATAGATAGAACTCTATCTTGCAGATGATGACACTGAGAATGAGGCTACCAATCTTGCATTCCTTAGGTCACGGAACTAGCAGGGAAAGGATGATAAATTGAGGAAAGGAGCAGCACCGAAAAGTGAGGCCAAAAATGTCTGATAATGATTTCTAACAAATAGTAGATAAGCATATATGCAAAATACCCAAAAATGAACAAGCCAAAATCTAGCACTAGTCAATGGCATTCCCATATCTGGTCAGGGAGCTGACAACAAAAGTTCTTCTCCTTTTCTAACCCAAGATAGGATTAGAGAAATCTTACCACTCAAGATATCACTCAAGATTGATCTGATGGCTGAAAAGGTTTTGTCAACACTCCAAAAATTGCATTAGTGACTAGGTGATTGATGAAATGAGTCAATTAGAACTGGATTAGAGATCCAGATATGAAGCCAATTACTTCCAATCTGAGAATCAGGAATTCATTAAGCAATAGTATAACAGATAGCATCAATTTTCAAAACTACTCTTTCTCTGTTTGTCTATAGGGCAAAATGCAAGTAAAATAGCTTTGAAAAGACTGAATCTGTATAGCAATTTAATCTTAGAAACATTGTCCCAGATGTCTGAAACTTTTGCTCTCACTAGCTCACTTTGTTCCCAGATTTGGACGTCTCATATGGAGATTCTGGTGAGTTTTCAGTGGGGAAAATGTGGACAAAGAAGTAGGTTGACTTACCAAGTTAAAATAGTTTTATATCAGATAATCCAGGGTTCCTCACTTGAAGTCTAACCCTCTTTCCCTATATCAGCTGCATCATTAATATAATAAACACAGTAATAATAACTGACATTTTTTTAGTCTTACATTATATCATGCTCTAGCTAAGCACCTGAAAAATGGCAACTAATTTATTTAATCCAAAGGTTTGAGGTAAGTACTACTATTCATCCCATTTTGTGCAGAAGGAAAAGGAGATGCTAGGTTAACTGACCCACATAAGGAGTGGAGTGAGGCCTTGAACCCTGCAGCCTGTCTATGTCTTATTAATAGTGTCTCTTTAATGTTTCAGAATAGAAGCAACTAGACATATAAGGGTTAAGCATGGCTAGACCAACTCCAAGTTGAGTCTTTTTTACACAAAGCAAACTGTCTCCAATATACTTATAATAACTTTATATACCAAATAACATTTTGAAGTTTATTTCTTTCCGACACAGAAACATCACTGCATCTCCCCTGGGATTTTCAGCAGGCTGTTGCAGAACTGGTCTAGGCTTAGCAAGTATTGCTTTATCATTCTTAAATAAAAACCATTATAGAGAATGCAGAAAACAATTTCCCTTTCAGTTTCCCCACTTCTACACATATTGAGAAAGATGGATCCTTAAGGTGCTGAAGGAAAGCTCACAATATAATAAAAACTCAGCATCAGAAATGTTCCAAGTCCCTCTACTCTCTTCCTGTATTTAGGAAACCACAATTTAATATAGGGCTCAGCCCTCTAGAGAATCCAGTGTATCAAACTGTTAATACATTTTTATATATTTTAACTGAGATAAACAAGAAAGAGATAGAGAAGCCAGGGCACCTATGGCAAAGACGTAATTACGATAAGACTAATCCAGCTAACAGCAATAGAGGCAGATAGTGACTCTACTGTAATGTTATTATATAGTTTGCATGGTCAGAAAACTATATCAATATAAAATGTGAATGAGGCAGAAGTCTCATTATAGGAAAACTTACTATGTGACTCCAGGAAAACTTACTATGTGACTCCAGGAAATAAAGCTCATCAGGAGATCAAAGAACATTATCTTATTACTAAAATATTATCCAAATTTATTTTGTAAATTGAAACCTGGATCAAATCATTTGACTAATGAAAATAACAGAAAGGAGCATATTATGCCCATAACCAAAGAGACACGGATGCCTCAATTTCCTTTCCTTTACAGAGCTTAAACCTTGGGGCAAGCCTTTAAAATTCTGTAGATAACCTAAAACTTCTCCTACCAGCTCTAAATTCATGGTTGTGCTATCGACCATCTCATACTTCTCAGTCTTGACCACAAAACACCTTGAGATACATATACATTGCTAAAATATACTATTTCTCAAACTTGACTTTATCTTCTACTCCAGTAACCTTGTCAAAAAATGAAGATTACTCTGGTCACTTCGTTTTTGGCAAATCCACATTAACTCCTTTCTTCATATGTTCATTAACATTTCTGTTAATAATACTTCTGACCCTGAATTCCCACCTTTTCAGACAGGTCAAACTAAGTCCTTTAGTTTGCCATTGAAGCCTTTCCCTAAAGTCTTCACAGATGAAAAATCATTAAACAATGGTTTCTATTCCAGCTAGATGGAAATTCTCTACCATTCTCTCTATACTCTTCTTGATAAACTGTACCTACTACTTTTTGCTTCTCCCAGGAGGAATGCGAACTCAAATGCCTATTGCACTGGGATGAAATATAAATAAATGAGTAAAACAATCTAGCTATAAACAAAAGAGACAACTTAATTGCATACTCAACACACTATCTCCCTCCTCAATTTTTTTTGTAAGAGACTTCTCAAAATTTATTTTTCATTTTCCAAACTTTACTAGAGACATAGGTATACAAAAGTGGTCTCAATAGTGCAAGCATGGTGCTAGATGGCAATTGTCCTTTGAGCTCAGTGTTAGGAGGCTTCAGGAAGAGGTGGAGACTGTGGCAAACTGTCTACTATGACAATTGCCATTCACCTCCAGCCATTTGTTGCCTACTAGGAACTTAGGCTAATTGCTGAGAGGTCCATTTTTTATATAAAAGTTAAAAAAAAATCTGCATTTTATATGAAATTCCCAGATTTTCTATTGTTTTCTAATATCTACATGAAATCTTTCATTTTTCCAATATATTCTATTTTTATATTCTAGTGTAGTAAACATCTGTTTTCTGTTTTTGCCAGAGAGCTGATAGATTAAGACCTCTGAGTTATGCCATCTTACAATGAGTAGCTTTTAGTTTTTCACCACTAGACCCCACCCCAACTACCTATCCTTTCCACCAATCTATGCTCATCATTTCCTTTAAGACTTTGCTCAGGAAGATACTTCCTCCACATAACCTTACCTGGATTACTCTACATTTCATTCTTTATGATTAAACTACCATTCTCTATACTCTTCTCTCTAAATGCTACTTGCTACTTTTTATTAAATTATTATCAAGTGATAATGTTTTATTCCTTCAGCCTCTGTATGTACATTTTGTGCTCCATTTGTGAGCCCTCCAACCCCTTTTGGAAACTGAGGACACTGCCTCCTACCACCTTCAGATCTTGGAAACTGAGGGCACTGCCTCCTACCACCTTCACCCCTTGTTTCCCCTGAGGATTCTGCAGTGTTGTATACCCTGCAAACATTAGATGTATACTTTGGACGAAAAAAAAAAAAACAGTTTATTTGTTTAATTTCACTAGGCTAGAAGTTTTTATTGTATATTCGGTACACTTTTGGATCAAAATAGACAGTCTAAGTCAGGTCTCCATAGTTAAGGCAACCTCGATGATTCAAACACCAACAGGACAAGCAAGGCAAAAGAGTTTATCTGGGCAATGAAAGAATCATCTGGGCAACGAAAGAAGAACCATCTGTTGATCTGAATCATCTAGGTCACTGACCCAATCTTGCAAACATTCAGTGTTAGAATTTAGTTTGAAGATGTAAGTAGGAAAGGAAAACATTACAAGTGCCATCTCTTTCATGTCCTGGGCCTGTGACAGACATCCTTAATTGATCATAGCATTTTTTTCTGCTAAGTCTGAAAGAAACTTTAGAAACTTTTAAAATAGCACTCTACATGGATCTTATCTAAGAAATACAGTTGGTATGTGAGTGGAAAACCCTATCATATCGACAAGATACATGTCAATTTTACGGGTCCAAAAAAAAAAAAAAAGAGTGAGAAAACAATACATAAATGCTGCTACTTCTTGACTTCTCTATATTTTAGAAGCTAGGTGACTTAGAATGGGGAAAGTTAGGTATCTAGAGTTGAAGAGTTAAGTAAGAGCTGAGAAGAAAAAAGTATTTCTACTTTAGTGACTATGCCAGATTTACCTTCCTCATTAAATTTTAATTCTGTATGAAAGATTTACTATATGATGAGGAGGCTTATGTCGTGCCTTGTAAAACATAATGAAATATAGAAATGGTAAATGACTTCACAGGGACTTATAATTTAAATAAATAAATAGCTATATTTATACTTACTTTGAAGGGGATGTTTCATTTCTCAAACACTGAAACAAAGCAATTTGAAACAACTCAGACACAAAATGGCACAAAATGGCTAGCATCAAGAATTACTATGAAAAGCTACAAGAACGTTATCAGCATTTATTAAAACAAATGATCTCTCAATACCAGGGAAAAAATTAGAAATTGGTCGATTAATATATCACTTACAAGAAACCAGAAATTACTTTTCAGAAACTCTGATCCCTTTAAGCCAAATCCACAGACAATAAGAAATCAGTAAATGATAAATCACAGCCCAATGAAAAAACTGAGTAACTTGGTGAACATCTATGAGTTCTGCTTGCCCTAGCATGCATTCCTTATTATGCTGGTATTAGTATTCTGACTGTCCTCTGGGGAACCTCCTCTTTCCAACTCTTAGAGCAAATGGCGTGGACGGAGCTAACTTCACACCCCACCACCAAGTGTGGACAAATGACCAATCAGTATATTTCATTTGATGAATGATTCAGGAAGCAAATCGTTGATTCAAGTCAAATTAATACTACTTAAATAATATTCAATCCTGAAATTTAGACTGGAACTATTGGTAAAGAAGTGTATTTAAAAAAAAAAAAAATCCTACTGGCTGTCTAAGCTGGTAATATATAAACTTTGAGCCTTTGGTGGCCATCTAGCCACCACAGAGACACTGCCTATGCTTAACACCAACCTAATGGAAGCAGAACTAAGAGATGAGAGAAACAGATTTCTGATGCTATCTTTGAGCAACTGGACCCGGCCATCCCTGAAGGCAAAATAGATCTAAACTTTTCAACTAGGTAAGCCAAAACCCCCTTACTTTCATTAAGTCACAATTAGAGCCGAGATCCTATCATTTGCAAAATAAAAGTGTCATAACTAAATGCAGATAGCTAATAGCTTATTTCATTATTCGGTGCTGAACCTCTCAGCTTTTGCATCAATGAGTTAGAAAGCTTAAATTCCAGTACTGATGGGCTATTTCTTATGTAATGAGCCTGGTAAGTCTCAGTTCTTCCATGTCTCTATTTTTTCATAAAATAGGGGTTAAAAATGGTAGCCCACAAAAAATATATACGAATGGCCAATAAACACATGAAAAGATGTTCAACATTATTAGCCAATAAGGAAATGTAAATCACACCCACTAGGATGGCTATAATCAAAAAGATAGACAATAACAAGTGTTTCCTAAGATGTGGAGAAATTTGAAACCTCATACATTGCTGATGGGAATGTAAAGTGGTGCTCTGAAAAACAGCCTGGCATTTCCTCAAAAGTTAAACATAGAGTTACCATATGACCCAGCAATTCTACTCCTAAGTATATACCCCAGAGGTAAAAATGTATTTATAAATGCAAACAAAAATTTCTATACAAAAGTTCCTAGCAACATTATTCATAATAGCCAAAATGTGGAAACAACGTAAATGTCCATCTAGTGGTGAATAAACAAAATATAGTATATCCATATAATGCACAGATTACATAATTTCTTTGTTTTTAGCAATAAAAAGAAATGAAGCATGAATACACTCTACAACATGGATGAACCTTGAAAATAGTATTCTAAGTGAAAGAAACCAATCACAAAAGACCACATACTGTATGATTTCATTTATATGAAATTTCCAGAATAGACAAACCTATAGAGACAGAAAGTAGTGTAGTCATTGCCAGGAGCTAGGAGAAGGGGAGGATGAGTAATGATTGCTATAGGTACAGGGTTTCTTTTTAGGGTGATGAAAATATTCTGGAACTAGAAAGCTGTGATGGTTACATAACTTTACAAATATACTAAAACCTAATTGTGTACTTTAAAAAGGGTTAATATTATGGTACATGAATTATATCTCAATAAAAAAAATTTTTTGGTGGAAAGAAATGGTAGTCTATTCTGATCCTAACAATGGCCATTATAAGAAATTCATAATGATAATTATAAAAATAACCATTCTTGGGGGAAAAAACTAAGGAAAAAATCCACAAATGCAAAGGCCTACTGTTTTTAAAGCCTCAGCAAGTGTTAAGAGAATGGCAAAACAAAATTACCAAATAGATTTTCTTAGGTCACTTGACTTCCTTTGTATCAAGATATGGTCAACAAATATCAAGCAGGCACAAATAAAAGCTATTCGGAGATCTCTTGAGGTTAACAGCATGTAACATATTGCTACTGCACCAGACTGGCCAGTAATATTGTTTATGCTACGCTTTCACAGCTATATCAGTCTCCCATTAAACATTCTGAGCCTCCTTATTAATGCATTGTCTGGATAAACTGCATTGTCCAAAATGCGGCTCCATTATTACAAAAGATGCAGAATGTAATTAGTATTCCTCTTTGCATAAGCAACAGCTTCCAAAAATGATGCCATATTATAAAGCCTTAATTAATAAACAAGAGTTGGGCCATGACCGGTTACACTTATCTGAATTTTATATTGTGAAAAAAGACTACTGTTCTAATTCCGTTTACAAATATCTAAATTCTGGCTAGCCTACATGTAGACAATCTAAACAGAAAGCCTGAGAATTCTGTGTTGCTAACAGCATTGTGCTTCTACACCAACAATAGCAAACAATTAACTGCCAGGACGTAAACCATCCTGAGAAATGCTCAGAGTGGGATGATGATAACTTTGTATTTCAGCTGTATTTTATGGTGCAATTCTTCTATTTGTTCATATGTATTTCTCACTTAATGAATGGAGGAGCCAGGGTGGCTTTTCACAGCATTGTGAAGCCCTAAATGTAACAAAAGGGAAAAAAGTGAGCTGGGAAAAAAAAAAAAAAGATAAGTGCAAGATCGTACTGGGTGGGAGCAGGGGTACATTGTGATGAAGTGTAAGTATACAGTTTCCTTCTGTATTTCTAGCTGCTTGTTATTGATTTTCCCCTAACCTAACCCCAAAGGAAAGCCATGGGCATTGAACTAATATTTGGGACCATGGGCATTGAACTAATATTTGGGACCATAATTTGGCTCAGTTTACGAGCCTCGGTTAAAGGAACATTTGCATTAAACGGCACTCACCTGATTAAAATCCATCAACTCTACCATCTTGAGAATTATGCAGCACCTACTATGCTCGGCTGTGGGTTCTCTGCACATGGAGACAGACCATAATCAGAGGGCAGCATGGAGTTAGACCAGGAGAAGAAAAAGAGAGGGGAAGCATGTGATGTATGTTGAAAAGCAGATCGCAGTAAGGACTGCCAATGCTCAAATCTGAAAAGAGTCCTAAGCCTACTGCAAATACAGTGCTGTGTGAACATGATAATTCTTTCAACAAAGTCTGTAATATGGCTTCTATGGGTGCTGTGAAAACAGGGTGACCGAGACAGTGTTACAGTTCAGTGAAGACGGACTGGCCCAGCAATGGAGTGTGGCATCTGCAGGAAGCCTGGTAAACGCTGCCTGCCTCCGCAGAATCGGCAAGAGCTCATGGAGCCCAAGGCCAGCAGCCTTCAGCAGCCTGAACAAGCTGTCTTAGATCACTGCTCTCTCCATCAGCTCCAGGGACCAGGCTCAGGCTGAGTCTTATCGGTCTCAGCAGGACCTGCTCACCGTGACCACAAAGACGGCATTGGAAACAGTAATAGGCTAGAAGAGGCCACCTTCATGCATTTAAAGGACTCTCCTTGAGACACTGGTTCACACATGTGAAATGAATGTATAAGTGAACGAATAAGTGAATAAAACCCCTAAAGCAGAGTTTCTCAACCTCAGCACCATAGCCATTTAGACCCAGATAACTCTTTGTTGTGAGAGCTGTCCTTTGTACTGTAGGAGGTGCAGGGGAGGAAAATGTCCCCTTATAAACCTTCTAGATTCTGTAGCTGGTGTAAGAATTAAATTGACATAAGTCAGATTAACAGGAGAAAAAAACAAAACGAAACAAAACAAAACGTTTTAATTATGTACAGAAACCCCACAGAGTTAAGAGACTCAAAAGGCAGCCAGACCACTGAGGTTTATACACCATTCTGACTGAGCTAAGGAAAAGGAGAAGGTTCTGGGGATTCAAAGTGGGGTAGGCTATTCACAGGACTGTGGGAGGCAGAAACGTTCAGTAAACACAAGTTGCCCTGCCATGCAGCTAAGTCTCTCAGGTGAGAAAGTTCTCTCTGGAAATTGCTATCTTCCTGGTACAGCCCCACTGTGTAATGTAAATTTCCTTTACAAAGGGGTTACTTCTACCCTGTTTTCAGAGCTTCTCCATGGTCTGCAGTTTCTCAAAATAATCAGCTCAAAATAATCCTTATGCCAGAGCAGCATATTTTGGCGTGGCGTATTCTAATACCCTTCAGATGTTTCCAGCATCCCCAGCCTCTACAGACTGAATGGATGTAGCATACCCCACTCTCGGTTATGACAATGAAAAACATCTCCAGACACTGCAAATGTCTCCCGGGGGGCAAAATCATTCCTGGTTGAGAATCACCTCTAATGTACCTTCCAGAACTTAGGTTCCAGGAGATAAGTTAATGCACCCTTTAATGACACGATGCTCTGTTAATTATTAGGAAAACTTATACTGACAACTTCACCATCCCTGGAAGTTCATTTTGACAAAATTTTTATTGAGTATATGCCAAGTAGAAAGATGAATCGTAAATAAAAGAAGATATTTGCAAGTAATGGGAGTCACAATATATAAAGAGTTCATACAATCCGATATCAAAAAAATAGTCTCATTAAAAAATGGGCAGAGGACCTGAATAGACATTTCTCGAAAGAGAACATACAGATGGGCAACAAGCACACAAAAAGATGCTCAACAGTACTAATCAGCAGGAAAATGCAAATCAAAACCACAATGAGATATCACCTCACACCTGTCAGAAAGGCTATGGTCAAAAAGTCAATAAATAACAAATGTTGGTTAGGATGCACACGAAAGGGAAGCCAAATGTGCTGTTGGTGGGATTGTAAATTGGTGCAGCCACTATGGAAAACAGCATATAGTTTCTTTGAAAAATTAAAACTAGAACTGCCACATAATCCAGCAATTTCACTTCTGGGTATTTATGCAAAGAAAATGAAAACACTAATTCAAAAAGAAATATGCACCACCATGTTCATTGCTGCATTATTTGCAATAGCCAGATATGGAGACAAACTAAGTGCACATCAATAGACGAATGGATAAACAAAATGTGGTACATATATACATTAAAACACTATTCAGCCATAGAAAAAAATAAAATCTTGCCATTTGTGACAAAATGGATGGACCTAGAGGGTATCATGCTAGGTGAACTAATTCAGACAGAGAGAGACAAATGCCATATGATTTCACTCATTTGAGGAATCTAAAATAAAACAAATGAACAAGTAAAACAGAAACAGACTCTTAGAGAGAACAAACTGATGGTTGCCTGAGGGAAAGGGAATGGAGAATGGGAGGAAAAGGTAAAGAGATTAAGGTGTATAAATTTCCAGTTATAAAATAAATAAGTCGCAGGGGCATAATGTATGGCACAGGGAATATAGTCGCTAATGTCATAATAACCTTGTACGTCGCCAGATGGTTACTACACTGGTGGTGATCACTTTGTAAGGTATATGAATGTCAAATCATTATGTTGTACACCTGAAACTAATATAAGGTTATATGTCAACTATAATTTTTTTAAAAAGAAAAAGATGAATGGGAAGAGACTGTCTCCATTCCTTTCTTTTAGCTCACAGTCTAAATGAAAGGTGGCATTTCCACAGTTCTTCATCAAAGAGAGAGGAATATTCAACTATCTTTCCAATAAGTAGCAGAACATCCTTCTGTGTGATCAGACAGTTAAACTGTAAGGCAAGAAGTCAGAGCATACGTCTTTGCTGTTAAAAGATTAACGTACATATCACAGTTGCTATCATTAGATAAGGTGAATTTCTGACTCGTTTTGACTCATTTTAGTTGTTTGCTGCAGTTGTTTATTGGTAGGTGGGGACTGTCTTATGAGCCTGACCACAAGCCAAGACAGAGAACTCTGGAATGAGACTGCCACTTACTTGCTCTGTGACCCTGGGCAATTCATTAACTCCTTGATCCTCGAAATCATTGTACAGTGGTTAGCACAATGCTTGCCACAAAGCAAAAACTGGGAGAACAAGAGCTCTTATCATTGTTGTTGATATCGCTGCCTCTCGTTTCATTATGGACTGATTGGTTTTTTTATTATAGTAAAATATATGGAATATAGAATTCGCCATTTTAACCATTTTTAAGTGTCTAGTTCAGTGGTATTAAGAACATTCACATTGCTGTGCAACCAGCACCACCATGCATCTCTAGATCTTTTTTCATCTTGTAAAACTGAAAACTCCTGATTCCTTTCTTCCCTCATGATTTTTTTTTAAAGCCAGTTCTTATGACGAAGACTCTCTCTTTGATTAAACTTTAGACAGGCTCCTCTGACATCTCTAGGTCTCGTCCTTGGCTTCTATCCTTGTGGGGTCTGCATGGCCCAGTCATAGCAAGAATTTTGCTAAATCAGTTTGGGGGCACAAGGGAGAACCACTATCAATATCCAATTATTTTAATATCTGATTAAGTTCCTCTTCCCCAACCCTTGGTATATGATCACCTTGGCCGACAGTCAGTAAGGATCCTTTTAGGCCATTTTTGTAAGAATCACCCTACTCATTTAGTAATTCCCATCCACTGACCCCCAGTCTGCTCCTTGACTATAAATCCCTACCTTTCCATGCTTCATTCAGAATTGACCCCCGATTCTATACCCAGATTTCTTTTTTCTTATTGCAATAGTTCCAGAATAAAATCTGTTTTACCTCTTTACCATCAAGCTCTAGTTTTCTTTAACATGTAAATAGAACTAAAGGCAATTTAAACCCTCAGAACCCTAGAAAATTAATAGAAATAGTGCTTAAAATGGCCATTTGGGGTTGTGTTGACAAGTTTAGTATTCATCAACCACCTCCTAGGAGTAACACGCAAGTGATTCATTGTATCTGGAGGCAAAAACAGAGAATTCCAAAAAAATTGGCACAATGGCTCCAGAGTGGGGAGCCCACCCATCACATTACCATTATAAAAACATTGTACTTCTCACTTCAGTTAAGACTGGAACATCTAATCAAAATTATTTCAGAAGGAATGCCTTGAACATATTTATTTAGTAGCCTGAAATTGATGTGAAAAGACTAGTTGTTAGGCCTAAACTATCAAAGGCATTTATTTTTACACAGAAAGTAAACAGACCTTGGTCAAGAATCCACATGCTTTTGCAGGAGCATACTAGACGGAAAAACTTCTAATTTATAGCCAACTCCTTAAAATAGTTAAAGATTTCCTAATTTTACCTCAAACCTGTGTTTCAGCACCCACTGCATTCATTGTAGCAAGTTATTTTATATCCACTGTCATTTCTGATCCTATCGCAAGTGAGTTTAAGGCACTTGCAGACATGAACCCTATCTGAGCTGTCAGCATCTTGCAGCAAGTGGTCAGGCAGAAGCACACAGCTATGGATGCCCTGAAGCAGATCGTCGAGAAAACCGGCCAGTGAGATGAACAACTGAAGCCAAGTCTTTTGTTTTGCCAGTGGGACCTCCCAAGACAGTCTCCACTTGGACTCGCCTAACAACATAAATGGTACATCTGTCTCCATCTGTCCGGATGTATTGACTTTGTACCATTCCCAGGCACTTCAATCCCGTGGCAGCTCTGTGACTTCTACCTGTGGATCACTTTGACTCAATGTCCTTTCCATTCCCCTTCTTTATCCATTCATTAGGACATAGCAAAATGTTACCACCTCCTTTGAAGAGCCTTTCCTGTAGTCCCCAAGGCAAAAGTGGAGATAGCTCGAAACAAGGAAAAAAACAAAACAAAACAAAACAAAAATAACCACTGAAATCTCCAAATTGAATTAGTACTTTGATTTATTTCAAAATATGTGCTGTGATGTACAGTGTAATGTATGGAGATTTTTTCCAAATCTTAACCATACATCACACTGACCTGAGGAACTTTTAAAAATGTAGATTCCCAAGCTTCCCCGTGGTTGAAACATTAGGCTACAGGCTAATGAGAAGTTATGCTGTTGAAAAGCTTCCCAAGATATTCTGATGGTACTAAAACAATAACCAGGCATTGCTACTGTGTACCTAGAGGCAAGTCACTTCGCTTCTCTGAGCATGTTTTCTCATTCTGTAAGAGTAAGGATAAGAATGTCCACCTCACAAGGTTTGGGGAAAGACCAAAAGAGAGGATGAGCACAAAATCCTTAAATGATGCCTTAGGAAGTGGTGCTATGATGATAATTCCTGTGGATTTCCTTAGAAAGCTGCTCTCTACTTCTCAAAACAATAGCCCAGTTTGCAAAACCTTCCTCTATTAGAGAACAATTTACTACAGAGTAAGAGGGTTTCAAATCAGGATAGCCTGGAAAAAAATATCAAAAGGGACATTAAGAAGTAGCCCATGTAGAAAGCAGGGCATGAGCATATAATTTAGTTTTTTCTGAAGGCCTATATTCTTCATTCCCATTGCCCATTTCTCCTGATTAAAGGATCCCCAGCAGCTCAAACCATTAACATACGTAAGTCCATCAAATGGTAACTATTGTGGAGAGCTACCCCACTTTGTTAAATTAGGCTTTTGTGTTTCTTGTAGACTAATGCTTTAACATTTCAATACCTGTAATAAAGTATTTGCACCACAAGAAAAATGTGTTTTGTGACCAGCAGGCTATAACACAGCGATCTGCTTTTAGGAGCCATGGGTTTAATTATACCCTAAGCTGATGGTGAGTCATCATTCTTGCTTTTAGTTAAGGAAGCCAAACAATGACTCTGTGAACCTCAGTTCAGAGTGCCCTGAGCCCGAGAAAAAATGCTTGATATAGACTGTTTCATATCACTTAAGGATACCAAACAATAGGATACCATGACAACCACAACTTATCAAAGTCCCCTGCAGAATAATTCCCCGTAAAGAGATGGTGATAGGAAACTAGGAGCAGTTCCACAGCTCAGAGCTAGAGGAGAGAATAAATGCTGTGCAGAAGAATGCCCACCTACCATACCGGCCCTTTTGAATGTCTGCCCAGGAAGCTAAACTTGGGAGACAGACAATACAACATGCTTGGTGTCTCCTCTTCAAAGGGCTCATTCTGGCTGCCTCCGACCATAATCAGCAGAGCAGACTTCTCTACACAAGGATTACAGAATACTGGTTTTGGAGACAATGCAATTGACAGGGTAGGTAGATAGGTAGATATGAATTGGAGGGAGGGGGACAATAAAGGGTTAAAGAGGCCCCGAGACCAGCTCAGCAGAATATATACAGCCAAGTACCTGGCAGGCTTCTGGAGCCTCCCTCATTCCCCTAAGGTCAGAAGCCCCAGACAGGCAGGCAAGTGATCTGGTAGTGCCTGATGCCTTCTTCACCCTTTCCTAACCCCCATGTATTCTTCACCTCCACCCCAGGTCAGTTAACTGCAAACGACCATTATATGACCTTTCTCTGGGGGCACTCAACTGGTATGGGCAAAATTAGTTAACCCAGCACGAACCTAAAAGTCCCCACCACAGTATGACTTTCCATCTATGGGCAGGCACTACCATGCCCCAGCTTGGAGTAGGAGGGTCTGAGGGAGGACCAGGGAATTCGCACCATTTGAGGTAGAAGGGCCAGAAGGAGAACAAAGAAACTATGGCCTATAAAACTCAGAACCCCAATTTCTCAGTGCACTCAATTTTTATCGAGCTGCGCTGGGATTTTCTAACAAGTGTACTTTACTCTGCCTGCTTTACTGTAATAAAATCGCTTCTGTTTGCTACTTTTCATTATGTGTCTTTCTTCTCTGAGGGTGGGACCTCCATGCAAATCTTTCGTGGGGGATCCAGGGACCAAGCTCCTGACTCCCACTACGCAGACACCTGATTGGCAGTAACACAGCTGCAATCAGAATCTATCTACTCATTAGCTAAACAACTGGCTCGGGTCATCTTTTTTAATGCTCTGATCTTTCTGTTTTCAAAATGGAAATAATAAAAATACACAGCTTCTAAGGTCAGGATGCAGATTAAATTTTATGGAAAACAATATGTGCTTAATAAAAAGTAGTTGATACCTTTATTGTTGCATTTCATTATTGTTACTAATATCAAGAAACTATCAGCAAGTGTTAATATCCTACTGATGTCAGTCAAGAGATACTGAGTTTCTATTATTTGGCAAGCACTGTGCTAGGTCCTGAGGATACAGCTGCAAGATAGACACAATCTGCACATCTATTAAACTTAGTCTAGCTCAGAGGTACGAAAGTTGTGCTGTGTGCATGTGTGTGTTTTGGCCTGCATGTTGTTAATAAACAAAACAAAACATGCTGGGAAGATCTTTAAATTGGGTGACTCCACACAGAGGCCTAGATTTCTGGCTTCTCTTTGAAAACATCAGTAAATCTGGGAGGAAGTGCGATCTCACAGGCCAAACTGCTCCTCCAGAGCTCTCACAAATCCCCAAACACTGCACAGCCTTCCGCCTGAGAGTGGCCCCCTGGCTTCCCCAATTAAGAGAAAACTCCCTCTGGCTACACATGATGAGGGGCCTGCAGGGATTAGAAGAGACGAGAGGACCAGAACTAAAGTGAAGAAGGAGAAAGAAGACTTGGCACTCATTCTCTTCCACAGAGTTTATTTGTCTCTCAGCTCAGCCGGCTTTGTTTGGCCGGACACAGAAAACCCTAGAGGCGAATTCTGATACCAACTTGCTCTTTGCACAGCTAATTATTTGAGGCTCCCCAGGGCTGGAGAGAACAATGACTTCCCAGCAGTTGCAGTTGGACTAGCTTAGTTCTTTTTTTTTCACCCCACGGGTCAGAATCCACAGAAAAATGAGTTATTTGTTTTGGTCTTAAACCAAATCTGCCACCAAGAAACAGGCAGATGTTCCCACCTGAGACCAGGAAAGCTGCCTAGCAAAATTCTCCTCTCTTGCCTTCCCTGCAGCTTGTAGACTCAAAACATGCATTTTCCCTAGTAAAACTGTTTACTTCTCTCCCTTGCGAACAGGAAGTAATGTTCAGGAAAACAACGACAACAATAAAAAGTACCCTATATGCCCAAGAATTGCATCTCTCTTCCCAGTGAGATATTTCACGTTTCCCGAGCAGATAGGATAAGGCTAACGAAGACATCAGTGAAATTGGGATGGATCAGTGAAACCAAAGCTCATGTGTACACAACTTGCTAGTAAGTATCTACAACTTCCTTCTAATAGTGAATTCATTACAAGTCCCTTAAAAACAGGGAAACAGAAGAGAAAAATATACCCTCCATAGTTTTGAACCCGATAACAGCATGGAAAAACCTTCCAGCAGCCCCAGAAAGACTGTCCTATGTCCACTCAAAACTACTGTCATCATTTTGTGTCCTTCATTTTAAACAGAATAAAACTACTGTCATCATCATTGTGTCCTTCATTTTAAACAGAATAAAACTGATGCAGTTGGCTACTACCAGCTGCTTCTAGCCTTCCTGTGTCTGAGTAGTAAATTTTCACTCTTGGCTGTTCTAATAGAGATTCATTTGGATTTCTTGTCAACTAGATAAATCCCTCAAAGACAAGGTGAGGCCCATTTTCTGATTAAACTTATACTCGATTTTATTTATTCATTTGATCATGTAATACATATTTATCGAGCACCTCTTAAGAGCCAGGCACTGTGCTAGGAACTGGAGATATCAAGGTGAGTCAAAACAAAGCTAGGCTCTGCCAGAGGCCTCCAGGGAAAGGCAGATATTAATCAAAATACCTCACAAATATAAAACAGACCCTTTGAAAGATGTATAAGGAGAGGTTTTGGTACCAAGAGGATCCATAATGAAGAGATAGCCCATCTAGGGAGTGCAGAGGCAAAGACAGTATCTCAGAAGAAATAATACTTGAGCCAAGATTTAAAGGCTTTGGGAACCACATGTACCAAAGTCCTGTAGCAAAACTGAGCAGAGTGAATATAGCGACTGAATAAAGGTCAGTGTGTTTGGAAAATCCAAGGGACCAAGTGATAAGGATGAAGCATTAATAAGAACCACACAATGCCTTTTGGGCTCAAGAATTTTGAGCAATGGGAAGCCACAGAGGTTTTTAAGGAGGGTAGAGAGGCAGTAGCTGGTATGATTATATTTATGTTTTGAAAAAAATAGATTTGGGTAGTGGGGAGACCAACAGACCAACAGATTTGGGTAGACCAATTAGTCTAGACCTCTTACATTACAGAAGCCTATGAAGGATGGTGATTTGAACTTGGATAGTATGGTGCTAGTTGCAATGAAGTGAAGGTGACACATTCTAACAATACTTGCTATGGACCAGAGACATCTCAGTGGCCCAAGAGTGTAACCAACTGTAATTCCTGGTTCTGTGAAGCTGAGTAAAGACATATAGAAAGACCAAGCCAAATAAAATGTGAGCATATCTACACTCCCTCATACCTAGCAGCAGGGTACCATTGCATGCTCTAAGTCATCATAGCTCTTTATTTGAATTCATGAATTCTGAGAAAGACTCCACAGGAAAAGCAATTAAACACGCAGAGAAAGAAACATTTACCACTGAGTATTGAAAAGAAAAATGATAACAAATAGTTTTCTGCGGAAGTCGGTGAAATGTTGAATTTTCATTCTAGTGTCATTAGTACTGTTCCCAAATTAATATATATATAATAAGTATATAATACAATATAACACAATATAATATAATATAATTAACATAACATAACATAATAGTTAATCAAAACTATGGGTCAATCAACCGTTCCATAATGACAGCTCCTATGGTCCTAAATCTTTTCGATTTCCTGCAGCTGACATGGTCTCCGTCCATGGGAGACTAAGCAGCAAAAGACAAATGTTTCTCTTCATTTCCACCAAAGGTAGTTAAACAATGAGTAATAAAAGGATGTAAATTATTCAAAATGTTTTCCAGAAGTTTATGATTCAAAGTTTGAGAGAAATAATGGGGGGGAGGGGAGGAGGTACAAAACCCTGAATGATCAAATTTCTTTCATGAATGAAAGGATGAGTTTCTCAGGTAGACCCAACTCACCACATGTTGGGCTTTGAGATGTACAGCAGCGGCTTCTGGTTCTTCCACAGAATGGTTCATTCATTCCTGATGTGTGTTTGGACAGGCATTATTAAACTGTGGTCACCTGAGGAGAGCTCAGTTTCTGCAATCAATTTCTCTGGACTTTTGTGAAAATAGAGAAAGGGAGAGACAGCGGAGAGGAGGGTTGGGGGGAAAGTTAAATCTGGCTGCATAATAAAGTACTGAGGAAATGTGAGAAGAGGAAAAGCAACAAAAGTGTGTCTGCTAGCAGAAGAAGAACATTTTCCGCTTTGGTTTTATTTTTAGGGAATAAAAAGGAGACGTCAGTACAGTGAAAGATATGGAAACGGGTAGGAGTGGAAGGATTATTTGTTTATAAATGTGGCCTGGATTAGATGTGTAGCTCTCCTTCGCAGTTTCTAAGAAATACAAGTAAAGAATTTCAGCAATTTTGAAACTTTGTTCTTCTGTGGAACTGGGTTTCCTTTACTGTAAATGTTCTAAGACTAAATCACGTGCATCCACTTTTTATAAAGGCTAGGGACACATTTATTGAACCTACCAGATGCAGCCACTGTAGCAGGGACTACAGTAGTGGAAAGATTTGAAAAACCCTTCATATATCCAGCCTTGGCTTACCTTCCCAGCTTTATCTCCTGCTAGTTCTCCTTCAAAATTCAGATTATGGCTATTGTGTTCTTACAATTCACAAAGACCATGTTCTGCTTCCCTTCTGTATATATAAACATGTTGCTTCTCATGCTGTGCTGGGTGTCATGTATTTGGCCATCCCCATAACCTAGGGTAGAAATCTCTCCCTCATCAAGTGGGTAAATAAAAGAGATTTCAAAAATAGAAGACCACCGAAGTGTTCACTGTGGAAGTTACATGGGTGAAATGCTTCACTTTAATAATTATTGGCTTTACCATATGTGAAGAAACCTGAGAAATTAATGACTACTCTTTTCTATTTTAATATTAAAGGAAACTGAGGAACAGAGAAGTTAGATGGTTACTTAAGGTTTTACACAGTAGTAATCTCTTCTTTCACTTTAATGCTGTATTCTCCAATATTACCTTGACAAGCTCCTGCCCATATGCTATATAAAAAAATCACATATATCCAGAATTTACAGAAAGCTATTGCATGTAATAATAATAAAAAAAAAAAGACAAAAAGCCTAACAAGGAAATGGGCAAATTTTATGAATAGGTAATTCCCAAAAGAAGAAATAGAAATGGCCAATAATGGGGAAATGTTCAACCTCATTATTAATCAACGACATTCAAACAAAAATCACAATGAACCGTTTATTTCTATCTTTCAGGTTGCAAGAGATTAAGAAGGTTTACACCACCCAGCAGTAGTGATGTTAAAACAAATGGGATACTTTCTATGCAGATGGGATGATTAGAAAGGCAGAGAGGGCAACAATTCTCCTATAAATTTTAATGTTATATTTTATCTAACAATTTCTAGTATTATATTTCAAGGAGACAAGCTGTCAGGTCCATAGAGATGTATACATGAGGATGCTTGTTCTATTGTTGTTTGTAACATTGAAAAACCGGAAATAATCTCAATGTCCATTAACAAGGGATTGGCTAAATAAATGTGATATATCTATAAAAGGAATACTATGCAGTCTTTTAAAATGATGATGTAGATTAGTATTTATCAACATAGAAATGATATTATGTTAAAAAAAACTAAGTTACAAAACTGCATGTAAAATATTATACATATACATATGTGTGTGTGTATGTTTACACACACACACAGACACACAGACATAATGTATGTTTACACACACACACACACACACACACACACACACACACACACACACATAATATAATGTATGTTTCCAAATGCATAGTAAGACATTTGGAAAAAAAATTTACAAAATTTAAATATCTCCAAGTGTTCAAATTTCAGGTAAGTTTTACTCTCTTCTTTAGTTTATCCCAAAGGTACATGTCAATAATCGAGGGTCTGGCGGGTAGGGGGAGCTAGTTTCGTGTTAGAGAAATAAAACACATTGAGCAATGATTATTTCCTTTTAAAAAAGAAAAGGCATCATTCAGGAAGAAATTACACAAAGTTGTTACTTTGATTTTGTACTTATTTTTGTTTGCCAACAGATACATGTAAAATCCTGGAGAGATGGGAATAGGCCATGGACTATCTCTGATAGGAAATACACTGAACTGAGGTATTTGTGCCCACCGTGGAAGGGGTAAAAACCAGGACACTGAGTTCAATAGTTGCTGGGCAACCCTCTCTGACTGAAAAGGACACCTTAGGGTTGACCAGTGAGACTTCCACCCAAGGTTCTCAACCGTGGCTAATTTTTTTGCCTTGGCCCTTGCAAACTATTCAAACCCAAGGCTCTGGATAAATTCCACTTTTGGAGCTTTCACCTCCTGACAGCAAATGCCACTGTTTCGACATCCCATTTGTGCCTGTTTTGCTGTTATAAACCTTTGTGTGAGACACATGTGACCTGTGAAATATGTTTCTCAAAACTTAACTCTCTGAGAAATCAGTAACTGATTTATCTCTTCCGATTCTATCATCCAGAGGCGGGCAAAAGGTGAAAAAACAGAGTCCACAGGGAGTTTAATTCAGAAAGATGGAAACTTAATTTAGTTATTCTGAAAAATTGCAAACTTTGCTATGTCACTTTAGAAATTTCAAAATCGAGATCTCTATGTATCCCATTAAGGCTCTGTCATGCTCCCAATAATATTACTTGTGACAGCTCTAAGAGAAGCAATACACATTGGACTCGTAGGTCTTTAGGAATGCACAACTTAATCCACCTGGAAGTAGTTATGTTGTTGAAAACAGGGTTCTTTATATTAAAACAAATTCTGACACAAACTCTGGGATAGTTCCAGAATATTATATGAGGGTGAATTACATGCAGTCACACAACCTAGCATTGTCCTTTAAGCGTTTTTATAAGGGAGAGCCAAAGGCTGGCACACCTCTCCTTCACCAGAGAAGAAATATAGGCTAAAAAAAGAAAATAGTAAGTTTATGAACTATTTTAAGATAATAAAGCTGCAAAATTGGGGAGTTATGGATTAAGTTCTGATTCATTAATTCTTTTATTCCCTGACTTAGAGTTGGCTAAAGACATGCAACCCTCTGGTGGGTGACAGAAACACTCCCATGCAGAACGCACAGAAAAGGGAGAGAAAGGGCTGGCAGAGTAGGGAGTGGACCCACTAGTTCAGATGTTAATTTATACAGGAACTGGGAATTCAATAATCTCGCATCCCCAGGAAAGGGAAAGCTCCACTCCCCAATTTTATTTGGGAGTTCTATTACATTAAGCAATATTCTGTTTGGCCAGACATGCCATTCTTCTCTTGAAGGAAATTAATTTCTTGATTCTTCCAGCTAATATAATCCCAATTCAGTGCTTAAAGTTTTCTCAGGGCACAACTAGATGAAATAAAGTCTAAAGTACCTCCTGTGAGAACTCACAAGATACAGATGGAAACAATAGAGGAAAGGCAAATTGAAGAGGGCAAGGTGGGGGGTGGGGAAATTAGGTGTTGACCTCCTCACAAGCCACATTTGTGATTTGTTAACAGTATTTTATATTCTTAACTCTTCGCAGAATAGGGCTGTTTTATGATTTCCATAGGAAATTGATTTTTAAGCATGTAAGGCCTCTGAACAGGATAAATAAAAGATTACAAGAAAAAGAAACAGTGATTTCTGGTTGTTTAAAAAGCAACTCAACAAGCTTTTACCAGCAAAAGGGAAAGGTCAAGATCAATAAAAGGGCCTTTCCTTTGGAAGGAGATCTGTTTTCAGTTTAACATGAATACACCCTGATGGTGGGCATTCTGAAAACCAAGGAAACATCAAACTACACAATGGATCTGGCCTTGCCAAGAAAACAAAACTTCTCCATTTGAAATGCCCCAACAACAACATCAAAACAAAACAAAACAAAACAAACCTTACCCATGCTGCCCTCTTCCTCAGCCCTCTGCCTGACAGGCAAAGGCTAGTCACCCTGAAAAATAGTAACATTTTTTATTCTAAAAAATGGCTTTTTGGAGATGTCATCTTAAGTGTGATGCTAACATGGGAAATCCTACGTGTAGGAAGAGTCTGTCCGGTTTGGAAGACACCGCAGGATACCAAGCATCTCTGATGACAAAACACCTACCCTAGAAGGTATGTTGGTTAAACTCATCATATCTTACTCTCCAGTTCCCTTTGTAAAATACTGGCTCAATTTCTAAGAAGAGATGCTTTTGCTATCTTTTGGGATCTATAAAACCAATAGCATTTTTCTTCAGCCTTATTTCTTTGACAAATCTGAATGCTTGCTCCAGTAGTACAGTTGTTCTGAACATTTATCTTTTCTATACAAACACACATACACACATACCACATACACATACACACATACCACATACACATACACAACACATACCTCACATACATACACCACATACCACATACTAAACACCCACCCATCATACACACACCCCTCTGCACCACACACACCATACCACATATACATACCACACACATAATTGATGAATTCGTAAACCTGACAGTCACCCATTGTTGCAACCTTACATATACCCATTTCCCAGCTCTTACTAGCTCGAACTTCCCTTTTTCCTCCAGATTACAAGTTTACAAGGGAATAACAATCTTAACCTTAGATCTGCTCTCATTTAAAAGAAAAAAATAAGTAAGTCTGCATCCTTAAGCAATTTAAATGTTATTAGATAACAACTAGTGAGGATGTGTCTCACCATTACCCACTGGTGGGATTCGGCACCAAAGTTAGTATCCCACCTGGAATGACCTCCCCCTTATACCCTCCACTTTTTCAACTACAAACATCCTACAGTATCTCAAGGCCCATCTACTCTATAAATAAAAATCCTTCAACCTCCCATTTGTGGACTCTACCAGAGCTCACAAACCCAAGTTTTCTAAGAGCCAAGGAGGTTATTTGCATGATGCAAGCCACATGCATTTCAGACATATGCATTCACTACTGAGCAGTAGGGAATGGCAACCAGAGAACATTGCCTCATCTGCAGGCGGCAGCAGCCAGTCAGTCTCACTCCATTGCTGCCATGTGGGAATGCAAGCCCATTGCAACCAGATCTTCCAGCGCTTTAAGAGAAGTCCAAAATCTACAGTTTATGTGAAATATTCCAGCTTTAAATGTTGGTTCAATTAGGACGCTTAAGATGATAACTCTGTAATCTGTGTTGTTCCTGTGGAACCAATAATATGCAGCCTCTGGTCCCTACCAAACAAATAAAGCTTCATAATAAATGACACACGTTACAGAGTTGTGGCATATGTGTATGTCTTATATTACCATTTAGATCAGTATGTCTCGGAGAGACATATATAAATTTATAGGCGATATGTAACTTGAAAATAAAGCAGGGCTTTATCTAGTTATCTAAACTTACCTTATTTTTAAGTTCCAAATAATGTGTAAGGAGGGCCTGAGATATTTATATTTAGAAAAGAAGGACACTGGTCACAAAGTTAAGGAACACTGAGCCTGACAGTAAGATCCCAGAAGGTAGAGACTATACACTTAACTATTTTATTCAGAATGTATCAAGAATACAAAGTATATAGATTTTAATAGAACTGATTTGAATCTTTTAAGGCAGGGGTCCCCAAGCACTAGGCCTCGGACCAGTACTGCTCTATGGCCTGTTAGGAACCAGGTCACACAGCAGGTGAGCGGCAGGCAGGGCAGGTGAGCAAGTGAAGCTTCATCTGTATTTGCAGCTGCTCCCCAGCGCTAGCATCACCACCTCAGCTCTACCTCAGATCATCAGGCATTAGATTTTCATAGGAGCACCAGTTCCTGGTGCCACAGAGGTTGGGGCCCACTGTTTTAAGGAACCAGAGTCCAAAGAACCATTTCATGCATTAGAAATTTAATTTTGCCATACAGTACCAATAAATTTCTAAACTCGAAGTAATGCATCCCATTCTTTCATCAGATCTTAGTAAAAGCTGCCTACTAAATATTTTTACTTTGTAATCTTAATACTTCTTGATTCATCTAAAATAGTAAAGTGTCTGGCACAGAGAATGCATTCAAAGCATGTTAGTTAAACTTAACTGAAAAAAATAAACGAAACACAAAACTTTCACTCATCTTGTCTCTCTGTAGAGACAGTGTTTTTGTGGCTTGGGCTTCTTTTATCAAAAGCATACCCATACCTTTCTGTCAGATAAACTTATTTGGTTTTCCTTGTGTAATGGGGTGAGTATTGTACAAGGTTTCAATGCCTTTTTTTCCCAACTCAAATTGTCCCTTAGAGGCTCAAAGTACTAACAAAGTGCTTCGCTGCATGAAAGTGCTGTCGACATTTGTCTGGCAAATATGTTGCCAACCGAAAAGCCTAATGGGTCTATAATTTGTCACGGGCACAATCGAGCTCCAGGCGCTTCCACCAGAGAGCAAATTCAACTTTATAAAGAGAAGTAAGGACAAGAAAGCCTTCTAGCAAGATTCCCAATAACCAGAATACGGAAATGAAATCCAAAGACAGATAAAACGTGGATCAGGGAGAAGGTATTGATGAAGTGGCAGGCAAAGAGAGAGGACTTGAGCATGTTTTTGTATTGAAGCGAAAGTGAGGAGCACAGAGAAAAGAGGAAGATCTCTGTTATCACCTGTAATCCTAAAACGACCTTAGGAATTAGGCCACATTATTCTTGTTTCTACGGATACAGAAACCGAGACTCAGAAGGCCGAGTAATCTGTCCATAGTCTTACCCGGTCAGTTAGTGGTGTAAATGGAGTTTGGTCAAGTCTTTCTGGCTGTAAAGCTCAAGCCTAGTCACTACGTAATGCCAGTGAGTCACCCACACAGTCACCTGCATTCAGTTAACTAAGCTGTGAAACTACAGATTGAGAAGAAAGTACTGTTCATTTTTTTAGGTTAATTTTATTAAAGACATAATAGACCGACCATAAAATAACAATCTGCCAAGCTATAGACAATCAGCCCTGTTGCTAGTAAATGTACTTTATTCAAATACATATTAGCACTTTTTAATACATGAGATCTCTTAGATGCTGGCAAGATAGTAATTTACATACATTCAAGATAAGCTCAGGAGTAACCTTCTTTTTTCATCATTGCATAAACAGAAAGATATTTTCTTTGAAAAGAATGTTTGTTCACTCAATCACCAAATATTTATTGAGAAACCACCTGGGCCAGAAATCGTTCTGGACTCTGAGGATGACCGAGTGAACAAGACAGAGAAGGCTCATGCCTGGGAAGACACTTGTTTAGAATCAGACTAAACAAAGTCAAGGAGGGAGCGAGAGAGGAGCCATTTATGGACTGACGAAAGCTGTGAAGCAGATATTGGGGTGCTCTGATAAGAGAATACATGAAGACATCCTTTAGACAGGGAAGGCTTCCCTGATGTGCTAATGTTTAAGCAACAGGATTTAAGTCATGAGAAGGAATTGAGCATGTAAAGGGTTGAGGAAAAGATGTTCCAACCAGAGGGTTCTGAGCATGCGAAGAGCCAGTGAGGACAATGAGCTTAGCTTATTCTGGGAAGTGATAGCTGGCCACTGTGAGTGGGTACAGCAAGCCAGAGTCAGGGTGTGTATTATGAGCTGAGGAGGAGAGCTGGGTGGGAGCCAGTCAGACCATCACGGGTCCTATACACCACCAGAGTGGGTTTGGACTTTACTCTAAGCTCCATGGCAAGCTGTTGAATGATTTGGTCTTAAACAAGGGGCCAACATGAACAAATTATTTGTTTTATTTTAGCTATTGCACGAAGAATGGATGAAATGGAGACTAGTGTGGAAGCTAGAGAGCAGGCTATAGTCTGGGAGATAGCACTGGGATGATATGCTGCATGCCTGCCATCTGCATTCCAGATTTACCCTCCACCCTCTCCTATCCTGCTGTCTACCTCAAAGGCTGGCTTATACAGATTGCAACCAAGAGTTTCCCTGCCTTCTACCTTCCAGTTGGGTCTATTTAATGGGAAGCCCTAGCTGGAGTTTGGAGGAAGGGGAGAGAGAGTTGAGATGTTTATTCCCTCAGCTCCCTGCCACCTCCCAGGGTTTGTTACTCCCAGGCTGTTTGAATCCCTCAACTGAAGACTGCCGGACCTGTCAGACGGCGTCTCCTACAGCTGTCCCTCAGGATTCCAGTATTCTTCCCTATCCGTACCAGAAAAGGCTGCTACTGACCTCAGGGCACTGCACTTGAGGGCTTTGTGGTTTGCAAATGATACGTTTATTAAACTCTAGTCAAATTAACCAATTTGTGTATGCCATCTGTTTCCTGCTTGGTTCCTTACTGATACAGGAAGAGAGAGGTAAGATTTGATTTTGAAAAGTTCAGTTACTGGGATCCTTGACTAATAGTCTGTCTGCTGATGCTTCGTTTTTGTGATCTAAGAGTTACAAACCCAAAAAGATTAGCAAGAAATCATACGCCTCTTTACTTCTTTAGGAGAACCAACACCATAAATTGGCTAGAGATAAAATACCGAAATCATGGGTATGAGGGTTCTGAAAACAAAATAAGAATTCATGATCACCAATATTTGATTTCAGGCCAATTACCAAGAACTCTTACTTAAATATTTAGATTTATATTTCTCATTCAAGTTTTCATTTTTTTAATCAACATTTATTGGGTGCCTACTACTTGCAAGGCACTATTTTAGGCACTAGGGATAGAGTAGAAACCAAATCAAAATACCTACCTTTTTGGAGCTCACACTCCAGAGGAGACAAAAAATAAACAAATCGACAATGCCTTATGTGCTCATTAAACACGGTTAAGGAGGAGAAGAAGTAGAAGATCTATGTAAGACAGAAAGCCTTTCTTACAAGGCAGCATCTGAGCAGAGACCTAAATAAAAAGTCAAAGCGAGCCATGATGATGCCCAGGGGAAGGAGGACATAGGGGAGAGTACTATTAGAGGCCGCAGTGGGGAAAGCCGGACACTCGTGAGTAACAGTGAAAGGCCTGTGTGGTGGGAGCAGAGGAGGCAAGAACAGTTGTCAGCCTACAGTCAGGGAGACAAGTGGGACAAGGCCACCAGCCCTTTGTAGAACTTTGGCTCCTACTGTGAGACAAGAGTTTTGAGCCGAGTAGAGACAGAACTTAGTTTTAAGAGGGTCGTTCTAGCTGCTGTATTTCGAATAAGATGGCAGAGATAGCAAGAGGGAAAACAGGCAAAATTCTTGGGCGGAGATGCTGGTGGCTGGACCAAGGTGAGAGCACTTATGTTTGATAAGCTTTTAGATATCTAAGTAGAGATGAATAGGCATTGGATATATGGTCAAAGTCTGGAGTTGAGAAAAGAGATCTGCGCTGTAGATTGAGAAGACATCAGTATCTACCCACAAGCCTACGTGACACCACCGAGAGAATGAAGACAGGGAGAAGAGACAGTTCTAAGGATGGAACCCTGCGGCACTGTAGGTTAACAGGTCAGAAAGAAGAGGAGGAATCAGCAAAGGACACTGAAAAGGAGTGACCGGTAGGGTAGGAGAAAAAAAAACAGGAGAATACAGTGTCCCTCAAACCAACTGAAAAAAGAGATTTCAAGAAGGAGGAAGTGAGCAACTTGTCATGTATTGCTGATGAATTAAATGCCAATAAAACAGGCAGCAGAATAATGAACTGGGCAAAGAAGGGGCCTCTAGCGACTCAGTGTTTTAAGAAGTAATGAAGCTGAAACTCTGATGGAGAAAATATATATAGACAAACTCCTCCGATGTTCTTTGTTATTGATGGGGAGCAGAAAATGGTGGCCAGAAGGAGAAAAGCAGTTTCTTTTTATTGAATTTGGAGATATAGCATCTTTGAATGCTGCTGGAAATTACCTAGTAGGGAGAAGAACCCAAATAACGCAGGAGAGAGCAGATAAGTGCAGGAGCAAGTGGGGATGGGGTTCAGGACAGTTTGAAGGCCATGGATGGGAGCAGACAGTTCATCTTCTGTAACAGAGCACATGGCCTAGTGGCAGATAGGCTGATGAGAGCATGTGGAGGTTTCTTCTTGACAGAGCTTTCTCAGTAAACTGGGAAGTAAGGTCATCCACACAGCAGGAGAAGCAGAGAGGAGCCACTAGATGTCTGAGGTGAGAAGAGAATGTGAAAAAGTCATCTACAGCAAGTGGGTGGAGTAGGGACAGGAAAGCTTGTTGGGCAGTGTGCTGGGCTCCAAACTGTCTTTGATACGAATCCATAATCCCACTGATACTAATGAGAAACCTTAATATTAACCTAAGGTAGGGGGAAAGTAAGATGTTAAGTTAGGAAAATACAGAAGACATGGCAATCTGAAGCTATGAGAAGAATTTCAAATGTCGTATTTGGTGGTATTCTCCTAAAGTTACCACAGAGGGTACTCGATTCCGACCTGAGAAAGGAGAATGTGTAAGGCACATTCTAAAAGAGAAGTGAATTAAAGGGAATGTGGGGTCCCCACATTCCCCAACAGATGTGAGCAATTCAACCAACACGACATTCGAATGTATGGAAATGATTTTTATCTTAGGTTCTTTCTCATTTAGCCTTTCATGTTCTGAGAATGTAAAAAATAAATGTGAAATTCTACTTTTAAAAGCTTTCTCGTAAATTATCACTGATATGTAAAAGCCGAGCTCATAGATAGAACAAAAAAAAAAAAGATAGACTAATGACCCCTGACATTAGAATTTAAAATGTCCAGCATGCAAATCCACGTTCTCTCCACTCTTTTGTAATGCAATAACCAGCGAGAATTAGAATTGCAAAAATGCCAAAGAGCTACATGGAAATTATACAACAAAGTAGTTCTGCAGTGATATTGAGAAAGGAATATGAAATGAATACAAGATAACATAGAAAGACAGAATCTGGGTTATGTATGTATAAGTGAGTGTGAGTATATGTCCATGCATGTCTGAGAGAGAACAAGATAACAAATTATTTCTTGCTTTGATTCACTCTCCCTGAACAAAATTTAAAATATAGACAGTGGTTTTGTCACATTTCTATAATAAAACACACGATTCCTATTTTAGTTCCAAATGATTTTTCACTAAACGGTTTTTGAAATATTTACTTGTAAATATAAAGGAGACTTTTTGAATATCTGATTTAAATAAATAAATTAAAAAATCAAGCAATATTCAAGACAGACTTTCCAAAACTCTCTGATACTATTATTTCTTACATTCTTAGGTACCACAGAAGTCCGATGCTACAAATGTTTCTCTCTGGGCTCCAGTTAAACACTTGCACTATGACAAAGAAAGTGAGCTGGACTGTTTCTTGCCCTATAGGCAGAATGCAAACAAGTTCTGAAAAACCATTTGGCCCATATATCAGATTCACAGACATGTGCTGATGCCTGTCTCACCCTTCTCCTTGCCCCTCATCCTGATTTTCCTTTCTGTGTCTCTCCCATCCACATAATGAAGGAAAGAGAAGTTTCTCTACTTGCTTGGTCTATGGGGAGACAGAAAAGAAAAGCCAATGTCTAATAATTTCTCCTTAGTTTTCTACTAGCTTCCATCCAATCTAAAATAATTTCATGCAGATCCTGGGCTCACATATCCAAAGAGAACTCAGTGATTAATTCAAAGGCAGTGCAACCAAGGGTAGACACCTCCATGTGTGTATGGTGAACAAATACTACAAAAAGGAAACGATGTAGCATTAAAACACCTGGTGTGGATCACACCACCACCTGCCTACTCAATATCTATCCTCTTTTTCTTTGTCACTTACAGATCCCTAAATTTTTGAGTGGTTTAGATAAAACAAAACAAAACAAAACAAAAACAAAAACAAAAACAAAAACAAAAACAAAAACAAAAAAACTCAGCTTCCAGAATTCTTTGCATCTAGAAGTGATCAAAATGATATTAACTGAACAATAAGATCAACAAGGAGTTGCTAGGTATGGCTTCCAGGAAAGTTCATTGAAAAGGGAAGACTCAAATGAATTCAAGTTTGTTAGCTTTTGCCTTTTGCCCATTGCCTTTCCTCTCTCTCCTGCCTGTGATGGCCAAAGATGGAGCAGCCAGTTTGTAACCATGAGAATAAAAGTCCCATTGCAAGGCATGACAGATAGAAAGATAGAAAGAGCTGGGTCCGAAGTATCATGGCAAAAATAAACCCCTCTTTGGTCAAGCCACTTGTGATGGTTAAATTTTTGTGTCAACTTGTCTTGGCTATAGTTTATTTAGTCAAACATGTCTGGATGTCGCTGTGAAGGTATTTTTTTTTAGGCGAGATTAACCTTAAAATCAGTAGACCTTGAGTAAAGCACATTACCTTCCATAATTTGTGTGGGCCTCATCCAATCAGTTGAAGGCCTTAAGAAAAAAGACTAACCTCCCCTGAAGAAGAAGGAATTCTCCCAGCAGATTGCCTTCAGAATTAAGCTGCAAGATCAACACTTCCCTGAGTCTCCAGCCTGCCATCCCACCCTGCAGATTTTGGACTGCCAGCCTCCACAATCATGTGAGCTAGTTCCTACACACACACACACACACACACACACACACACACACACACACACACACACATATATACACACACATATATACATACATATATACATATGGTCTGTTTCTCTGGAGAATCCTACGATACCAACTATATGGGTACCTTTTCAATGCCACCAAATGTAATCCTCTCTGACACACCTGAGATCTTCCACTTTATGAGCTGTGTATCTACGTACATGTCTTTGTGACCTCAGCCTCTAGAACAGCTGAATGGGAATGTGACTAGTGCTGATTCCATAGGCTGGTTGTAAGAGCTGCATGAGACAGTATGTGTAAAAGTACTGTGTAAGTTATAAAGCCCGATGGAAATGTTAGGGAACAGTATCATGACAGGCTCACTGGGCCAATTCACAACCATAATTCTTCATTCACGATCGAATTCATTTAAAATAATTACCTTTACATCTGATCAACTGAAAGTCATCATGTTATAGGTCATCTGTATCTCAATAAGCTGGGGGGTAGTCATTATAGAATATTTGGAAGTTCAGAAAGGCACAAAGAAGAAAGCACTCAACCACACTACCCCATAGCTACTGTTATTTACTAATAATAAGCATTTGCTCAGTTCTTATTATGTACCGGGCAGTGTGGGGAGTACTTTAATGCAGTAAAGTACTCCTACAAAGCTAAGTACTATTTTAGTGCCCATTTTGTAGATGACAAAATTGAGGATTAGAGTGAGTAAAGGGCTTGTCCCAGGACACACAGCTAGTAAGTGGCAAAACCAGGATTCAAACCCAGGTCTGAATAATGCCGATGGTCCTGCACTTAACCACACCACCAAGTCACACGGTAGGTGATGAGCTATGTCCTTTAATCATGTATTTGCTAATACAGAATTGGAATGTGATTGGGTAACCCCTAGGCAAGTAAAAACAGTATATGCACATTGCTCAGCATATAAATAAATCAAGATTCTGGTATTACAGGGCCGCTAGCTCTCTTGCTCAGGACAGCATTTTAATTTGAAATGATGCAGAAGACTTTTCCATATTAGCTACTCCTGATAACACTGTCTTTTACTTCAAATAAAGATATCCCTTCTGTCAGGCACCCTGATGTTTATTTGTAGAAGGTGGGTTTTATCCATTTCAAACTGCCTATACATCCGCAATCTTACTTTACTTTCCCTATAGCCTTCCTAGTCGAGAAGGGCAGGTGTTATTAACTCCATTTTCCAGGTGAAAGAACTGACCCTTAGAGAGGTTAAGTAAGTCATCCAAGGTCACATAGCAAATTAGTGGAACAAGCAGCACTGGAAAGCCTATCTCCTAAAATCCGGCCCAGTACACTTTCCATTATGCTATGCTCCCTCTACCTGTCACTTCCACCATTCCTGAGGGGCTTAGAGTTGACGGAGCATGCTATTGGTTCCTCAGGGTAAAACTGTCCTATCTTGGTAGGAAAATGCAAGTGTGTGCGCACATGCACACACGCACGCACACACACACACACACACACAGCTAGATACACTGTAATTGCATCTGACAAAATGGTTTTGTAACAGTCCAGTCAAGGATGCAGAAGACTCCCAGGCTGCTTTTCAGATACAGAATCCAGACGGTCAATTTCATCATGAAACAAGATTTCCTCAGTTGTGGGTGAGTGGGCGGGTGGGTGGGTAAGTGGATGGACTGAATTAACAATGGAACAGTGGACTGCAGGATAAAAGTTTTTTTTATCTTTCTTTGCTATTAAGCAGTGGCAATGCAAATATGGACTGAGGCATGCCCAAGCAAGAGTATGGAGAAAAGTTTCATCTTAAACCTTCTATAACTTTCTATTTCTAAATTGCAGAGTATTAATCATAATTTTTGGAAATAACAAATGAATATTTTTACTCATTCTACATAAATATTTGTAAAAAGAAAAGAGTAAGGGAGTACCGATTAAGAAAAAAAAAAATCCCAGGACGAAATTATGGACATATTCAGTCTTGCCTGAAACCAAACAAGTACAAATGGAGGTAACATACTGCATTGTCGAATAAGCTTTAAAACCAAGATTTTCAGGTGGAAACACGTGCTCTTCATAAGCTAGCCAAGCAGTCAGATATTTGCCTCAATGGCACTGGCCACAGCAAAGGAAAAGATAACTTCTCTTCTCCCAGCTGGTTTGGTGAATGGACATCAGAAGGCAAAAAGAGGAACTGAAAGATTTAAAGCTCAAAGACAAATACTGGCACTGGGGATGAAGTTCCTAGGAAACTGAAACAAGAAGGCTTCTAAACATGCTGTCAAAACCAGCACCAGTGACCTCTCATCAAGTGAGGAGCAGTACTAAAAGATATACCTCCTGGAATGATGTTACCTTGAAAATCATCAGAAAGCCACAAAAGTCTTTTTTTCTGTTACATTAGCAAAAGGAAGTTTAGGAAGCTTAGACATCAGGAAACTGTTCACCCTCTCAAAAAGGAATTTGCCACAAACTCACAGATATTCAAACTGTGGACCAAGTTTCCTTTCAAACAAATATTACTATCAGTGTGTAAAACTGCAAGGTAAGTTTCATCTAAAATGATTTGAAGCCCACCGATTGTGGCTGGGGAGGAAGGGCATTGGGAAAAGTGGAGGAAAAATCCAGGGGACAAAAGTGAATCAAATATGCTTTCACTGACGACCATGAGATTCACGCGATCCAATCATGGCACCACGTCACAGAGACGGAAGTGCAATCCAGGATCCAGAAAGTGCTTCCCATTTTTACTTAAAGACATGACAAAATGTAAAACAAAGGAATCCATTATTTACACGTAGAAAACACCATAAAATCATTTTCTTCTCATTGCTGCCTTTCTCAAGGTTCCTCACGTGGTTAGCAACTGGCGCATGAACACTCCCCTCCTGGCCCTTACCGAACACTCAAACACCCCATCTGGGCAAACTATCCTGCTTGCTCTCTTCACTTGCAACTCTATTATACAGTTCAACACAACCTCTCAATTTCTTTAGCTTTCTTCCACTTTCTTTAGTTTTGAGAAGACCTGGGAGTTTGCCAAGGGAGTGCAAATTCTTTCTGTGTAGAAGCTAAGGAAGGAAATGGTGAATATCCACATATTAATAAATTTATCCTGCAACACCTTATTACATTTTGTCCCTTAGAATTCCATTGTCTCGAACAAACTCAAAAGCTAGCACTTTAACAGAGGAGGCTCTTCACGTGGTAGACGAGAAATTCAAGATTCTAAGAGATCCAAGGGACTCAAGTCTGACTCCACAGACTGTGATCTTCCTACGACATTGAAGATAACAATAGGAACTAGAGTGACAACAGATCTTCTCCCCATGTCATTCTGACCAAGTCAAAAAATGTTACCATATGCCAGGCACTGGGCTAGGTAGTAAGAACACAGAGATGAATAAGTCAAGAGCCTTGTCCTCAAAGAGGTCAGTCTAATGCAGTTTCTCAAGCTGTATTCCTTAGAACAAAGTATCCCCTGTATAAAGGGTTCCATGTCCCAAATACTAAATATCTTTTTAGCTAATTTTTCAAAACCATCCTAATCCTAAACTAAAGAAACTTTGTTTCTTTACTCCTGCATTCCTCAAGTTTAATTCATCACTGAACTGTTTGCCTTGCGAAATACATACCTTGAGATGAGCGTACAAATGTTAACACAGAAAAATTCTATCCTTAGCTTAAACAAATAGATAAATAACTGGCATTTTTAAAGATAAAGTAAGGATAATGAAAGCATTTTCATATAAAGCACATTGTATTTCAACCAAAAAGGTAA
The DNA here is from genome assembly GCF_902729225.1 of Pteropus medius. Taxonomy (NCBI): domain Eukaryota; kingdom Metazoa; phylum Chordata; class Mammalia; order Chiroptera; family Pteropodidae; genus Pteropus; species Pteropus medius. The sequence continues at coordinate 894,220 of NW_024355327.1, read as the reverse complement.
GTGCATCTAAAGGTTGTCCAAACTGAAAGTGTCTTTGCTTGCTGCAATGAGAAAGTGAACAATGAGAAAAATTAATCTGGCATGGGTATCTATTTTGCTTGTGTAGGCAGTGGGAGAGGTGTCTAGCCTTCAGAGATATTAGGAGAAACTAAATAAAATCAAATCTTTGGTATCCATAGAGGTTACAGTCAGGAAAACTTCCTGGCATCCAGTGAGGGGATGGTGACAGGTCTTTCATCTAGCAGTACTATAGCATGGTTCTACCACCATGCTACCGCAGTATCAATGGCTGTTTTCTCACCAGGCCAGTTCTGCAGTATGGTTTTAGGCATTGTTCCTGGAAGCTGAGCCTCAAAGCCTGTTTTTCTGGGACTCCCAATGATTCTTTGAAATGTCTCATATCCTTTAATAAATTCTTCATCTATTTAAACTAGCCAGAGCAGATTCCGGTGTTTACAACTAACACCCCAACCATATTTTCCTTCTTCCACTTTCAATATCCAGGTTTTAGCCATTTACAACCTAACATTTCCCTCTCAGGAAACTAATCTGGCAATATTTTCTGTAGAATCTCCACTGCCCTCTTTTACCTCTAAGCCATAAGTAATCAATAAGACTGACTCTTATTTCTAGAATCTGCATTCCCTTTCCAACTCAATCTTCTTTCTTAGCCTAAGGCTAGCCTACTTATTGTATGAAATATACTTTTCTGTCAGTCAACATGGCAACACCTCTTTGGCTGAGTCAAAAGCCTAACTCTTCATCCATCATTCGAGTTGTAAGTACATCCCTGGACAATAGTGCTTTGAACCCAGTATTTATCTATCTATTCTACCTTCAACAATCATTTTGTCTCCTTTTTTTGGTTATACTTTGCATAGCTCTTCCAGTGTTAAGAAATCTGTCAGAGCAATCTCAAAACATGAGCTGAGTGGTCTCTGTGTTAAAACAGGCAGGAATGCCAGGAATTAAATCAATTCCCAGACTGTATAACTTAGGCAAATTTTAGGGGCATCCATAGCACACACACAACCCTCCAAGTGGACAGTGGACAGTCTCAGTACCTTCTCAGGCTTACAGTTTAAGAGCACAGGATCAAGCTAGACCATTGAAGAAGATTGTTAAAAGTGCTAGAGGAAAATATTTAAATAGTCATCTCATGAGAGGAAAAAAAGCATATTTCTTGATGCAGTAATTAAAAAAAGATTTAGATCTAGTGTGCAAATTCCCATAGAATCCTACTTAGCCCCCTTCTCTATGTCAAAGCAAACTTAGTTTCACATCAGTGGTGCTTCTCATTTATCTTAACGCTAAGGATTTACTTCTTATGCAAAATTGTTCATTTTACCAGCCTGGAACTTTAAAAAAAATCACATTCTCTTCTTCAAGAATTTTCATTAAGCCAAGGTGTCATGAAGCTGAAAATCTGCAGACACAATTTTGGCTTTCTTCCGCAGGAAACTCAGAGGAGTGCCCAATCCAGGCAAGCGCGAATTAGTGCAGGCACTGCTGACAGATTTTTAACAGTGTTGGGAAGAGAAAAACATAAGTTGTATATAACGACTTACAAAGATTTCTGCTCTTACCTAAAGTAGAACCAATAAGTTTGTCTAGACTGTACTATGACTGTGGCCTAGAAACTGCATTCTTAAAAAAAAAAAAAAAATTACAGTTGAAACTCACAGTGGTTTTGCTGTACACAGGTACTTGGGTTAATAATCTGGTACCTGGAAGCATACAGATTATCATTGAGATAAAAATTAAACATATAGTTGGCAGACTATGTGGACTGCTCACATTTCATCTGTATTTAGTTATTTAGGCACCAACCATAGAGTCACAATCAAAATGTAAGTAGGAAAAGTCACTAACCAGAACAAAATTATCAAGTTACCGATGGAATGTCACAGAAAATGAGAGAATTTCAAGAGTGGGGCGGGGGATGGAATCAAACTTTAGTCAAATATTTCAGGCCAAAAGATAGACATTAACAGTTATCTGTACAGCAATAGCCAAATCAACAATATGTCAAAACAGTCAAAACATAACAATTAACCCAAGGTCAAAACCCAGAATACCTATTTATTAGTGCATTCTCTAGCTCTGTGCCCAATTAAGCCGAAACATCTCCTCAAACTTAAACCCTGGATCATATGGGTGTCTAATATCTTCCAATGCAATTTTCTTGATCACTAAGGCAACTCTGCTGCCTCATCCCATTAGTCTTTATAATCACTATATTAAATCATTCTCCCTACTGTTTTCCCCCAGCTACCATTTGTGTGCCATTAAACATTTCTGTTTTCCTTGAGTCTCAGCCCTTAGATGTCAGTGGCCATTTGGTAATTTTTCTTTTTTCTCATAAATTAAACCATTGCAGCATCTAGCAAATGACCTGGCTACTGCTTTAAAACTTTAGCTGGAACTTGAGCTTCCTACAAAGCTCTCTAATTAAGCCACAGTATCATTGCTCCTCTAATTTACAAGATAATCATCTAATTCCCTTTTGTTAAACTATTTGGCCTTTAGCCTTATGGTTTATTCTCTGGGGAACTAGATTATGGCTGCCCAGGCTAAAGCTACACTGTATTTGTGACTTGTTACAAGTTTAATTAATGCCAAACAATGCCGGCCCAATTTCTGGCTTAATACCATCTCTTTTCATATAGCTGTACCCTCATTTGCCTTCAATAGCCTTCTTGATTAGTATTTTTCCAAGTGTTTCTAAACTCTGTCCTGTTGAACTAATACATTCCCACTGGAATGTGGCCGCTCAATTTTAAGACTAAAATTTTCAGTCAGGGTTTGAAGTTACACATTTGATGGATAAACTTAAGGAAGATATAAAACCGGTAAAACTATCTTCATGATGACATCATCATTGCAAAACAAAGTACATTTTATAAAATTCTTTCACGTACCTTATTTCATTTGATCCTTAAGAGGCCTCAGAAACCTGGGCAGAGTAGATATAACTATGTCCATTTTATTGATCATTGGTTTCCAAACTGTATCAATGCATACCAAACCTATAACATTGTTTAAACTAACACAGCTCCTTTTATATTACTTTATTTTTTTCAATATCTAAATAAGACCATCATTCGCACACACACACAAAAATACGCTGTCTTTTAAATAAGGGAAATTTGAAAGCCTCTGTTATAGAGAAAGAAATTGAAGCTCCACACGGAAGTGATTTTACCAAAGTCAAACAGTGAATAATTGAAAAAGCAGGGAAAATCACTCAGGTTTCCTGCCTCCAAGGACCAACATTTGTTTCCAATACACTCATATTCCCTTGTAGGAAGAGTCAATGCATTGGTGAGCCCATTTTCATCAGTTTAATATACTTTTAAATAGTCTTCTTGTTGATTGTCAAGCTTTGGGCTCTAGACAAGCTGGATATCTCTTATTGATTCATTATGTCATTCCTTTACCAGCAAGCTTACCCTATGTTGGTCACTATATTACACTGGGAATCCAAAGGCACACAGAAGGACTGGAAGACTGTTTCTGTTCCAGTCAAGCAGCACACCAGCGGCGCATTCATGAAGGAATTCAAGACCCAGAGAAAATCACTGAAAATGAAGAACAAATGGCAAAGAAACATCAAGTCCTGAGGAAAGAAAGGTTAATAAGGAGGTTAATACTAAAAGAGGAGAAACAAAGAAAAGAGGGGAAATGAATCACAGGAAACAAGGCCCATGGACTTATAGTTCTTCACTACTTTTCAACTTAAAAGGAGACAAATTTATAGCTACTTGACCTCTCTCGGGCCCATTCTCCTCATGTGCAAAGTTGAAATGCTATTACTAACTCTCTCTACTTTGCAAAGTCTATGGTGAAAATAACGCAAGATAAAATACTTTGATGGCTCTTAGATGTCCATGTTTTCTACGAATAAAGTAACAAGTAACAGGAAAGGGTAAAGCTTGGCTCAATGATGAAAGGTGTTAGGTAGTAAACCACTTGTATAACTTTGTCCAAACGTTTTATAATATTTTAAAGGCCTTATCGTTCTAAAAACAGAATTCTCAAGATAAACCCAATTGCAAAAAAAAAAAATAGTCCCAAAGTTGAAGAACTCAGTCAAAGAAAAACCTTAGGTTCTATGCACAGGGGCTCCATCACTGGTTCCAGCCCTCAATCCCAGAAAAAGTTAAGCTTAACCACTCAAAATATGTTAACCAAGAACCTATTGTGCATCATGTTCTATTCTAAGTTCTGGGGAGAGACAAGTGAGCAAGACAGGCTTGGTCTCTGCCTTTACAGAAGGTAATTCTACTGTGCAGAGTGAAGGAAGGGGATAAGGAGATACCAATAAACACAGAAATAAGTGTGTGAAAAAGATGTATCAGTATGAAGTCCATAAAACAGACGATGTCATAGCGAATTACAAGGATGAAGAAGAAAGGTAGTCCTTTAGCTCAGGTGATTAGGAAAGACCTTTCAGGGGAGGTATCATGTGAGTGGAGACTGGAATGATACAAAGAAGCCAGGACAGGAAAATCCTAGGCCAGAGCTAGTCCAAGGGAAACCCAAGGATAAGACTGTGAGGCACGGACCAGATGCAAAACTGATTTGCTAGAAAGATAAGAGTATTAGGGAGACACCATCACAATGAGAATTTAACTCTATCTTGATGGGGAGAAGCCAGTTACAAGCTTGATGCTCACCTGAACAATCTCTCTTTAGTATCAAGTTCATGTGCTTTCTGCTTTGGCCACTTGAGTAACACTAGAAGGGAAAAATTGGAACCAAACTACCAGGGGAGAACATGGATGTAGTAGCCACACTTTATCCTTGTGGGTGTCAACAGGTCATTAGAGGGTCAAAGAGCACCAACATGGCTTTATTTAGTGGACAATTAAAAGTCAGTGTAGACTCAGAAGACTAAGACTTTAGAGGCCAAAGATATGCTCCATCAATGGGAAGCCCTGGAAAGAGATCAGATGACTTCAGGATTGGGACCATCCCACAAGGGACCTGGGCTGGCTGTGGCCATCCACTGAAAGTTACTGCATGCTCTCAGGTGGCCAGCTCTACCCAGTTCTCTCCTTCTAGGTCCCTGTAATTGTTTCCTCCCCTTGCCCCTTCAAGAGTCCCTACTACCACAAAGTTACTGTACTCTTTCTTTTGCGACTGCTTGGAAGATGGAGATATGAACAAAGGCCAGAGGTGTAGTTAGAGTAGACTCTTGGATGTTCTTCACACAGAGACGACCGCTGAAACTGGAATTCTGTATGAAGTTTCCAGAAAACACATCATCAAGAGACAAGAGCAGCTGATCGATGAGTAAACTTCAGGAAGTAGGAAGAAAAACTAAAAAACAGGGCAGAGAAATAACAGCTGGAAAGGTAAGAAGCAGAAGCAGGAATGTGTATTTTCCAGAAGCCAAAAGGAAAATTTTAAGAAGTCAGTCAGAGGGTGATAACTGAGAATAGCCCTTGGATGTGGTGACTGAGACTTTGGTGCCAAGGGAGAAAGTAAGGATAGGAGTGATCTGTCGCAATGATGGAATCCACAGGCTAGTGGAAGCCCGTGAGCCCACTTCTTCCTGCACTGCAGGCAGAGAGTGTGCCATTGAACCCCCACAGAGGGGAGTGCTTTCTTGATTCATTGGCCAACATTCACTGTACTCCTGATATGAGCCAGAGAGTTTATTCACTACAGCATCTTTGCTCTCTGATGAATCAGAACGCTGACCTTCATGTCCGCTGAGTTTTGTTCCAGAGAAAAGCACAGCAACTGAGCAATTCCCCAGGCACAGAGGGACAGAATTTGAGAATGACAGGAAAAAGGATTCCTTTCCTTCTTTGGACCTCTGGGTTGTGTTGTAGCATCCCGTAGTTGCAAAAGGGGTATGAAGGGCAGCAAATGATTTCAATTCAATTTATAACAATTAGTAATTGCTGAGAATTTATCATATGCTTAGTAAGGAGACAAGTACTGTGAGAGACAGAACTAAATGAAATTTTCCCTTCCCTCCAGAAGCAAACAGCTTCACACTAGAAACAAAACCAATACACAGGCAAGAAACAAAGGAAAAAAAAACACCAAGCAATTTCCACAATTAGTGACAAAGTGTGGGATTATCTATAGGGACAGATACAGAAGAAGAATTCGGTGTCTTATTTTTGTTGTTCATTGCACCTGTTTTCTAACATTGCTCCATTTAGCATGAATTAGTATTAAAATCAGGAAAAAAAAAAACAAAAGCAATGTGTTCTTTTTTTTAAATAGAGTCAAAAATAAGACAGCTCTGGGATGAATCCTAGGCATGCTTCTTCTTAACAACTCGACCTTGGGCAAGTTCCTTAACCACTCGGTACTTAAATTTTCTCATCTATAAATTCCTCAGGAAACAAGACCATAACCCACAAGTAACTAATGGAAATAATAAAATAATAAAATAATAAATAAAATAATAAAATAATAAAATCTTTAAATTTTATCAGCTTACTTTAGTTGGCATCTTAAACTAAAATTCCTAAAGTTACTGTTATTCATAAGGGTTTCAGGAAGAAATGTAGTGTACTGTGTTTAAGAATAGAGATGGTTCAAACTCTAGCTCTGCTATTTACCAATAACTGACCTCAAATAAATTACTTCACCTCCCTGAGTCCCAGCGACTTTATCTATAAAATGGGGATAATAATAGAACCCACCACATAGGGACACTGAAGATAATGCATAACAAATGCTATCATGATACTTGACACAGAATAAGTCACTGATTAATGTTTATACACAATTATAATTATCATCTGAAAAGGCTGGTGTTGTATCAGACAAAACTGAGAGAAGAGAGGCATAAAAAGGTACTGTCTTTTTTCATCTTGATATCACTGGTGGCTTGCACAGGACCCATCACAAAGTAGAGGTTTGATAAATACTTGTGCATAAAAAATGAATGGGTGAACGAATGGGCTGATCTTCACATTTCATCAAGGGCCATGTCTATATATTACTAAACTGGCCTAGACAACCCCCCCCAAAAAAGATACATTCTTAAGTGTTTAAATTCAATTCAATGAGTTTAAAAATTAATCCATTTCAGTGAGTTCTCTGAATTTATTCAATAAGGGGTAGGAGAATCCAGAGGCATCACTACAGTTTAAAAATACTACCTAGTTATTCAACTGCCAGTGAGAAGTTTATCCCACTGGGAAGAAGCAGAGGGTTTCTTTCATCTCTCAGAATCTTGATATTCATCTATAAAAGAAAAGTCAATTTTAAAAAAAGAAATCAAGGAAGAAATGAGAGAAGAGGGAAGGAAATGACCAAAAAAAAAAAAAAAAAAGAAGAAGAAGAAGAAAAAGGAAAGAAAACAGAAGATGGAGAAGAGAAAGGTCTTCATACTAGAGACATATTTTACTATTCTCCACCACCACCACCACCACCACCACCACTGTAGGTGTTATACTATTCTATCAGCATCTTCTAGCTACAGTTTCCAACCAAGGGATAAAGAGCAGAAGCTTCCAAGTCATGATCCATGTAGGTAAAATCTTGTCACAAGTATAAAGGGAAATGTTTTCATATATTGGAAAATATATATTTATGTAAATGCCACCAACTGTACCTTAAAGAGTAGAGCAAAGAATCAGGAAATGTGAATTGGTATAACATCCCTACCACTGCTTATCACACATACTAATATTTTCTTGCATATTTATCCATCCTCCTGAGCACTGCTCAAATGTTACTTGCTTAGAGAAGCCCTCCTTCACTCTTCAGCCTGGGTTGGGTTCTTTGTTATATGATCTGATAGCATCTAGTAGCCTTCCATTAGAGTGGTTACCATTGTCGTAATTAAGTAATTATTTAGATAATTAATTGTTTAAAATCTGTGTCCTATGCCAGGGTGAATGGGCAGTTCCATGATGGTGGTGTTGTTGCCTGCCTGTTCACCCTGAAGTCACCCACACTTGCACATCTTGCATGAAATAGATAAACGAATACAGACATGTACAGTTGATCCTCACTATTCGTGGGTTCTGTATTTGTGAATTTTCCAACTTGTTACAATTTATTTGTAACCCTAAAATCAATACCTGTGGCTCTTTGTGGCAATTTGTAAATACTGCAGAGTGGTAAAATATTTGTTGCCAGACACATACATTCTCAACTGAGGTCAAAAAAGGTGACACTCTGCCTTCCTGTTCCAGTTCTCATACTGTAAACAAGTATCTTTTTTGCAGTCTATTTAGTGTCATGTTTTTCACATTTCTGTGCTTTTTGTTGGTGATTTTGATGTTTAAAATGGCCCCCAAGTGTAGTGAAGTGCTATCTATTGTTCCTAAGTGAAAGAAAGCTGTGATGTGCATTTTGGAGAAAATACAAGTGTTTGGTAAGCTTCATTCAGGCATAAGTTACAGTGCTGTTAGCCATGAGTTCTATGTTAATGAATCAACAATATATATTAAATAATGTGTCTTTAAACGAAAACAAAAATAAAACAAAGTTACATGTTGATCAGTTAAGAAAAATGTAATGGCCAGAGGCTTGCAGTAATCTAACCCTATATTTCCCCTAAGAGTAACGGTTTAGTATTGGCTAATTCAATATCTGTGGAGACTTTTCATAGAACACATTACTGTGAAAACTGAGAATCAACTGCATATATATTGAACATATACATGTGTATTTAGTAAGTTTGTGCGTGTTGGCATATGTATATATGTTTAGTAGTTCTTAACTATTTTGGAGTCATAAAACCTGTTTTAAAATTTAGAAAGACATGGATACCAGAGCTTGAGGGGCAGTGTGAGTGGAGGTATGCACATATATGGAGCCCTATGATGCGTAACTCTAGGGTGGGCGGGGGAGGCATGCTGGTATTCACATTATAGTCTAAGGGAATTGCTCACCCCCCAAGAGTTGTTCAATGTGGTGACACTTCCTATAAATACACACATACACACATATTTGCATATGATTCTGGGCATTCATGGCCTTCTATCATGTACCTCAGGTTTATACCCTGACAGAGCCTTCAATATCAAGAGAGACAGAGGTTAAAATAGATAGACAAATAAATATATATCACATATGGCATATTTAATTTTACTTCAAATGTTTTACATTAAAATTTAAGTCATTTTTATTTCACCCACTAATAACAAACCCTGGACAATTCCAAATTATATGTATCCCCAGAAGAAAGATATCTTGTTATGAAGCACTGACTTAAGACATTCCCTAAGATGAACTGAACACAGGCAAAAAAACCAAAAGTTGAATTATATGAATATGAGTGTGTGTGTGTGTATGCATACATATAAATAATGTTAAACGGTCTTATGTGTATGGTAGGCAGTAATATAAATTTAAGTTTCTTTGACATCATGCTTTTTGGAGGCAGTTAACTATTAAGCACCTGACTCTGTGTCCTTTGAATAATAAACAACATTTCTTAGTAAAGCTTCTAATTAGATTTGTTCATTGAGAATGAAAATAGAAAGAAAGAAAAAAATCCCTATAAAAGGTGCTGTGGAAATTCTAATAGTAACTAGAACAATTATACCATTAATAATTCAAAGCTAGCTGAAAACTATACAATTTCGAGTGATTTATACCGACCAGAGTTGGCATATGTTGTACCACAGGTAGATTCGAGGTCACCAAGAATCCACTTCACAGTTTTCCCAGAAGTGTAGAGTCAAAAAGGTCACTTGTGGTTAAAGATCTTTCGGATTAGTCTTTTAAATCAATGCATAAATTAAAGATAATTTACATATAAATAGGCTAATACTCTGGCTTTGAAATTAAATGAATTTTTAAAAGATTTAAGTAACTGCAGAAAAGGTCAGCTAGGCATTAACTATACATAATGTGATTTTTGAAAACTACTTGTCTTATTGGTTTATTAATATTTTGTATTCATTGTCATTGTTGTTCTAAAAATTGTGTGCATGATTAGCAATGCACCAAAGTCAAAGACAGGCTTCAAAAGTAAGTAAAATGTACTTTAAAAATCAGTATTCGGAAGGACGGGTCTAGAATCTGGACATGAAAATAGTCAAAATTAACCTTTGCCAACATATTAATACACATTCGATTCAAATGTATCACAACATGTTCTAAATAAGCATGGCATCATTCCAATAAAATTTATTTTGACATTTAGTTTCACTGATAAATTACAGTTCTTCCAAACACAAAAGCTTTAAGTGGTCTACTGAGTTATCAGAAGGGGATCATGATCATGATCATTATTTGCCCCTTTAGAGTATAAATCTAGAGTTTTTTCCAATTGTGATGAAGGGATAGGACAGAACTTCTCTAGTTTCAAACTACCACTCCTCTTATGAACATTAGTATACCTTAAAAAATGTTAGACTCCAGGATGAATAGGTGGCACACAGGTTATTTTTAGGGCAGTGAAACCTTTCTTTGTGGTACTATAATGGTAGATACAAGAGATTATGCATTTGTCAAAATACCCACCACTATACAACACAGAGCAATCCCAATATTAACTATGGACTTCGGTTAACAAGAATGCTAAATAAATTGTAACAAATGGTTCAGCAATTGTAGAAAATGTACCAATGCAAGATATTAATAATGGGAAATTGTGGGCAAGGGGAGAAGAGGTATATGGGAACTCAGTACTTTCTGCTCAATTTTTCTGTAAACTTAAAAATGCTCTAGGAAATAAAGTCTATTTTTTGAACTGGTGGACCAAATGTAATAATACAAAGATATTTTCTTTAGATAAATGGTTTGCAAACTATACCCAGTGGAGCCCTATCAGGCCTAGGAGATGATTCACTGACCACTTGGTTTGGGAATGTTTGGGGAAATGGAGCAGGAGAGAAGAGGTAACAATGAAAGGAGGCTGCCCAAGCTGGGCCCTCAACGTCCACCCCTGTTTCAAACAGTACAACCCCCTTTTCATCTGTTGTACATACTGTTTTTCCACATTGGAGTCCATTAAAGAAAGTGTTTCTCCGACAAAGAAAAAAAAAAAGGCATGGAAACCACTGACATAAGCCCATAAAAATACCTAGTCAATAATCCCCATACACTAATACTCTCAGCTACTGAAGAAATAAATAAACATTTAACTCAAACTTCACACCTGACCATTATTACAACCTATGCTTGAGCAAACAGAAGCTAAATGAATACCGTGGAAGAAGTTTATCTGATCAGTACTTACTGAGCAACAACCAGGCACCCAGTACTCTTCTAGAATATGCAACAAATTTTGGAGGTACGAGGAAAATACAAAGCATAGTTCCAGCCCTCAAGAAGCTTATGATCTTACAGGAGAGATAAAACTAATACTTATTATGCAATATGAATACAATAGAATATGTCTGAGGTACCCAAAACCCAACTTAATGAGCTAAAAACATACCTTGGGTCTTCTGTCAAGTATCAACAGACTGACAACCCTGAATGATGTGAGAGTACAGATGAGAACATTCCAGTGCCCAGTTAAGTCTCACTTTCCTAAATCCTTGTCTCCCTTTAAAAATGCAAAGTGAATGTGAACAAAGTTAGACAATCAGCAATTGGTAGTACTCTTGCTAAAGACATACATAAAAAGGAGCCGAAGCAGAATGTAAGCAATGCTTCACTGTTTTGTTATCTTTAATTGCATGCATGTTTCTCAAAATTAGTGTCTCCCCATCAGTACTCACTAATGAGTCAGTTCCCAGGATCTTGCAGATGGCAGGCTGGTTCCAAAGGCACAGTGGGCCAAAAGATTTAATGACCTCTCTCAGGGGCTAGTGGGAGATGTCCTGACAGCAGAAGCAGCAGCTTCTGATCAGGGGAGCTTCTTGTCCAAGACCTCCTCAGCCTAGTTCTGCAGAGATACCTTAGATGGAGTTTTTCCCTGTAATATCCACTAAAGAAAAAACGACACTAAAAGAGAAAACACTCAGCTGTTTATGACAGGGAGGGATTCTTTTAAAGCTTGTATGTGTGTTGTGCTATAAATTACCCTGTTTGTGGGTGTGAGAATAAATATCCATGTATATAGATGTGTGTACACACACACACACACACACACAGTATGTTATAGTTAAAACCATGCTGTTGACGGCCACTCAGATCCAGAGAAATTTATGGTTCTAAACGCAGGCAACATTCAGGATAAAGACAGGAGGATTATAAATACTTCGACAATTACCAGAATAAATAAACTGCCTGAGGAGCATAAACATTTGCAACACAGCCTTGCTGGTTCACACTGATGGCCAACAGACCTGTTGCAAATGAGAGACTGGGAGATCAAACATGATTAAAAATGCAAAGATGTTGCTCTCAAATTACATGCTTTATTTGACAATGAACTCTGGACTCAAAGGTACCAATGCAATCTATGAGTAAAGTGCTTTTTGTAATTCACTTGCCCACTGAGATCCACTACTAAGGAATCATAATACAGGGTCCTCTTAAAGTAGGCAGTTCTTTACAGCCATTAGCAGTTCCATCTTGAGACTATCCTTCAATAACACAATTTTCTTTATTTTTTTTTTTCACTGAGAATTGATAGCTTGTGTTTTACCAAGATGAGCCCCAGAAATTGTTAGGAACTTGCATAATACATTAGCTATCAGCATCTGAATAGTGGACTTTAAATGTGTACAGGAAAATGGTTTTGCTAAAGTTGGTGAGCAGGTGCTCTTTTATTAAAATTACAATGGCAGAGGCTGAAATCAGTTTTTAAAAAATTGAAAATTAAAGATTCTAATGTCTCTAAGACACAAAAAGGCCCAATAGAAGGAAGCCAGTCCTTATTTCTTTGCTGTCTCAATATAATTTGATTCTACTATACATTATTTCTTTTATGCACACACATACATATATGTACATAGGACATTTAAAGATTTTTTAAAAACTTCTCCTTTCAAAGTAGAATGTCTTGAGTCTCAGAATCAGATGCTAAGAAGAGGATTCATGATATATTAAGTGATTTAGTCAGGAAGGTCTCCCAATAAAACTGCTGAGGGAGTGGCAAGAAGCAGGATAGGAGAAGGTAGGAAGCCATGCAACGGTAGGATTTGGGGTACAGTCCTATGAAGGAAGTGTTCCCACCTGGGCAAGAGACCTGGGCTTTCACACTCGCTCACTAATCAAGCTTTGGCTAAGGGCTGAACTTCCACCTCTCAGCAGGCCTAGCAAGGCCAGTAGTTCCAGGTGGTTCTGTGAAGATCGTTGTATGTGTAGCCATTGGAAGGAAAGTATAGAGAAGCTGGGGTGGAGATCACAAAAAATAGTGAATGGTACCTGAGGGGATCTGGGTGGTTCTCTAGAACCTTCTACTACAACGAAGCAATCAATGGTCCATAGCATCCTGCCATGGAAACTCCTGTTGATTTTTTAAAATAAAGGTGAGTGTAGAATATTATTAACATTGTTTTAATAATATAATGAATTATATTTACTAACAGACACAGTGCTCTCTCTGCCTCTTGCCTTTTTTCTCCCTTAATATATTTTGGAGATTGTTCATAGCCATACACAGAACTTCTGCATCCTAGCTAATGACTGCACAATATTCCATTTTGCAGATATAATAATAATCTTACCAGTTCTCATTTTAAATACTATTATCATTACCTTTTCCTTGAGTTCAAAATACTTTTCCTCTGAAAACATAAAGAACCAGGGCTTTTCACATATTTAATAATTTCCTCAGATTTTTTCAATATTATTAAAGTTTTTCTTCTTGGGTAAATCAGGTAACTTATATACCTATAAAATATTCATTCCGTCAAGATTCCCAAAGTCATATGCCAAACATTTTGCAAAGGTTATCCTTTGATTCTTTTCATTTTTTCCTTAGCAATGGTTTCTTGCTCCCTTTTCACTTCTAATTTTGTGTTTTTTTGCTTCCTGCCTAGCTTTTCTTTGATTAGGCTAATGAGTGGATTATTCCATTGTTTATAACAATGTGTTCAAAGAAACCACACTTGGGTTTATTGATTATACTCTACTGGATCTGTTTTTAAATAAGAAAGCTTAATTTTTGACTTTGTCTTTATTATTTAGTTCTTTCTGCATTCCTTCCATTTATTTTGCTGTCCTTAAGTCAAATGTTTAATTCCTTTATGTTATGAAATGAATGTGAGCCCCCAAAATTCATGTTAAAACCAAATTCCCAATGTAATAGTATTTAGAGGTGGAAACTTTGGGAGGTGATTGCATCATGAGAGTGGAGCCTCCTGAGTGGGATTAGTATCCATGTAGAAGAGACCCCAGAGAGCTCCCTCACTCCTCCCTTCATGTGAGCCAACTGCAAGAAGATCACCTCTGTGAACATGAAAGCAGGTCCTCACCAGCCCCTATATCTGCTGGCATTTTGATCTTGGACTTCCCAGCCTCCAGAACTGTGAGAAATAAATGTTTGCTGTTTATGCCACCTACTTTACAGTATTTTGTTATAGCAGCCCAAACGGACTAAGATACTTTATTTTTATTCTGTTGTTGTTGTTGTTGTTGTTGTTGTTTTCCAGGTGTTTAAGGCTATACATTTTCTTCTAAGCACAGGTTGAGCTGTAGCCTGTTAAGTTTGCATGTATTATACTTTTATTATCAATGACATCTAGATATTTTTCAGGTTGGGGTTTGATTGTTTCTTTGAATTAAGAGTTGCTTACCAAAGTGTTTTAAAATGTCCAGGATATAAAATTTGATGGTGAATTTCTCGTTTATGGCATTGTAATCAGGTGATGGGGACTTTAATATTTCAACTTCCTTGAAATGTCCTATAATTTTCTATAACCTATAAAGGACATGGATTGCATATTTTTCGAACATCCATGGAAAGAAGATATATTCTCTATTATCAGGTTCTAAATTTAGATGTTATTATCTTGTTCATTTTTATCAATTATTTTGTTCAGATTACTTTTTATCTACTTGATTTTCCACAGATTCAGAGGTTAAAGTCCTCTATTACTATGTTTCTGTTTATTTCTCCTTGCATTTCTGTAGTTTGCACACAATGTATCTTGTGTTACTCTTGCATTTGATACACCCTGAACCCCACGTTTTAGAGGGGGCTCCATATCACAAACACATCCTCACCAAAAATGATCAGAAAACACATCAGGGCCCATGTTGCTCCGGATTGCATCTCTGGCTCTTGTACAATACAACCAGTAACTTCTAGTCTTGTGTCTAACGCTATCTATGCCCTGGGAAAATTCTTCTCTACTTCTCTTGCTCAATGTCACCGAAGAAAAGGTGACCAAGTCTGAATGTCAGGAAGGGTTGTGCATTGTGGGTAATGCAATTGCAAAGCTGAAGACAACAGAGATGCACACTGGTCTGTGGTATGCGCGGTGGAAGGGCTTAAATGAGAGAAAGACTGATTTGTCAGACAGCATGAGTGCAACAGATTTTTGCATTAGATTCTTCTGGTGCCACTTTATAGTTTCAGAAGTTTCACGAATTCCAGAAGCATTCACAATTGTTGATGTAGTGGTTAGGCACATTTTGCAACATTAAATAATGCGCACTCTCCTAAAATCTAAAAACATGTAGGTCGCAACGTAACCTGCATGAAATTGAGTATCAATTCTTTACATTGGCCATAAGATAAACACTGAACACACAAATGGAAGTCTTTTTATTTTTATAAAAATATTTAATAAGATTTAATTAAAATGTCAAAAAATGAAAAAAATTTAAACCTAGCATATTTAAATTGACTTAAAAATTTTACATTAGTTAATATAGTCTGTATTTTGCCTTTTGATTCTAATAAATAATTCTGAATGTGATAAGAAATATAACTTTTTTAAAAACTTTCAAAACATAATTTTAACTTTCTTAATTTTTATAGTTTAAATGTTTATTAAAAATAATATATTCAAATTTTAGACACCAAACATAAATGCAGTTTAGTTTTCAATTCTTCAGATCAGGGGTCAGCAAGTTTTTTTCTAAAGGACCAGACACTAAACATTTTGGTCTGCTACAATTGCTCACCTCTCCCCTTGTAGCCCAAAAGGAACTAGAGGTAATGTGTGAAGGCATGAGTATAGCTAGCTTTGACTCTAATGCCTCAGACTCCTAAATTAGACCATTACTGTCAACCGAAACAAATTGTTTAAAAAAAAAAAGTTGATGATAACGTCATAATTATTTTACTGAAGAGGAACCAAATAACTTATTTGGAATAAATATGTAATAAATTATGAATTATTTTTGTCTTTTTAAAAACTCATCCAAATATTAGCCTAATAATAGAACATGAATAATAATCAAATTCAGTTGTCTGATATTTTGCTAATTTTCAGTCACATGAAAATCATAGCTTCACCTATACTTTTTGATTTTGTGGTTAAATGGTTATATTGTCATGGTAGAAGTGTAAAAAAAACATTTATTTTACAGTTTATTAGCTGAATTTATAACTTTCAAATATTTAGAGAGATGGTATTTGGCCTCCACTTGTACTGTTGCCCTGGGCCCCACAAACCTCAAGCGCAGGCCTGGATACAACAGTGATCAAGAAATTAAGGCCTTGCTGTCTCGACTTACATACATCCTAGTAAATTCTAGTTCACATCCACCTACTCTAGTATAGACAGTAGATCATCGTTTTTCACAGGACAATTATTGCAATAGCCTTTTTATTGCCCTCCCCACATCTATTCTTGTCCCTCCCCATTCAACCTATTTTCCATACAACAGAGTAATATTTTATATATATAAATTGGAACTATCACTTCTGCCTTAAAGGTCTTCAATTACTTTCATTACCTTTTCATTACATGCAGTGTAGAATATTATCTTATATTCAGGATAAAATAACACTCCATGCCTTCCAAAATCCTGCTCATTCCTACCTTCCAACTTTACCTTGTGCGCTCCCTTTCTTATCTAGTAGGACTGTATCACAATGGCCTTTTTTTGTACCTCTAATACATTGAGGTATTTCTTGCCTCAGGACCTTCGCATATGCCATCCCTCTGGCTCCCTTGTTCCTTTTGCCCCCACCCCTTCGAAGGGCTGACTTCTTTCCATTCTTTAGAGCTTTGCTTAAACATCATCTTCTCAGAGAAGACTTCTCCATCTACCTGATCCAACATTTGTGACCCTTGTTAATTTCTGTCACTGCACTCTGTTCATTTCCTTCAGAGCCTTGGGCAAAAGACCTGTAATTATATATGTTTATCTGTTTACTTGTATATTTACTCTCCTGAAAGTTCTTTGAGAGCAGGGACGATTTCCATTTTGTTTGTCACTTCCGGTGCCCACTATGAAGCCTGGAAGTGGTAGTTATTGAAAAGATATTTATGGAACAAATGACTGAAAGCACATTCTGGTCACATCCAACCCCTTCAGGATGAAGCCTATATTCCCACAGGGATGGCAAAGTCAGGGTCCCTTCAACTAATGATTTTCAAGTGCATTCAGAGCCTTATACTTGCTGTCTCTCTAAGCTGAATTTCCTTTCATTGCCTTCCAAATGTTTCTCTCACAAATTTAAGGACACTTCCTCCACCAAGTCTTTGATACCTTCTTTAGCCCCACATGATAGGTCTCTCGACTTCTACATTTATTGTCTGAATCTTTCACTTTTGTATAATCTTACGTTGCCGAATTCTTTCTAAATATTAGTTTTCTCAAGAGGGCACTTAGCAGGAACCACGTGTACTTAATCCAGCAGGCAGCATAGAGTGAAGCCTCAAAACATATTGATATCATTCCTTGCAGTTGGCTGGGTTCTCCGCCCCATTCTAACACCTCGCCCTGGGAAACAGAGCCTAAAACAAGGCTTACAAGCATGTATTTTATTTTGGGAAAGGACCCTAGATAATAGGATTAGGGGACTAGTGAGATAAACAGAGAAGAAGAGTGTCTTAAATCAGGCTCCCTAGAAGCAGAGGCTGAGATGGCATTGTTGTGCAAGTAATTGATTGAAGGAGTGTCCTCAGGGGACAGCTGTGAAGGAATGAGGGAGCAGAGTGGGCCAAGGACATCTGTGGCTTCAACTAAAGTTTAGCCTGGACCTGATCCCACGAGGAGCTCTGGAAGAGGAATGGCACCACAGTCACCCCACTGCGACAGCTTCAGTCAGGCACTGACTATGGATTGCCCTTGGCCAAGAGCAAGGGAATCCTGTGGGTGTTCTGAAGAAGGTAGCTCTCCTCAATGGAGAGTAATTCTGTGGAGAAGCATTCACCTGTGAGACCTTAGCATCCAACACTGAGCGGCTGGGGCATAGATGTGCTGACCCAGTAAAGTTGATCGTGTGGGGAGCACCAATAGCTTCCGCTATAGAGGCAAATCCATTATACGGATATATTCTCAAGCAGATCACCACTGTGGGCTATTGGGGCTCCAGCTTGCTGGAACTCTCTGAAAAACCATATACGCTTCAGATATATTAGTGGAATGTGCTTCAGAATTATTTGAACGAGACATGGGAAAGAGGAGCATTTATTCACCAGTTTCCATCCCCCACTAGTCGGAGGTTATTCCATGGCTTTTAGACTCTCTTGCACTTCCAGGCTGCTGGTCCCACACCAAGGTGTCAGAGACGCTCTAGGGCAGAAAGTAGGGATACACTACACAGCTTAGCAGGAGGCTTCTAGTCATGTCTGCTCTAAGCTGGTTCCACAGCAATGGCCCAAGTAAAAAGTGAGACAAGAGGATATGAGGCAGGCCACAGAAGTACTCAATACATCAATTAGCTCCCCTAGACCTTTGGAAAATATGGCAAATTCTGTCTACTCTTATGTAAATACCCTGCCAGGAATCTTTACAGAGCTACAGCTGTCCTTTCCACTGCTCCTCTAGTATATTTTTGGACTATCTGCCTGATATGCATTTTCAGTTGTGCAGGTCAGGTGTCCTCACGGATAAATATTGGGTAAAAGAAAAATGATAATTAATTTATCAATCTCATGGCAGTATTGGGCTCTCTGTATTTTTTTAGGGTCACTAGCAATGATGATATTATTTCATTCTTTGGTGATAATTATATGTGGAATGTTTCATTAAAAAAATTATATATTGTCTATAATGAGAGCAGAGATGAACTATAATAAGCTCTATGTACTAGTGATGATCATAAAGTATGCATATCACACTGGTCCCTGAACACTATTTTTAATAGCAAACAGGGATTCCTTCCCTTAACAAATTAAACAAAAATGATAGGTTCCCACATTGAAACACACCTGCAAGACAGTACATTTCCTTCATTTCACACAGTCATTAAGAAGTATTGTTAATGAGGGTTAGAAACATATAATAGCCAACCTTCCTGTTTAACAGAGCCCAGCGAGGACTCAAATGCACAGTTCATTATTGTCATTATGAAATAATTTCTGCCAACAAGTTACAGTCAGGTTACTATCATTCAATCATGTCGCTAATAGAAATAATTTCCTGGTAATTGGCATATTCTAGACAAGAGAAGACCACAAATGGCTGCTGGAATCATTAATGATTTCTGCTGACTTTCATGTTAAAAATGACAATATATTAGTTTACCAGATGCTGAATCAAGCCGTGGGCCATAAATGGGAGGATGTTCTCAAAATGTCTGCAGAACAAATTCCGGCTGGTTTATTTTCAGCGTGCAGACAGAATCACATGCATGCCATATCAGATCCCCCACAATGCTGTCAGATCCATCATAAATTAAAGGCTCCACAGGCTCATTATCAGCTCTTACTCTTAAAAGCAACACATTTTCCTGCCGAGACCCCAAATATTAAATGAGCATTTAAAGAAATTGCATAAAGTATTGCCTTGAAAAAAATAAAATCTCCCTTAAAACTATTTACAGTACTCAACTATTCAAAGTGTCCTCTTCATTCTCAATTTTGCCTCAGTGTTTGTAGAAAATACAAATTCTTGTCCTGTCTGGAAGGCTTTCAGGAGGAGTCTCAGGAATCGGGGTGTCAGTTTATTAGTGAACTTAATATACTGCATCCAGAAGAACAGAGGCACCAGCATCAAACAGGTTAAAAAAAAAAAACAAAACTTGCTCCAGGAAATGCAATGTACACTACATTAGTAACCAGGACGACTCGTATTTCTCAGCAAACTGCTGCACAAATACATTCATATGAGGAAAAGCTTCCACCTTTCCTGAATCTTCTGAACAAATGTAAAGCTTATTTAAATTCCTTTTCTGTCTTGCCTATGTAGGAGGCTGCACACTCAATAGTGAGCAATCCTATTTGAAGACAAAAGGATGTTTGCAAAACAAAACTGAAATAAACAAACAAACAAATAAATAAAAGAATAGTTCCTGTTTTCACTGCGAGATTACATCACTTGCAGATTCTCAAGATCTGATTACCCACCCCTTAAGTGTAGGAAAAGAAATATTCCAATTAGCACTCATTGGTAAAGTGCTGAGTTTCAAGAATCAAAACCTTGATCCTCGAGATGCTCTTACTGTGGAAAAGCGCCAGGTTATGGCGGTCAGGGCCCATTTGTGCACCGCATTCCATTACCACGAGTTGTGTGTGCGACACGACTCCTGTAATTATCGTCTATATGTACAGTAATCGTTAATTAGCGCATTTGTAGCCAGCCACCGCCAAAAAACAGGATGGCATTCTTCCATCGTGATTAGGGGTTTTGTGAGCAGTTTGGGGTGGGGGACACTTTCTCACTGAAGATTCTTCCGCCCTATTCACACTCATTCAGCTCTTTCTAGGGGAAGTTAAAAGCTGCAGTGATAATCCCTTAAGTATGACTTGGAAGAGTATAAAAGGTGCAGTGTATAAGCAACTGGATGAGGAAGCCTTTTATGTTGAAAGTCACTGAATGGGTGGCTGAGGACAGCGTGGGTGGGGAAAGAGAGGGGCAGACTTTCTGAGGTGGTGAGAGAAGCAGGAATACCATGGTCATTCAATTCCCTTTAATCATCCGATTACTGCACTGTGCCTGCCCCTTATTTCACCTTGTTTCTCGGTGCCAACCAGTTCTTCGCTGCCATTTTGCTCTCAGAGGGACAAGAGTGGGAGGAGAGGTGGGTGGGCAATGGGATTTTTGGTAGGGACCCAGTTTCTCGCTGAATGCCAACTCAGCCAGCTGGCACCGAACAGGCCAAGCCTTCTTCAGAGGGGGTTAGCAAAACCCAAATTAGCATGTTCCATTTTAAAAACTTGCTTTTATTTAAAGACTAATTCATGAAAAACAGTGGCTCTCCCACTGAGATCTAGTGCCCCGGGGGCTGGCACCCAACCAAACACATGCAACTAACTGCCACCCTGGGATGACACGCAACGAACAAGCTCCATTTTGAGGCAGTAGATTCACTAAGAATGTAACCCCGGAAGGCAGCAGATGCAGAAAAGATCCTTTCATAACCCTGTCCTAGGCTAACCATGGCAGCAGAGCGCCTGAAAAACACTTTTGTTTCCCTGTACAGACGATTTATCTCCACGAATGGCTGCAAATGTGGCTAACTTAGAGAAAGGTGGCCAAGGGCACTGCCTTCCCCCTCATGGTTATTGGAGGCAGAGGCTCTGCCCTTCTCTTTGCTCAAGTGAATATCACAAGTTACTCACTATCTCAGAGCTCTGCTCCTTGCCCCATTTGCAAACCTACTGATACCCAGTACTTCCCCTCATACTTTGGTTTTGCTGCTCAGGCCTCATTTATATTAGCAAGGGCTCTGCAGCCAGGATGCCTAGGTTCAAATCCCAGCTCCACCATTTGCTATTGAAACTGGCAAGTAATTTAACCCATCTATGCCTCAGTTTCCCCATCTACAAATTGGGATAATATTTAGCAGTTACCTTGTAGGATTACTATGATTTTGGATGAGTTAATGTAATGATGTAGGTAAAATAGTAGTTGGCATATCACCACTCCTTTATGAAAAAAACCCTTTGAGTTTGAAACACCTCCGATTTATGAAGGGAAATGTCTCTTTGCAAAGTCTCCATTTCAGTCAAAGTGCACATCTTCCCATAAACTTCCCAGAGTTTCTACCGCTAAGCCTTTGCCCACCATTCCCTCCCTTCTTCAACTGTCCTTCCCTCACTGTCCAACCCTGATGGCCAAACCTCATCCTTCACTGCCACCTCGGCAAAGAGCCTTCCCTGCCACTTTAGTTGTAATGAATCTATCCCTTCACTCTCAGCATACCATTGGCATTTTCATAAACAAAGGACAGTGTTCTACGTGCTTGTTGGATTTCCTCTTCCACCGGACAGCTCCTTCTGAGTATAATCTGTGAGAACCTGGCAAATAGTAGGCACTCAATGAATATTTGTTGAATAGGTAGATGGTTAAGCAAAAAAATTGCTCTGCATAAATGAATAGCTTTATACTATGATTATGCTGGACATTACTTAATGAGAAAGACAGGAGAATAATTTCTTAAGGACATTCACAGTTTCTTTGGCCCAAATTAAGAGTTCAGCTTAACTTGTCATTGCCTTAGGCTCACAAATCAAACCCAGCAGGGGGTTTTGTCAATAATTGTATTAGTCTTCTACAGCTGCCATAACAAAATACCACAAACTGGAGGGCTTAAACAACTGAAATGTATTCTCAACTGTTCTAGGGGTTGAAAGCTCAAGATCAAGGTATCAGCAGATTTGGTTTCTCCTGAGACCTCTCCCCTTGGCCTGCAGAAGGCCACCTTCTTGATGGGCACATGGATTTTTCTCTTTATGCATGCATCCCACATGTCTTGCCCTCTTTTTATAAGAATACCAGTCATATTAGATTAGGGCTTCACCCTTGTGCCCTCATTTAACTTTCATTACGTCGTTAAAGTCTCTCTCTCCAAATGCAGTCTCATTGGGGGCTAGGCTTCAACATATGAATTTTAGAGGGACAAAATTCAGTCCATAACAATGAGGTACACAAATACATAAATATTCTGGAAGTTACTTAAGTCCTCAGTGGGTGGTGTTGGAGTAGGGGAAGCATGCATAATTCTCTGCTCCTTGAGTCCTCATATTCAGGCCCTGATTATATTAGCAAAAAATTCAACCAGTGGAAGCAGATCAGGCACTGAAATACGCAACTGTTTTATTTATATGAAAAACTCATCTCTTTTCAGAATTTGTGAGTTTCAGTTAGGGGGCTCAGCCACTCTTCCCTTAGAAAGAGAACATCAGCATCCCAGGCAGCAGCCACAGTAACACTGGCTCCTAGTAAAGCCACAACCTCTCAAGAACAAGTAGAAATGTCCAGCTAAACCCCTGTGCACCCTCTAGGATGAGACTCACTTCAGTCCTTCTAAGAGACAATTTATTGAATCCTCTTTCTGAATACAGACCTGGAGCTTGCTGTAGTCCTGAAAATCAGAGCCAGATTCTCATATCACATTCCTTTCTCAGCCATTTTCTAATTCTAATTGCTATTACCAGTATATTCTTTTTATACTAGATAGTTTGACTTCCTCACAGTTTCAAATCTCTAATTCCCAATTAGGCAGAGCCTTCACTTTACTCCATAAGCTAATGGCTCCCACAGAATGTGTTTGTATCCCTCTCTTAAGATGCTTAACACTTTTTACCTGGTAGAATAATGATTTAGAGGTATATGTGTCGCCCTTGCCAGATTTTTGAACTATTTAAGGTTTGGATTGTGTTGGGTCCATTGTTTTATCCGAATAAGTGTCTAACATGATGTGGCACACAGCACAGTACAATAAGTTTCCTGTAGCTCACAAAGACTTTGTCAGGATTACAATAGCAGTACTAAGCATCAGAAATAGCACATCACAAAGTCGTCCAGCTCCAGGGGTGAGGTCAACACCTTAGAAAGAAGAAGTATCTCCCTCCATTTTTAATCCAAAGCTTCTGGCCAGTAGACCCAGAAACATACCACGCCTTCACCATGACTTATCAATTTGTCTGAAATAATAAAAAGGAAAACGAGACGCTATTAGCTCTACTTCCATTCTCCAGTCGATCATCATTCTAAATTATTAATCAGTTGACGTATTGCCAAGAAATTTTCAGATGTCTCTCTAAAAGTATAAAGTAGTCATTTTCAAATGAACAATTAAACATTTTATTCACCTAGAAGTCTTGGTATTTATAGAAAAGCTGATTGGGGACGGTGGGCTTTTTTTTTTTTTTTTTTTTTTTTTTGCCTTTTGGGACCTGGGGAAATAAGAGAGGTCTAGGTGAAACTTGAATGTAGTTTTCCTTCTGTCGCTCACTTATTAATGACCTGAAGTTATAGAATCCTACATTAAAAAAAAAAGATATTCTAAAATATGTCCTGACCAGTTAAGCATATGTAACATTGTTTTTAATAGCATGACACTTCTGACTGATCATTTCTGGCAAGGACAAAGTGATCAATTATCATCCTTTCTTCCTCATGATTGATTTGGCAAAGTACAGCCATAACTCATGCTTTCATGGAGATTACATTCCAGGGGAGGAGACAGTCAAAAGTAAACCAACAACTAAATAAAACAGCTGTGGTTTTACAAAAGAAATAAAAAGGGGGACTAGGAAAAGGAGAAGATGTGCCTTAAGTAAACTGTTAGTAGCAGGAACCATAATCTGTGGATATGAAGAATCCTGAAACTGGGGACCTTATGTGCAATCAAATCCAAAGTGTGAAGATGGCATAGCGTATTCAAAAAATACATATTTTGCTCTAGTTATCAGCTGACCTCAGAGACTCCAAATTTCCAGCGGTATCTACTTTTCTGTCTTTTATTTTAGGTATGTGTTGTTTCACTACTATTATAGCAATTTCTTAGGGATAATTTTCTGAGTAAGAAGCATAGTGTGCAATTTGCATTGTCAGTCTCATTCCATGCTCATTAACAGTCCCCACTTTTATGTAAGTGATGTACTTTTAAAGGTAGTGTGATATGTAGCTAAAAATATTATTTTTTTCCTCTATCTTCTTGGCTTGTTTTTTTTTTAGAGGGAAGGTGAGCAATAATGTTAAGTGTAGCTTCAGCTGTATCTTTAGAAGTTTGCTTAGGCATATTTTGATAGCCCTGACGATGAGAACGCAGCCCAGGAGAACTAGATATCCTCTAATTTTGAAGTATATGCTCTCGGCTACACGTATATGAATTTCTTAGGCCCCGGGCACATTTTCTTTAGGAGATTCAACTCCATGTTATATCAGATATTTTATACTTCTACATTTGAAATGATTTAGTTACATATATTTTGGTTTAATTTTAAAATTGGCTAAAATTTCTCAGCAATCACATGCATTTCAGAAATCACTAAGAAATGAGAAAAGAAGCTAACTTATAAAATGTCTCTAAATGTAGAATTTTTATAATTACTAAATTTAGTAATTAATAACAAAAGCATAATGTTCCATTTTGTTGACATTTCATAAATATCTAATTGTTCTGATTCCATAATTTCTCCATACACTAAAACCAAAATAATTTTTCTTTCTCTTTTAGTTGTCAATAATTTTCAAGGCCCTTGAAAAATGCATTGGCCCTTAAAATCAGGCCTGGGTATCTAAAAGTTAAAGAAAGTATGGAATGTGTGTACATTCCTGTGTCTCATATGACACTAGATAGTGGGAGGGGGGTTCCCCCAAAGTCAAGCTAAGCTGTTAAATCATGTGTGATCCCATTTAGCTCAAATGAATGTACCAAAATACCTATATATTTTTTAAAAAGCCTGCTCTGATTTTACTGTGACTTGTGCACTTCTCTCTGAAGTTCCACTCAACTCACTTACAAAGATTATTTTGCTTTTCTAGCAAATTTTCAAACGTGAGTGCATAAGAATCACCTAGAGCTCTTGTTAAAAATGGAGATGCCTGGGCCCCTATCTCCAAAGAATCGCATTTAATAGATCTAAGTGGATCTCACAAAGCAGAGTTTTTATACTTCTGAAACCCTAAAGGGTTTATAAGCCTTCAGGAAACATTGGTTGATGGGGTGCGGTTGATGATAACAGCTGCTGAATTAGTCTTGCCTTAAATTTCTGGACTACCTGAATCAATGTAGGCCAGTCTCTCTCAATGCTGACTCACATTCGAATCAATTAGCTTTTAAAACAGTTGCCCCCAAAGAGTCTGATTTTTTTGGTCTGGGGCGGAGCTTGGGCACTGACATTTTTTAAAGCTACCATATAAACAAATCAAGTAACACAGATAGCCTAAGAGTGATAGCTCTCAGAAATGTGATGATAAGGCCTAGACCTCCTAAAATGAAAATACCGGAACAGAGATTAAGTGAAAATAAAACCCATCTCTATCCTTTATTCCCAGTGTGTTTCAGCTCCAACACACCCAAATGAGCCTCATAGTTACAGCACAAAAAAACCTGAGCCCTTTCCTTTGGTTTTCATCTGCTGGCAGAATGATTTATTAGCTCTATTATAACAGCAACTCCATTATAATTACAGTGTTTGAATTATAAGCAAAACTAAAAAAGATGTAGAAGGAATAGTCCCTTAATCAAAACTATAAAATGGAACAATTTCTGGCTGCAGTTAAAAGCAAACTCCAAAATATTAAGAATAAGTTTTCCAGCCCTTTGATTTCTGCCTCTTTCCCATAAGAACGACACTAGACATTTTTTCAATTAAGCAGTTTGACAGCCTGAAGAAACCCACAGTGCATGATTTAATGAGCATATACTGTATGCATGGTAATCGGCAAGCTGACAGTTTGCTCATTTCAAACTGACAAGAGAACACTATACATTAGTAAAAAGGTTTTGGGGGTCTCTTTTCATTAAATAAGCATCGCAACTGAGGAACATTCCAGTTGTACTGGCCAAGCTGTCACTGGTGGTCCTGGTGAACTTACTCTCTGTCACTCTCAAAGTCAAGTCTTGACAAAGAAATTACTTTTTGAGAACAAAGCATGAACACAAAATATAGATATTTAAAGGTTCTCGGACGTTGTCAGGGGTTATGTGGATTCTGAGTCATGACTCCACTGGTAATTTAACATTACACAAATTCTAATCCAGTATGTGTAGATTCTTCATAATCACTGCTTTATAAACTGGAGTAATTCTTAGAATGCCAAAACTGTTAAATTACTCAATATTTTAGAAGCAGTGTATTAGACTGAAAAAAAAAAGGCTTTGGTGACAGAGATACAGGGGTTCAAATTCTGACTAAAACCATTATATGGCCTTGGTCAAGTGACATAGCACTTATCTGGAGCTGAGTTTCCTAACTTATAAAACATGGACAAGTGTGGGTCCCAGGTCTGGCTGTGATCCAGACTCATGGCTAGGGATAGGACTCCAAATTTAGATTGTCACATTAATATAGTAGGGCACCTGCGCCTAACTGATGTAAGCATGATTGAGCTTACTGTATCATGTACGTGTAGCAAAATGCCACTATTGTTCTCTTACATATATAAAGTTCATGCAGTCCCCTAGCACAGAAGCATGTTCCCCGCAATAAAGTTGGTGCCTGCCATTTCATTTTCATGTCAGCTCCTCATGCATTCTTTCAACTGGGCATCTCGCCACCAAAATCTTCCCTTCTTGATCATCTAGTGCTGACAACAATAACAACTATTTTGTGTGGAGAAGACTGTAAAATGCTTCTCACAGTTGCTGAGGGTACTAAAACAAGCTGACTCACAGTTGAGAGTAGAAGTTTTAATGAAGTTAACTACAGTCTGACTCTCCTGAGATTTCTAGGGGTTACATAAGAAGGAAAACAATACACTAACATTTATGCACCAATGTGGTCTCATTTAAAACTATGAAGATTCTGAAAGGTAGGTGTTATTACCCCATTTTTATAAAACCTGAAAAATTGTAAGGGATCTGAAAAAATGAAAAATTTCTGACATGAAACTTCTTTGCTCTGCCTACCAGAAAACTCAGAGTGAATTTTTGTGCTCAATGTGTATTTGCAACTCTCTTAGCAGTAGTGGTAAGAGGATTTGTTTCCTGATTTTTTATGTATATTTTATTGATCTTATTTTAAATTGGATATAAGCGACCACGAATGAGGTAGAGATTTCTTAGGTAGCTAGTAAGGGATCAATGACCAGGATTCGTGTCACTTGATTCTACTATGGACCTCACATAAAATATGGAAATTACATAATGGATCTCACAAGCAAATACAGTAAAGCCAAAATTTATTGCTTAGGTTCTATGTCATGGGGAGGGAAAAACATATCAGCCTTCTATTTAAGAGAGGAATAGGAAAGCTTCAGTGTCCTTATTTCTAAAATGAGGATAATATCTATTTCTTAACACTGATATGAATGCAAAATCATTCAGTGTAGTATTTGATACAAAGTAACACTTAAAAAGTCTGAAACATTAACCCTTTATGATATAAATGCAGTTCTACTAATCAGAAATAGTAAAACTAACTCTTAAATAATAGTAAAAATAACTCTTAAACATCATTTAGAAGTCACTTAGCCCTCTGAACTCCATTCACTGATGTAAAATTCTGTTCCAGGCAAAGCCAAGATCCATACTTACTGCCCTTCCTTCATGTCATAAGGCTCTTGGAAATCTGTCAACAATCTCTAAATTCTTACTGTAAACATGTCTACTGGAAACACAGAAATCTATCAAGAATATGCACATCTGAAGTTCTCAGATTCATAAGTCATACAAAAGAATACTCAAAAAACTGGTCCAAAATCATGGGTCTGTCTCTATGTACAAAAGCAAGCTTCCCCATGTTTCACAGCCATTGACTATACCCAAAATGTCGCTATATTTACCATTATTACAATGTTCATTTGTCCTCGAGGGAGTCCAAGAAAGGGCACTGTAGATCCTCATTGCATGCCCTAATAAAAATGGATCGGTGATGATTCCACAGAAGAAATGATGTAGTGTGGCGGGGGAAGCTTTGCAAATAGACAGACCCGAATGTTAAGTCTGGTTCTCTCATCCATCCATTATATGACATTGGACAACATACTGAACCTCTCTGAGCCTCTGATTCTTCTACTGACAAATGGAGGAAATACTTCTAACTTGTATAACTATTGTAAGCAGGAGTGATATTCAAGATATTTAACAACTAGTATGGTGAGGGCACCAAACAGAATGGACTGAAGAGCTGTTCTCGTGCATACTAATTAAAAATGAACTCTGTTTGACAAATTAAATTATGAGAGTGACTATCTTGGTCTTGGATCATGGCAAGTGCTCAAACATATCAAATGCATTAAATGAAGCAAACACACATTGCATAACAATGTGTAATGAAACACTTATAAGTAGTTAGACATACAGATATCTATACTCTCCAACTGTTTTTTATTCACTTGTGTAGCTTTGATTCCACAAATTTTAATTGTTGATTTTATTAAAAATAATTGTTGATTTTATTAAATGGTTGTCAGCTAAAGCGATGAGCCATCTATGTCTTTTGACTCACAGTTGAGATAGTCCTCAAAAAATTCTGGACTCAAAAATACTTAAATTGGTCTCGCTTGGAATTTTATCAGATATATATGCTCATTTATCATTCTTATTTCATCTTAAAGTAATGACCCTTTTGTTATTAAGGAATGTCCTTCTTCATCTTTGGTAATACTTTTTGTCTTGGAGCTTAATTTGTCTGGTATTAATATAGCTAAACTAGACTACTTATGCTGTTTCTATGGTATTTCTTTTTCCATTAATTTAATTTAAACTTATCTGTAACAAAGTTTCTCTCTTAATAGAATATAGTTGTTCTTTTTAATCCACTCTGATAAACTCAGCCTTTTAATTAAGGTATATAGTCCATTAACGTTTAATATAATTACTAATATGGCTGCATATAGGGCTAAAATTGTATTAGTTTTCTGTTTGCTTCCTCTGTTTCTTGTCCTCTATTCCTTCTTCCCTGCATTCTTTTTGGATCATTTTTTTTTTTAATTTTGTATTCTAATGGAAGTGAGCTGCAGGCAGGCTGATGGTAATGTGGCTCAGAGGCTGTTCGCAGAGCGAGTTTGAAGATGAACGCCAGAGGACTTGGATCGTAGCTGAAGAACAGTTTTCCAGTTACTGAACTTTCAGCAAGCAGACATTTCGAAAGTCATGATCTACTTCGAAAAGGTTTTTCCTGTGTGAAAAATGAACTTTTACCCAGTCGTCCTCTAGAATTATCAGAAAAAAAATTCCAGCTCAACCAAGATAAAATGAACTTTTCCACACTGAGAAACATCCAGGGTCTATTCACCCCACTAAAACTGCAGATGGAATTCAAGGCAGTGCAGCAGGTTCAGCATCTTCCATTTCTTCCAAGTTCAAACCTTTCCCTGGATATTTTGAGGGGTAACAATGGGACTATTGGATTTGAAGACGTTCTTAATGACCCGTCACAAAGTGAACTAATAGGAGAACCGCACTTGATGGTGGAATATAAACTCAGGTTACTGTAACACAGTGTGCTGTTCATGGAAACACAGAGGGGCTGCAGCACATTTCTAGTCATCTTCTTACTGTAATTTCATGTACACATTAAAAGTACTGACACATCAGACTTGTTAAAAAAATTTGTATTCTATTTCATCTATTTAGTAACTGTCTTGGAGATAAAAATATAAATTCTTGACCTTTTACAGTCTAATTAAATTTCCTACTATCACATATAAAATTTGAAAACCCTGCAATTCTGTAAGTCCATTTATCATCTTCCCATTCTTTATGCTAAAATTGCCACATGTGCTACATCTACACACAGTATATTATAAACAACATAAGGCAGAGCTATAATTTTTGCATTAAAAGGTCCTATTTATTTTAAAGATAAAAATATTCTTTTACATTTATGATCTCTGATGTTTTTCATTCCTTCTTGAAGACTTAAGCTTCCACCTGATGTTATCTCACTTTAGCCTAAACAACTTTCTTTAGCATTTTGTGTGGTATAGATCGACTGGTAATGAATTCTCTTAGTTTTATCTAAAAAAGTCTTTAAGTTTCTTTTATTCTCAAAGGATATTTTCACTATACATAGGTTTCTGGGTGTTTAAAATTTCTTTTCCTCCTCTGTAAAAATTGTTTCACTTTTTCTGGCCTCTGTAGTTTCTGCTGAGAAATCAATGCTCATTTAAAGCACTGTTCCCTGGATGGTAATGTGCCATTTTTCTCTGGCTACTGTCAAGATTCCTCTTTATTGTTGGTGTCCAGAAGTTTGAGTACAATGTGCCTATGCGTGGCTTTCTTCAAATTTATTCCATTTGGGGTTTGTTGAGTTTCTCGATCTGTAAATTTTTGTATTTCATCAAATTTGAAAAATTTTTGTCATTATTTCTTCAAATACTTTTCAGTCCCATTCTCTTTCTCTTCTTCTTCTGAGAATGTTAGACATTTTTATTTTTGTTATTCAGAACTTGGAGGCTGTGTTCACTTTTTTTTCCTGTTCAGTATTTTAAATATTTTTTCTTTATTTTCTTCAGAATAAAAATTTCAATTGATCTATCTTCAGGTTCACTGACACGTTCCTTTGTTAATTCTAACTAATGTAAGTCCACTCAGTGAATTTTTATTCTAAATATTGTATTTTTCAGTTCTAGAGTTTTCATTTGGTTCATATTATGTTTCTATTGACAATATTTTTATTCATTTTGAGTGCATTTTTTTTTTGTCCTTCATTGAGTATGTTTATAATAGCTTTTTAAAACTTTTTGCTAATTCACACATTTGGGTGATCTTCAAATTGGTCTCAGATAATTGCCTTTTCACTTCAGAATGAGTTACATTTTCTTGGTTCTTCATATGCTATGTAATTTGGGGTTGTAACATGTGAATGTATGAATACAAATATTATGCAGTGAAGCCTGCTAGAGTTCACTGATGAGCACTGATTTATTTGTTTTAGCAGGCAATTAATTTGGTTATACTCAAATTAAAAACTATCTATTTGAGGTGGCAGCTCAAATCTCAGTTCAGTTCTTTTACCTTTAGCTGTGCTAGTTTGTGTCTGCTCCATGCACGTGTGTTTCAAGAGTCAAAAATTTGGGTAGTGTTTATACACAGAATTGGGAGCATCCTCTGTTTGCCTCTTTCTTTTCCAGAATTCTAAATTCATTTTCCATTGATTGTGGATGCCCTGAACTCTGTTCTTTGGATCTTCAAACCAAAAAGACTGTGTGATTTCTACTAGCATTAGCCACCCCAACACATATTAAGTTTAGCCTGCCTTTGGTCTAAAAGTTGTAAAATGGAGAACTCACTCTGCATTGGTTCTTGCATTTAAGTTTTGAATTTCAATTCCCCTCTAGAATCTCCCTGCTATTTCCACTCTCTAGTACCTTCACATAAGTTTTCCCTCATACTTTGTAGTTGTTATCTGTGAGAATGTCAGGTTCAGAAGAGCCATGCTAAAAGCAGAAACAAGTAAAAACATTTAGGAAACATTCCTTTGCATTTCCTAGGTCCTCTCCTCAAAATATTTAACCTCTACCTATAA
Organism: Pteropus medius; assembly: GCF_902729225.1. NCBI lineage: Eukaryota > Metazoa > Chordata > Mammalia > Chiroptera > Pteropodidae > Pteropus > Pteropus medius. Next base: position 861,896 of record NW_024355327.1, on the reverse strand, counting down.
CCTCATCTAGTGATATTCGCTTTGGATTTTAAATAGAAATATAAGTCAGACTCAGAGCTTCCTTGATCATCTTGCCAAGCACATGAGAATATGTGGAATGAAAGCACAGCATAAAGTTAAATCATAAAAATGATAAATCATCCATCAAATCTGGCTCTTAGACTGGCAGCATCTAATCTCAAAGCAATGAGACTTCTATAGGATCATGACTACCTAACATTATCTACATGGTATTTTGCCATGTTATTTACTTTACTTTTTTTTTTTTTTTTTGGTTTCATACATCTCTATATGCAGCCTTGTTGAAATCTTCAATAAGAAATATGCTAAGATAAACAGAATATTAAAATAATACCTTTTAATACCAACAGAGAAGAGGTAAGTGGACATCTCCATCTAAGAATAATCCTTATGGCATTTCTTGAGGGGTTCTATGCACCAGGCACCTTGCTAATCATTTTATATAAATTGTCATTTAATCCTTCATGACCAGTCTATGAGGCGGATCCTATAATTAGCCTTTTTTTATGGAGGAAATAACCAGAGTTCAGAGAAGTTAAGTGAGTTAACTAAGACCACACAGCAAACAGCAGAAATCCAAGTCAGTCCTCTTCAAGAGGACAAACAGCAAAGAGTATATATCAGGAGTCATGAACTACATGCCATTTACTTTAGGAGAGAAAAAGAAAAGTCTTTCTAAGCAAAAAGGAATAAGTGAGGATTCTAAAACTTAAGTTATATTCTACAATACCTCTTTCCACTAATTATTGATATTAGAAACCCCTTCTTTCAAATATATATTTTATATTTTTTTTAAAAAAGCCTTGCTCCAGGACTTAAAAATACTGGCCAGAGAAATTACACAGGATCAAATAATTCCATGCAAAAACTCATAGTAAAGAAGCTTGCAGTACCAGTGCTCCATTTCACCTCATTTCATTTATTATCCTTAAACCATCTCTGTTTTCAAAAAACAAAACAAAACAAAAAAACTCTCTAAACAGACAGGTGATTCACCAGAGAGAAATCAGGCACATTAGGAAGCGAAGATGCCTGCTTTATCCTACCACAACCTGCGTTTGGTGAGTACTTCTAAAAGATGCAGCAATGTCTCACAGTCTTACAAATTTTAGGGGCAATCCTGCCTCACTCTGGAAACTTTGCATAAACCCATTGGTTTCAGGTGACTGTGGAAAAAGAGAGAAAGGAAGGCACGGTCAATGGTTACTAGGTTGATAGTGTAAAATTGAACCAGAAGACTGGGTCTTGATTGAAAGCAAGAAAAGGAATATAGTATCTTTGTGTTCTGACAAATGGGGCTAGTCAAGATTTATGTTTCTATATGCATGTGCTAAATTGTTTGCTGAGACCTCAGAATGGGAAATAGAATTAAGGGAGTTAAGATGAGAAGGGGTGATAAAAAAGGAGAGCAATGTATACACATGAGTTCTAGGGAGGGGTTAAATGAACATAGTCCACTGATGACATCCAGGGGAAATTTTACCATATTTTTTCATTTCTCTTCCTTTACTGCCAATTTTAAAAACACGTACTCAAGTTATCCAGTGAAACCATTCCCAGGCATATGAAAACAAGTGATTGTTTTGCCCTATCTTTAAGTCTTTTTATAAGATTTATGCTTCATTGGTCTTAACATATGCCATAGGACTTACTCTGACCAGTAATGATCCCATATTATTTTAAAAGATAGGTTTCATATAAGAAGCGTTTCCCTTCTGCTACTAATTTCATTTCAGTTGCATGATCATTCTCAAAGCCATGCAAAGCATAATAACCTTGACTTTGAAACTCTTTAACCTTACTTTTACTCATAAAAATTATTAAATATGTGTAACTGTCTGGTGGGGGGAGAATAATATAATAGCATGTCAATCAGGTAACAGTTAAGCTACCTTTCATGGAAAGGAAAGGTAATGCTTTCTTCAAAAAGTTAAGTCATCACTCCTTTGTTTAACTGACATAATATTTATACCCCAATTTTAAAATGGCAGCTACAAATAGAAGTCTAGAGAGGGTAAATTCTCTAAGGGAATCGAGCCCTGAAATTTTACCATTTTAAAAGTTCTATTTTATATGTACATAAGGATGTTGCTACTATTATAAGGATGTCCATGTAAGTCAATTATAACAAACTCTATTTAAAAAATTTAAATTAAGTAAACACTACCTCTCCGACTACTGCTTCTTCCTTGGAGTACTCAGTGGCAGGATGCACAGAGCTTTTACAGAGGGTGTAGGCAGACAGGTGGTCCTGGGATACCTACATCATGAAAAAGAATTCAGACGATTTTGTCAGTGATCTGAATGGCTCCTAAGTACAATTTCATTAGGGATAATTTCAATAAATGCTAAATTAGCTGACTCCATCGGTTTTGTTAAAAGGGCAGAATAAAGGTACATGTATGATTTCTGGAGGTATTATCATTACTCAGCCTACGAGAGACTGTGGCTCAAGAGTAGCTTAAAGTGACTCATACAAAATCACTTAGAGGAAGTGGCAGAATAGTGCCCTGACACTCCATCTTCTAATTTCTAGTCTCAGACTGTTCTGGCTGCATTATTTGACACCCCTCAGGAGCTGACAAGTCCTGGCACTGGGCCATTCTCTTTTGCAAAAAAACGAAGTCAACCCACAAGTCTGATAGGAAGAGTACTTTTCTGGTTTTGTGGTAGTCTATGACAAATCACCTTTCTGAAGAGTATTTTGTGAGTCACTTTACTTTCTTTCCTTTGAAACCCTGGTATCCACAAGACTCTGAGGGACTCTGACAATGGAAGAAACAAGGTTTTTGGTTCAACTGACCTGAGTTTGAACTGTACTATAGGCATTTACTATCTCTGTGCCTTATACAGCTGCTCAACTTCACTGAGCCTCACTTTCTCCCTCTGTCAAATGGGCATAATAATATTTGAGGGGCATCTATCAAGAGGATGATTTTTTTAAATGAGGGTGAAGAACCATGGACAGTTCCTGGCACACATTAGGTACTCAGGCAAAGTGAGAGCCCTGTGCTCCACCTGACTTGCATGGATAACTCCAAAGCAGGTAAATGACCAAAAACTGACAACGGCAATATTCTAATCCTCCAGCTGGTCAGTTCCTCTTTGCTCTGACCTCTACCTTTGCTTTTCCTTTACGTGCCTTCTTTGAAATAAAAGTATCATAATTATAAATACCTATTCATTTCCTAAGATTATGCAAAAAAAAAATAAATACTTATTCATTTCCTAAGATTATGTTAAAAAATAATGTAAAGAAATAATTTTATTTCTTTATCTAATGGTTTTGCTCCATAGCATGCTGCACAATCTGCTCAGTGCAGTAACTGAGCACAGATAATCATTCATCCAACAAATATTTATTGAGTTCCGACTAAGGTGTCAGGCACTATTCTCTACAGCAGTGAACATAATAGCCCCAAATCCTGCTTCCATGATGGCTACATTCTGGTTGGAAAGACAAACAACAAACATAATAAAAATGTAAATACATAGTTGGTTAAATAGTACTGAGTGCTCTGGAGAAACCTAGAGTGGGAAAAGAGATGACAAGTATTGTGAGTTGAATTATGGCCTTACCGCACACCCATCCCAAAAGGAAAACAAAAAAAAAGATACACTGAAGTCCCAAGCTCCAGGTCCTCAGAATGTGACCTTATTTGGAAATAAGATCATTGCAGATGCAATTAGTTAAGATGCACTCATTCTAGAGTAGAGTGAGCTCCAGTGTGACTGGTGCCCTTATAAGAAGACGCTGGGTGAAGTAAAGATGCACAGGGCGAACACCATTTGATGACAAAAGCAGAGACTGGACTTATGCAGCTGCAAGCCAAAGAATTCTAAGGATCAACAGTATTCCACCAGAGGCCAAGAAGAGGCAAGAAAGGACTTGCTGGTTGCAGAGGAAGCATGACACTGGTGACACTTCAGTTTAAGACTCATAGCCTCCAGAACTGTGAGACAATAAATATCTTTTGCCTTAAGCCACCCAATTTATGGTACTTTGTTATGACAGTCCTAGGAAACTAATATAGTGAGTTTGGGGAAATTGTTGCATTTTTAAGCAAAGAGATCAGGAAAGATATCACTGAGAGGATAACATTTCGGGAAAGACTTCAATAAGGTATAGAAGATGTCTCTAGATGAAGAAAGTTCCAGGTAGAGGGAACAGAAAATGCAAAGGTCCAAGGCAGGAGAATGCTTGGTATGTTAGAAGAACAGCACAGCCCAGAGGCCAGTGTGGCTGGAGCAGGGAGAGGAGAGTGGTAAGAGACAATGGCAGAGCCATGACAGGAAGAGGAAGGAAAAAGGAAGGCAGGCAGGTAGGCAGATAGGCCATCACCAGTTCTTGAGGGTACTTAAACTGGTCACAGATTGTTGGTTTTTTAAGGATGAAGCTCAAAACTATGTTTTAATAATCAGTGAGACTGATAGTGATTCCTCCCAGGCTGGCTCAGCTTGGAGGGCTAAATTTAAGTTTGGCCAGCAGAGGGAACCATCTGTCATTTGGAAAGACACTGAGCCTTCAGCCAGGAGAACATCAGAACACCTCATGTAGCCATCATCTTCAGCACATGCCAGGGCCTCTGGAACCACAGCAAAGAGGAAACACACATTTACAGACAAAGTAAACTGAGAGTGTGCCATGGAAATCTTTTAGACTTTTCTAAAAGGCTCATTGCAATTTCCTAGAATCAAGGGAACAATATTCTTGGTTAGTTCTTCAGCCGACCTATCAATTTTGCTTTTCATATTTCTCTCTTTGAAGCAAGTTTGCTATTAACCTTATATGTTCTAGGGCTTGAGATTAGATTTTCCCTCCTCCAAAATAAAATTTTTGCTTTAAAAAGAAGTTAGCCTTATTATAATTAATTTTTGCTGCTAATAACCAAAAGATCCTCTTTGAGACAAGGAGGTCGTTCTTTAAAGAGGCTAGAGGTATAAAAAAATGTTCCTTCTCTTCCTGGAGGGAGAATCTACAGAGGAGAAAAGCTTGCAGAAAAGCTCTATAATCATAAAGTGAAAGTCCAAAAGATACATCCTCCTGGGTCACTATTGTGTGTTTAAAAATGCCTTATGTATACACTTATTTGAGAGACCTTAAGGCCTTGAAAAAGCAGTTAGCTAAAACCATAAAGAAAAACCTGGCAAACTCCATATCGTTACATAATGCAACTAGGAAGCAGAAAACACCAATTCAATGCTGGATCTGCCTCAACTGCTTCGCCCTATCATAGCCCTAATATTTAAATATCATCTTTTTGTGTGTGTCATCCTACAGATGGAGTTTGAGTTGGTTTCTATCAATAAAATAAACAAACAAAGTAAAAAGGGAATGTTATGAATAAGTTACCAATGTAAATGTGCTATTTTGTGCCTTTGAATTTGGGTGATGATAAACATGATTCCACACATGGAAATTAGACTTTTCAGAGATACTACACTGAATCATTTAATTTGTCTGAGTAAGTACTTATAATAACATGGCTGCTCTGCACTGCAATAAACATTGGATTTTCAAATGAAGAAATGAAGTATGTGATAATTCCTTATAAATGGAACTGCAGCAAAAGGCATTCCGCAAAGGGCTGTGCACCAGAGAAGATGGGTGAAAAAACATCCTACTCCAATCCCCTGAAAATGAAAACAAATCATCATATGACCTCTGGTTCTACATTTTTTGCTCTTGGCTAAAAACACAGTTGAAGCCTTACAATGAAATGATGAGAGACTTGCTATTTTGGGTTGTCACAAGGTATCTTATCACAGTACTCAGGATACATGAGGACACGATCTTTTCATTCCTCCACATCATGAATTGAGGATGCATTGGCAAAATTGCATAAGGAGGCAATTTTGCATAACTGTTAAGAATGTGCACCTGGACTTTACCAACCAAATAAATGCATGACTCCATCTAAATCATTAATCTGTCTTCTTGTTCATTTTCCTCATTGGTAAAATTGGGATAATAATTTAGCCTTCCTCATAGAGTTATAAGGGAGTCGATTAATGTAAAGGGCTTGGAACATGGTTAGAATTCAAGAGTAGTTATCATCACTTTTTTTTTAATCATCATCATCATCATTATTATGTTTAACAGTATCCTCATTTTCATCCATTACCCTCATTTCCATCCATTATCCTCATTTTCACAGCAAAGGAAATCATCAATGAAATGAAAAGGCAACCCACTGACTGAATGGGAGAAAATAATTGCAAATCATATACCTGATCAGGGGCTAATATCCAAAATATACAAAGAATTCATACAACTTAATAGAAAAAAAATCTGATTTAAAAAACGGGCAGAGGACCTGAATAGACATTTCTCCAAAGAAGAATTACAAATGGCCAACAAGCACATGAAAAGCTTCTCAACAGTCACTAATCAGGAGGGAAATGCAAATCAAAACCTCACGCATGTCAGAATGGCTATTGTGAAAAAGTCAACGAATAACAAGTGTGAAGGAGAATGTGGAGAAAAGGGATCCCTCATGCACTGTTGGTGGGATTGTAAATTGGTGAAGCCACTATGAAAAACAGTATGGAGGTTCCTCAAAAAAATTAAACTAGAATACCAGATGATGTAATGATTCCACCTCCCGGCATTTATCCGAAGGAAACAAAAACACGAATTCAAAAAAATATATGTATCCCTATGTTCATTGCAGCATTATTTGCAATAGATTTCTATCACTAGATGAATGGATAAATAAGACATGAGATACACACATACACACGCATGCACACACACAGTGGAATATTATTCAGCCATAAAAAAGAATGAAATCTTGCCATTTACAACATGGATAGACCTCAAGGGCATTATGCTAGTGAAATAAGTCAGACAGAGAAAGACAAATATTGTATTAAGAGAGGAGGCATCTGAAAAATGCAAAGGAAAGGGCTTGCAGAAATGACCAACTCAGCCGGTTATAGATTAACCACAGCCTATAGGTCTTTAAATGGCCTTATGGAAACTCTTGCCACACGTAAGGATCTGTAAATAGGTAGGACTGGTGGTCCGGGAATTCTTTCCCCCTTGCAGCCCCGACCTGAAACTTCCCCTCCCACCCTGAGTCACGAAGTGCACGTAAACCCTCAGACAAAGGAATCACACGCCCCTTGCATGGACACTGCAGGGGTGTATAAGCTGTAAGAACTCTAACCGGGCGAGTACGTGCTTTTGTGCTGTCTAGAGCCTCATGTGCTCCGCTGGCCTAATAAGCTCTCCTTCCTATAACAAAGTTGTCTCAGCGTCCAAATTTCCTCCGTCGGGTGTCGCATCCTGCAACAGTATGATTTCTCTTATGTGGGGAATCTAAAAAGAGAAAAACAAGCTCATAGGTACAAAGAGCAGATTGGTGAGTTTAAGAGGTGGGGGGAATAGGAGAAATGGATGAACAATTTTTTTAGTTTAAATAAATTGAATTAAAAATTTTTTCAAGCACAACTCACCACATTGTTTGGTAATTAATTACTGACATTCGCCTAACAAAGAATTTATTATCTAATAAGTGCCAAGCACTATGCTAGAGGCTGGGGTCCTAAGGTGATCAAAATCAAACATGATCTATGCCTCCTGGAAGTCATTAAAGGAGATGGACATAGGTCAAAGACTCCCACAAAAAGTGTATCTTTAGAGCTCATCTGAAGGAAGAGCTCTAAAGAGAAGGAGTAGATCATTCTAAGAGATACTAAAACAAAGGAACTTGAATTAAACTGGAGACCTGAAGAGTGAGAAAAAAGTAAACAAGGGGTGGAAGCATGACTTCCTAAAGAGAGAGAACACAACATTCAAAGTATATAATGTGTCTTCATTGTTGCTCAAAGTCAGTGTAAAATAGTCCATTGGATAGTTCAATGTAATTGAACAACTATATATCAAATACCTACTATAATTTAGGCACTGTGCTGAGCCCTAGGACACAACAGTAAGCAAGATTAATTCTAACCCTCACCTTTTCCTCCCAATACTGATTCCTCTGTTTGAAAAATGCACTAAGTAACCAATAAATTCCACCTTTAGTTTTTATCCCAAAGAGATTCCAACTATACGGAAAAATTGCAATGCTTTCTGTAAGACAGGAATACTATGCACACCACAAGATTCCCATTCTGCCTTGGGGGCCAGGAAACCAACAACCATTTAGTTCATTCCACGGGCCTACTAACTTATACTAGTAAAGAGAGTAACATTTCTGTTTTATGGTTGTTCTATTACTAGCATACTACCTCTAATTTAGGAAGTTGGTATAAGAGGGGAAGGAAGGGAAACGAAAATAGAAACAGAAGGGAAAGTTTATTGAGGTCTGAGAATTGTCCAATGCACCTTTTGTAGTTTTCATAGTGGTAAACATGAAGCTGAATGAAAAGCAGTTAACTTCTGATTGAAGAATAGACAAATGAAGAACACAAAACTTTCCTGGATCAACTTGGGTTCAATTATAAGAGAGAAAAGGTGGAACTTGCTTACTTCTCTCTAACCTCCATTCCAGAGAAAGCTCAAAAAAGTAGCTGAAAAGTTACTCAATAACCAAACAGAAGAACCATAGAGACCAAAAGAGAGTGCTAAGAGACCTTTAAGGTAGCATTAGAGATCTATTTCAAGGAACAAGATACTTATAACTAGCACTTTCTCTAGTGCTAGTCAAAACAAGACAAATGTCATAGTGTCAACTGATATCTAAGTAATGGAAAAAATGTTAAGCTTCTTTGTGACAAAAAAGAAAATATATTTGCAATTCTATTTCCTAATATTCTCTCAGTTATTT